>NC_059374.1:39973557-40345224 GCF_019703515.2 Myxocyprinus asiaticus | reverse complement strand
TAATTAATTTGATTTATTTATGTTTTTGATGGGCCACATCAAAGCAATCAATCACTTTAGGAGCCATAACAGACTTGGCCACTTGAGGGAAATCACACTGGTGGTGGGTTGGGTTTGTGTCAGGTGATAAGGGCAACAGGTGGGAGAAATTAGACAGATGCAGGTGGCGGGAGAATACAGTTCTTACCGTAGCCACGTAGCCATGCAATTTGTTTGTTTTCTTCAGTAATTTATTACAATGGACAATACCCTATTTTTTATTTTTATGTGAACACGTGATCTTCATTAAATGGGACACCAAACCCAAACAGGCATCGTGGTGTGGACATTGTTTATTTCTCTACGTGTAAAGAACACCTGTACCACCTGTGCTTAAAGCCTCTACAATCACAATTAATCATGGTACATTAAAACAAACATTAAAATACATTCATAAATATATTTACTTTCTACTTAGTCTCAAAGAACTTACAAGAAATCGGTTAGTCATCCTTTATTATATATATATATATATATATATATATATATATATATATATATATATATATATATATATATGTTAAAATATAATTTTTATATTATAGTATGTTTTATTGTATTATATTATATTATATTGATAATAATGATAAGATTTTTGGCTTATCAATGGCGTCTGCCATACCATTTCGCTGTCATTTATATAATGTAATTAAAATTATTAATAATACTACTACTACTAATAATAATACTAATAATAATAATAATTAGTATCACGCAAAACAATGATTACTTTATTTAATTTTATATATTTATATTATTTATTATGTTTGTTCTTTTGTTATTTATTTATTTTATATATTTATGTTTTTAATGGGCCACAGGAAGTTACACGTTCCTAGTTATTAAGCTTGATTTAAAAATACCACAGGGGAATTTGCTGTAGCATAACGAAGAATATGTCTTCGTTACACCTGAGCAGGTAAACCCAGCAGATCTAAACCAATCACAGGCGCGCACAGATCTCGGCCACACCCCACGCAGTCTGTGATTGGTGCACACCTGTAGGCGAGCAGATCAACAGCAGCGAGGGCGAGGTGAGAGTGTCCCGGCCGAGCGCTGCTGCAGGACGCGCTCTGATCAGCTGGACATGAACCTGTTGAGAAATCCATTGAGGGAAACGTAGGATCGTTGGAAGCTCCGAGTCTCAGGATGGTGAGGTCACTAGTGTGCTGCTTAAATACGCAACTGTTGCTTATCATTTACTGTCTTCATGTTTTTGTTGCGCTCACTTTCTTGCATTAAGATCACACACACACACACACACACACACACATATATATATATATATATATAATATAAGACTAGATGTGTCAAACCGAGGGCAGATTAAGCTTGTATTTGTCTTTTTCAAAAGGATCTGTCCATAAATATGACCTTTTGTAGTATTTTACTGCACACACACACTGTTCTTTTGCTGATAAGAGGGACTTTTGTATTCTGTATTAAAGAGACAAAGATGCATTTATTGCTTTTATCTCTTTGCTTGGTTATTAAAATCATTTACGTGCTGTTACACATTCAAATTGGTCACCACCTAGTAAGCACTGAATTAGTGTGTGTGGTGTGTGTCATATAGCCTACTTTGGTCACAAAACCTCCATTTGGGGACATTTTTAAAGGTGACTATGATTAATAAATAAAGTCAATGCTTTTTATTTTAAAAATGCTAAATGTTTTCTTTCTGTCTGTTTATTATTATAATTATATGCTTTATTATAAAGCAATATACAATGTATTCAACATCAGTAAGGCCTACATAAGTTTCCTGTAAATTGAACCCATGACCTCTCTCTCTCTCTCTCTCTCTCTCTCTCTCTCTCTCTCTCTCTCTCTCTCTCTCTCTCTCTCTCTCTCTATATATAGAGCTAAATTATATAGTTGACATGAAAGTTTGGAAACGTATATACTCCATCTAAAACTACTTCAAACAGTGTTTTGCAAATGATCTTTATTAATATAAATAAAATGATCTATATTTATAGATATAGATTTGATTAATGAATGTCATATTAATTGAGAGTCACACCGAAGGACCATTTCAAATTAACTAGTGAAAACAAAAGGTGATAAAAATAATAATAATTCAATAACAAAGAAATGGTGACCAGTTACAGCATCTAAAATATACACTTTTTCTTATACATTCAGGTTCAGAATGTATAAGGGATGGAGCTGGGTATTGATGTCATTTTCTCTTTTCAATTCATTTCTAATTCACAAGCTCTCGATTTGATTCTGATTCATTTGGGTATAACTTACATATAAAATAAATTCTCTCTCAGCTAATGCTGTTAATTACACAGGGGACCTTTTACATGAAGAAAATATTAATTGATAAAATTAGATTTTATTGGTTTTTCATCATTTTGGTCACATTCTAGCTTTTTAAAAATGTACATGTATTCCATCAATAAATATGTCTTGACATTAAATGTATGTACAGTATTATATATATATATATACAGAATGCTATTCTGAGATGCGGGTTGGCATTGTTTTGGCGGCACAAGGAGGACCTACACAATTTTAGGCAGGTGGTATTAATGTTGTGGCTGATCTGTGTATATGTATATACAGTATATATAAATATAGCGTGTGTGCACAATTATATATATATATATAAATGGTTAAATGTTTATTGTTTACATTCATAATTTGTACTATTTACATTGATATGTACAAGAGTTGCCAAAACGCTACTGTCTCTTTAAGAATAGTGGCAGTTCAGCGAGCATCTCATAGAAGTGATTCGTTGAGCGCATATTAATGAGAGCTTCTTTACTGCATCCGTGCAATGTGCGAATAGAATTAAGTGTTTCTTTTTTATTGTTTTTTTATCAACAACTGACTGTAAAGAACAGAAAGGGTATTAAAAGAGACAAACGATTCAATGACAAATGGATTGCGTGAATCTTGTCTTTGGACACACATTACACAGAATGTGAGTCAAGGTAAAAGGTAAATCGCACTGTTGAATGAAATCTGACCATTTACAGCCAATAGCTAATAACATATTTTGTTGCGTAGTGCAAAAATTGGTTGCATATGAGAGTAATGTACTCACATTGTAGAGGAAGAGCATAGAGTAAAAGATAACATCTTGGGATGTTAAGTATCAATATCGGGATTTACCCAGCCCTAATGTCAACTACCATAAAAGGAATAGAGTTCTATTGCATGTCCTCATTTAGATAGCTAGGTCAGCGTGTTTGGTGGCAACAGGGATGCAGGCTCCTGGCAACAGGCCTAATATGTCAAACACAGATTCCCACTGGGGTCTCAGCAAGGAGTCCTACACACACAGCAGATTCTCTCTTTGTCTTTATCGTATGCCATGTAGGAGACTGACAGTGTGTGCCACCAGAAAGGTGTGTGTGTGTTTGTGTGAGCATAGTAAATCCTAATTATTTCTCCTAGTTATACTTTAACTCTCGAGATTGTCTTGCTGTGTTTGACATTCTGACCATGACTGAGCATATAGTATTTTGTCTAGCTGTGTGTGTGTTTTGTGCTTAACTCTATAATATTTAATCTTATGCAATGGCGTTCAGACACTTTTTAGTGTGACCTAAGTGTCCAAATACTTTTCAGGGCCACTGTACATCACAACACAATTTAACCAGTTCCAAAAGCAGCCAAATGAACATTTCGGACAATTCAAACAAACTTGTTTAACTCGTCTGTCTGTCTCTGCTGTAGATGCGCTTCCTGTTGCTCTTTAGTCGTCAAGGGAAACTAAGGTTACAGAAATGGTTCACGCCTCTCAGCGATCGTGACAAGAAGAAGATCATTAGGGACATCACACACATAGTGCTGTCACGACCTCCAAAAGCCTGCAACTTCTTGCAATGGAGAGACCTAAAGGTTGTCTACAGAAGGTCAGAGGTCACCTTATCTTGTGTGCTTTGCTCATTTCAATGCTTTGAGGAACTTTTCTCTCTTTCACTCTTTCTCAGTTTCCAACTCTATGTCTCTCTCCCATACAATGGTGTAACAGGACCTTTGACCCAAGTTAATGATCAACCATCAAGTCCTTCCTTTAGGGTGTGTTTACAGTAAAAATAGAGCGTGTATGTGTGTGTCCTTGTATGTATTTGTACTTGAAAGTCTCAATGCTGAAAAATTGGATGATTAAATCACATTAAACATTTTGAGCATTCCCATGTTAGACACATTATATTAACAGTGCCCATGATTAGGACTGGGTAAAAGTATCGATTTTCCAATGCATCGCGATCTTCATTTGAATGATATCAATTCTTAAATCCAAAGATCAATCTTTTACTAAATGTGTAACTCTCTGTCTGTGTAATGTGTGTCCAAACACGAGATGCACACAATCCAATTGTCATTCAATAATGTCTCTAATACCCTTTCTACACTTTACAGTCAGTTGTTGATCAAAAATAACAAAAAAATACAATTTTATTCTAAGCACGGATGAGGTAAAGAAGCCATTTGAGTCCTCGCTCGTTGATATATGCTTATTTACAGAAGCTCTGTACAGAACTGCCGGTTTTCTTAAAGAGACAGTACCGATTTTTAGCACGTGTTCTACAAATCAGTGTAAATATTGCAAATAGTAAAAATTTTGCATTAACCTTGTACGACCCCACGAACACATTCACTATACGCAACGCATAATTTCATTTCATTTAAACCGACTGATCTCAGTTCAGGAGACTCTGTCTGTAAAGGGTTAACCTTTCATCGCACAGAGTCATGTGACCAAACAACACGGCGTAGATGACAGCAGAGTTTGTGTTTGGTTGAAACGCCAACAAAACTACATCTGGTAAGAAACCTAATTACGTTTTTACATTGAAACCTGTTTGAGTTAAAAGATTAAAGTCTCTAGTTTCATCCGATATGCCATTTTTAAAAATTTGAGCGGTTTATCGCAAAACTGCACGCTGTTAAACACAATGACCATGTACGTGGACTTTATGCTCAGCTTCATAAAAATTTCCTATATTTACTGTACATTATCACATTGAGAATCAATGGGTTCATCCAAAAGCTAAAAATTTTTGCTTTCAGAGGCTGTATACAGAGTTAGAATGAAAATAAGGTGCATTTCAAACTGTTCTGAGACCATTGCAGACAGAAAGCACACAGGAGGTTAAGTCATTCCCTAAATGGGGAACAAGGGAGCATCCTGTAGCTCTCTATGCAGCTAAGTGCATTCAATCCAAACTTCAAATTTAAAGTTCAGTTTCAGGCTGCAGACGATGTTTGGACCACTCAACATGTTTGGCAGACATGGAATAGTGGTAATCAGTATATGTATAATTTTATTTTAACATGGATGATAGTTATTGGATGATGCTGGCCATTACTTTGAATCAGAATTATTTATGCTAATTTCTGATGTAATGTCTGTAACGTCTCAAAAACTTGAATAACCAACACTCCTGGAAACATAATAAACAATTTGATGAAAAAAGTCTGACTTTCTATAGCTTGGTATTATTTAAAATTTCACAGCTTAGTCCCGCTGTCCACATATTTGGACATCAATTTTTAGGAAAACTGTTTGCTTTAGAATTTTATTTATTTATTTATTTGCTTGTTTATTAGGGGCTACTAGTTACAAATCAAAAAGGGAAATGGAAAATGCACACATGCTCTGGTCTCAGGAAAATAAACATTTAACAAAATATAATGTATGCAATATAATATTATATTTATTGATGTAATACATGGATTTATTCATTTTTAAAAAGCTTAAATGTGGCCAAAATGATGAAAAACAAATAATATCAAATTTGTAAAATTAATATTTTCTTAATGTAACTAGTTAGAAGGTCCCCTGTGTAATTAACTTCTATGTTGCTTTTAGAAAACGATTATGTAATTATTATTGTGCCTTAAAGAACTCATGAGGTCTTCAGTTTTACTCTAACTGATATCAATATTAGTTATAGACCAAAATATCGGCCAGGCCGATATATTTGCCGATATTTAGCCATTTTGTAAACTGTGTCCCAAATGGGCGATTAACAAACATTTGCCTATAGTGTCAGTTCCAAAATCTACCAACAGCCTTGTAAATGTTTTTTTTTTTTAACAGATATTTTTAGTGAATTCTGAGTATATTTTATGTAAAATATGTTTATTGAAATTCATAAATTCTAATTCAACATTTCTGGATAAGAAGAGGCTTGTTTGTTGGACCTAAGTAGCATTGAAGAACCTTTATTTTTAGGGGTGTACAGAGCCTCTGGAGAGTCTATAATAGTGTGTGTTGTACTTAATAAAATTTAACCAGCGAGAAACAACCTAAATGAGGCAGTTTCTGAGAAACTCTATTTCTCATAAATGATAGAAACCCAATATACAGAACACGTTATTACACCATGACATTACATGCACATTTGTGTTACTCTATATCTATTCACCTCTGACCTCTGTCCTGCAGGTATGCGAGTCTGTATTTCTGTTGTGGTTTGGAGCAGGAGGATAACGAGCTGCTCACACTGGAACTTCTGCACAGATACGTCGAACTTCTGGATCAGTACTTTGGCAATGTACATGCAGTTCCTGCACAATACCAGAAACACCTGGAAATCATTAGATATATCAGGGATCATGTTCAGTTGGTTGGACATTATAACAAAATAAACCAGCGATTATGTCTGGCCGATTGTACATTATTCTGCTCATCACATGGCTACTAAAATACAGAATGCTGTGATTGACCAATCAGAATCAAGTATTCCAGGGAGTAACCAAAATAAAGCTTAGGGTCTCAAACATAGCTTTTTTTGTGTGTTTGTTGTGGTATATAATTCAGAGTGTAGGCATTCTTACCAAAACTGAACATGTACTTTGAAATTTGAAGACAAATCAGAAGTGTTACATTTCAAAAATCTATAAAAAATAAAAAACAATTGCACTGTACATATTTTTGCAATCAGTAAAAACATCAAACTCTTCAAATAGCGATATGTCATATGTTGTTGGAAAGCTCTCAAAGGGTAGAATACAACCAGCCTATTTGTTTTACTCACAAAAAAAATATAGTGAGTAATAGCTAAGTATATTTCTTTTACAATTATGTTAGTGTTGCTTATAAGCCAATTTTTCACTTATTACTTCACAAAAAATAAACAGAACATAAAATACCATCACACACCATTACTTAGAAGAGGCGATTATCTTTCAAACAAGCCCACACACAAGGTAATCGGATACATAGATCATTAGATAATCCACATGAAGCACAATGTTACATATGGCCACCAGGAGATGGCGCCAGTACATGACACAGACTCAATGATGACTCAAATGGCACAGAATGAAACTCATTCTGTGAAATCTCTTCAGTAAAATCATGTCTTCATGCTATGCAAACCTTTAGTCATTGTTGTGTTTGCATGTGTAATTAGTTCTTATGTACAATTATTATGTTTTATTTGTTTGGAGAGGCTTTTGGACACATGGAGACTTTTTTGGACACTATGATAAATTATTTCGTAATCTTATAACTTTTGATTGCTTTGTCATATCAACACAATTTTTTTCTCAGAGTTGACATGATTGAAAAAAAAAAAAGCAGATTTTCGGAGCCACTTTATTTACATTTATATGTTAAATACACAAAATAAACCAGCGATAATGACTGCTCCACTTGGCCAATCAGAATCAAATATTCCAGGGATTAACCAAAATAAAGCTTAGGGTCTTCAACAGAGGTGGTTTTATAAATAAGGTTTAAGAGGTAGTTGTGTTTGTTTTGGCATATAATTCAGTAGTATTACTCATCTTCTTGGAAAGATTTTGATGTATTTGCACACTTGTTGATGTAATCAGGGCACATGTTTACATTGAAAATACAGAAAAGAGAAGTGTTCAGTGTTTTCACATGTGTGAAATGAATATTGTGACTCATTGTGATGTTTGTGTGTGTTGCAGGTGTGTGAATTAGACATCATTTTTAACTTTGAGAAGGCTTACTTTATTCTGGATGAGTTTGTGATTGGTGGAGAGGTGCAGGAAACATCCAAAGCGTCTGTGGCCAAATCGATGGAAGAGGCAGACTCACTTCAGGAGGTGAGACACACACAAAACTTAACCCTGTCTATATTGACTCTTTACACTTTAATACATGATTACTGATTAAGTTTTAGCTGAGATGAATTTTTGAAACTCAGATTTCATTGTGTTTTGTCTTTATCTTTTGGCAGACAATGGAGGAGTATTTAAACAAACCCACATACTGAAGAAACATTTTGAGAAAGTCACTTTCATAACACAAAATCAACAGTAGGATTTTCCTGCTTCATATGCTGAATGTTAATAATCAAATATAAGTTATTACACTAAAACAGCAAAACATCAGTGAATTTATCAGGTTTTACTACTTTTGAGATTGTAAGAAGACCATTATTAATCATAGAAGTGTATTATTAAATGTAGAGCACTAGAACTGCTGTGCAATCATGTGGTATTTTACTACATTGTGACATATGTTTTTTAATCAAATATTAAAAAAACAGTTCTTTTATGAACAGTTTTGTTTTTGTGAATGTATGAATGGAACTAGAAAAATAAGGCTACTGCTTACATTGGAGCGGCAGTCAAGTATGTACCCAAATATTCCAGAAAAGGGGAGAACAAATGTTAAAGGAATATTCTGGGTTCAATACAAGTTAAGCTCAATTGACAGCATTTGTGGCATAATGTTGATTACCCCCAAAATTATTTTGACTCATCCCTCCTTTTCTTTAAAAAAAGCTAAAGTCGGGGTTACAGTGAGGCACTTACAATGGAAGTGAATGGGGGGAATTTTTGGAGTGCTTAAAGGCAATTTGAATCTATTAATTTTATAAAAACACTTACATTAATTCTTCTGTTAAAATTTGTGTATTATTTGAGCTGTAAAGTTGTTTAAATCGTCATTTTTACAGTAGTTTTAGGGTTTGTTGACATAAATCGTCATGGCAACGAAGTTGTAAAATTGGCTATAACTTTACACAGAAAAGGTAAGCGATTTTATCACACTAAAATCATGTTAACAAATATTTTGTTTATGTCTTGTGGCTATATAATCTTACAGAATAATAATCCAGAGTGACTATTTGCACTAGGTGTAAATAGCAACAAAAAGCATCTTCTTTGCACTAAATGCAAAAAGTTTTTGATGCTATTTGCAAATTAAATATTACCAAACACTATAGTAACATCACTGCAGCGTTTGTGTTGAGTCTCACAGACAGCCTACACCAACCTATAGCCCTTAACATCATTGTGACCACAAAATTAAACATGGTTACTATATTAACACCATATTTAGTTTAAATAAAAGTCATATTAAAGAAAATCTTAACAGTTGAGACAGGAAACAGGATGGGAAAAAGTGGGACAAAAGGTGGAATTGAACCCAGGTCATCCGCACGAGAAAAGCACATACACACTATCGTTAAACCTCACACCACTGCAGCAACACTAGGGATGCAGTTTGTTGTCAATTTCTCTGTTTCCATCAGACTATTGGAGTGCAAGTAGCTGCATTGTGTGGCAGATGCTATTAACACTTAGCACTTAGCAAATAGCCTCTGCCATAGTAATTTCAATGTCTATGGTGGTTCTGAACCTGATTACAGGTATTTTGATTAACAGAAACTAGGCACTTAAAAGTTGTTGATGAAAAACTAAAGCAGCTCCTCAACAGAAATTGCCTCAAGAGGTGCTGCTCTCCATGCCGAGTTTGCTTGGCAACGAGAGAAACATTACACAAACAGAGAACCATGGTGTGAACAAATGCTTTATTTACCTCTGCCATGTCACACATGACCTCATCACACGCACAAGATACTGACTGACTGAAAACATAACTGCTGTTTAAGCGCCATTAATGGTATGTGTCCACTGGCGTGGAAGAAACGCTGGAGAGCTGCCTCTTTGGGGCCATGTCTGATTACATGTACAGTGAGTATGTATTGTCTATGATTCATTTCAGTACATGGTCAATAAAATCATCATATCTATAGTTTTCCTGACCAACCACTGGGTAGCACCATGATGATTCTGGTTGCATCTGGAATGATTTTTTGATTCCTGTCTTCTGAGTGGTCCAAAAGGAAAACAACAACCATTTTAAGTTTAAGTTTGAGTAAAAATAACTACAGGCTAATCTTGTGCTGTTGTTAACTCAAAGTAGTTAATGATATCAACTAAACAAACCTCAGGCAATCGCTTCATAACATCTACTTGTTAAACTTTGACAGGTGAGGCACTGTCAAACGACAGTCATCGTGACTCTGTAAAGTATCGACACTATGGAGCCACATGTTTTTCACAAATTGAATACGCTAAACATCCCACAATCCGCTAAAAACATACACCGATGCAAGTGAAAACACTGGAGACCAGGAAACAAAAACAGGCTTCTGTAGGAATTGGGGAACATCACTTCTGTGTTCTAGTCAAAGGTGCTTATATGCGCTATTACCAGGGGCGCATTAATGTACTGCCTTACACAGGCTGAAACCCAGAGGCCCACAACTCCAAGGGGGGCCCTATTTGTGGCATCTATCACCCTATTCTCCCCCGTCAACTTTCGTGGCAGAAGCATGCATCTAAACGCGTTCAGTGGAAGACGCTGATATAAACACGCGATGGTGCGCAACATTTCCTCAACTTTTTTGATGGTCTCAACAGCTGCATCCGAATTTGCGTACTGTCAGAGTATGTATTGCTTTTGATAAAGAATGTACTTTTCAGTTGTTAAAAAAGTTCATTCTTTAGGTATGCATGCAAGTATTTTGAATACTTCCTACTTCATCCTGGAATGTGGGCATTGTTCCATAACCCAAATAAATAATCTACTCTGGTGTTGTTAACCAAGTACAATTCAACCACAAGGAACAACTCTCTTGAGATATATATCACTTAGAGTTTAAAATATCCACCTGACTCGTGGTTCTCTGATATTTAATTTAATTTAGCGTTTTGAATGTGATGTCTCCGCAGCTCCCTTGGCATTATGGAACAGTAAAGAGTCCAGTGGATGGATGCCAAGTTTGTAACGGCATGCTAACATACTGCTCTTACTATTTCTGACAGATATGGATAAGTAGTATGGTAGTATGCCATTCTGAACTCAGTCACAGACTTCAGAATTGTACCTGATATACAGTAGTAGGTCATCCGGGTATTTCTCGCCTACTTTCTCCAATGACATACTGCTTTTGGCATACTACTGTATATACTAAGGAAGTATGCATATTTGGACACAGCAAACACTTACTCTGCTAATTCCGCAATCCTCTGCATAAGCGTGTCACTCAGCACTCATTGAGATGAAGTGACAACGCCCGCTCATCTCGCGCCAGTGGACAAGTACCGTAAAAAGGGAACAAAATCTGTGTGTGTTCTTATCGCTACCAAAAAAGAGCTACCACGGGACTGAGAAACATATTTGTTGGGTTTACTAAAATACTCTTTTTCTGCTCTAGAGGGTACAAAATGAGATAATCTGGAGCACGACACTGACTAACGCAATTAGGGAATATATATTTATATATATTTTCAAAATACTTTATTATATGAGAATTCAAACTTCAAACAATGAATATAATCTTTATCTACATTTCAGGGACAGTTTCCCCCTCAGAGTCTGTTTCGCTGGCATTGTCGCTTTCCGGGTCGATGTACCTCAGTATTTTCATCATTGTGAAGTCATCTATGCCTGTGGCTGTGCCCATACGCTCCACCGGTCTCTTTTCTGGCATACTTTTATCGAAGTAGTCCTGGACAGCACGTTCATGCTTTCCATACATGGACTGTTCCTCGTCACGTGAGGGCGACAGATGCCCACGCCTCGGTCCTTGCGCAAACATCTCTGAGGCCATGTAATTGGCAAGTTCGTCTTCATCACCCATGGTGTCATCATAATCATCCCTGCTTGTTTCTGGTAACACGTACTCTGGGAGGTCTCGTTCCTTCTTGTAATATTGCGATGTTTTCGGTTGCGTTAGTCTTTGCTGGAGTTTGTAATTTTGAAGCGCCGCACTCGCCAGCTCGAGGATGCTCAGTATGTCTTGTGCAATGTTGTGGCTCTCCAGTGTCTTAAGCGGCCGTCGGTGTGGTGCTGCAGCAAATGTCTTGTGTGCATCGTGAGTGGTGGTGTAGGTACGTGCGGCTGTACGTGACTCCGAAGGAATTGCAAAGAAGTCTTTCTGCTTCTCTTTCTGAAGAAGGTCAAGGACTTCCTCCGGTGGGATTTGGAGCTTTTGAGAGATTTTGATTAGCTGAGACAGAGACTGGGGGAATGTATTGAGCATGGGATTAATGCCTCTCTCCTCTTCATCCATCTCTTCTTCTTCATCCGCATCTTTTTTCTCCACCTCTCGGTCACTTTCGTCCTCTTCTTGTTCCCTCTTGTTTGCCTGTTCCTCTTGCTTTTTCTTTTCTAAAATTTTCCGCAGATAGTAGTCCACAAGCTTGGCAATGTCCTCAGGGTCATCTTTTTCTGTCTGAAACAAATCAGATTGGTTGGATCTTTTGACATCATCATCTTCCTCCTCTTCCTCTTCCTGCTCCTCCTCGTCATCCTCAAGGTTGCGAGTAAAGCTGTGCCTCTCGCTTTCTTCTTCTTTGGTCTCTATCTGTTCCTCCAGAGGTGTCCATTCATCTGGTCCCATGATGCCCTCCAAGGCCATCTTCCTCTGCCTGTACAAGTCATCATCATCATCATCTTCTTCATCATCATCATGAGTGTTGGCCCCAGCACTTTCCCTCTTGCTGTTGGCCTTGGAAGCTGCCTTGGAAGTGGAGATTCCACTCAGTTCCTCGAACACAGATTGAAGGGTGGCCAGTTTCTGGGGCGTGTACTGTTCCTCTGCATTCTCATTGGTCCGTTTGAGTGGCTGTTCCTGGCCATCCTCATCTTCAAACATGAGTGGGTACTGCCTGTGTGGTCTCCGGCTGCCAGAATTGGCCCATGAGGTCCTCCCGTAATTCTCTGCAGAAGTGTCCGCCTTTAGTTGTTCCTTTGGTCTCAAGAGTGGTCGGATGGCATAGCGAGGGCGTGACGGTAATGAGGCATGCGTAATAAATTTCTGGGACAACTTTTGGGGCTCTGTTTGCCCTTCAGTCTTGTGCAGTGTTGTAAGCACCGCTTGCAGCCATTCTTGAGTGTTGTCCCTCTCTTTGTCTTCCTCTCTCTCTTCAATGCCTCTATCCATTCCTGTGGCACTACGGGCAGGTGATGCCAGTTGTAGCATTGAATGGATGCTTTCCATGTCATCTGAGTCATAGTCTGCGGTGGTCGGCTGTTGATCATCGGCGAGGGGTTCGGATGAGGTACGCTGGCTTAGGTTTTGGATGTAGCGTAGAGCTCTGAGCATCTCAGCACTCGGAGGAGGGTGGAGTTGGGACACAGGTCCATAGGAGCCGGGTTCGTTCCCACTTAGGCTATGATCTCTGAGTGTTGCCCCTTGTACACCAAAAATGAAAGAGGGGAAAAAGGAAAGGAGAAGGAGGGAGGGAAAGATGGACACATATGTCGCACAGCATCTAGATGGTGAAGACATGATTTACCTGGAAAACAGAGAGAGAGCGAGAGAGAGAGAGATGGTGAGACAGAGAGTTACTTCACGTATGCCCAAATGCAAAGGTATACACACAGATATGTTTGCATAACAATTGCATGCACATTGATTGGTTATGGAGATCATTTAAAGAAATAGTTCACCCAAAAATGATGGTTTTTCTGTGGAACAAAAAAGGAGATTTTTTTTTATGAATTGTCACACAGCTCTTTTTTACATACAAAAATTCAGAATGACAAAATTTAAGACATTAAGGAATGTTTGGGGTTCAATACAAGTTAAACTTAATCCAGAGCATTTGTGGCATAATGTTG
Organism: Myxocyprinus asiaticus; assembly: GCF_019703515.2. Lineage (NCBI taxonomy): Eukaryota > Metazoa > Chordata > Actinopteri > Cypriniformes > Catostomidae > Myxocyprinus > Myxocyprinus asiaticus. Next base: position 40,331,312 of record NC_059374.1, on the reverse strand, counting down.
ATTACCACAAAAAATTATTTTGACTAAAATCGAGGTTACAGTGAGGCACTTACAATTGAAATGAATGAGGCCAATTTTTGGAGGGTTTAAAGGCAAAAATTTGAAGCTTATGATTTTATAAAAGCACTTTATTATATTATTTTATATAATTAATTTATATATTATTTGAGATGTTGAGTTGTTTTAGGGTTTCCAACGTTTTGTCATCATGGCAACAAAGTTGTACAATTTGATATAACTTTACACAGAAAAGGTTAGTAAGTGATTTCATCTTTACATTTACGGATTGGTCCCCATTGAAAGTGCCTCACTGCATCCCAAATTTGGGCTTTTTTTAAAGAAAAGTCTAAATTTATTTTTGTGGTAATCAGCATTATGCCACACATGCTGTCAACTAAGCTCAACTTGTATTGAACATGGAATATTAATCAAAGTAAAAATTAAAAAAGTTATTTGCTGATTTTCCTCATTAAATCTCTACATTTTGCATATTTAAACTGGTGCATGATGTGTCTGCGCACTATTTTGGAATATGCATGCAGACGCAAATGACATTTCAGAGCCTCGGCAGAGGGGAGGATTTTTTAATGAATATTGACTTAAATTTCAGGCTATCATACAGCTTCAGAAAACTCTGAATATTGTGCTCAAGTCATATAAACTGTCATATAAAGTGCTTTTTTTCACCCTCTTTGAAGCTTTACAGCTGTGATCACTATGAATTGTATGGAAACGAGATTATTTTGTCTTCCACTCAATAAACAATGCATATGGGTTTGGAAAAATATAAGACTGCGTAAATAATGAGAATTTTAATTTTAGGATGAACCACTACTATAACCTGTCACAAAGGTTTACGCTTTATGACTTTCGTTTAGCACTTGTTTACAGTGCTAAATTGACCATCACAGACCCACTCCCAGATCTCTCTCTCTCCCCCTCTCCCCCTCCCTCCCTCCCTCTCTTTCTCTCTTCCTCCCTCTCTCTCTCTCACTCACCCTCTCTCTCACTCACTCTCTCTCACTCATCCTCTCTCTCTCTCTCACTCACCCTCTCTCTCTCTCACTCTTTCTCTCTCTCACTCTCTCTCTCTCTCTCTCATTCACTCTCTCTCGCTCACTCACTCTCTCTCTCTCTCTCTCTCTCTCACTCTCTCTCGCTCACTCACTCACCCTCTCTCTCTCTCTCTCTCTCACTCACTCACTCTCTCTCTCTCTCTCACTCACCCTCTCTCTCATACTCTCTCTCTCTCTCTCTCTCTCTCTCTCTCTCACTCACTCACTCACCCTCTCTCTCTCTCTCACTCACTCTCTCTCACTCACCCTCTCTCTCTTTCTCTCCGACATCTGTTGATGAGTGTTTGCGGAGCACTGAAAATCTCATTAGTTACTAAATTACTGCCAATACTAAATGAGTCATACAGCGTTGCTACGGGAGACCGCGCGAGGATCCGCACTGCCGTTAAACGGAGAGAAGAAAGCCCGGTGCACGACATGGTTACTTGAAATGTGTATTTACATGTGTTTTAAAGTGATAATATCAGGTATGACTTTAACTTCGCTCATTTCCCCTCAGATCACATATTTAGATTTGTTTTTTAAATGTTTCCCTTCGATCATTTTTCTATCAGATTTGTCTTACAAATGTAAATTGTGTTCTTAACTAACGTTTCAGTCGAATTAATATGAACAAATACGAGGAAAAACCGCGCAATGAGCCGCGCACTTGTCTTGCGTTCCGTCTGTTTGCGTTCTGTTGTTTAATCGTTGGTCTTTATACGCGTCAAACGGACGTCTTTGGCCGTTGCGTTGCGTCTCGCTGTTTTCCCAACGTGTTTCGCGTCATTTTCTTTCGCGTTTTGAAACGACGTGTCAAGTTTAAAACAGTTCCACTTTTAAAAAAGGTTCTGTTCGATTCTTTTTTGAACGCCATAACGCGCCGCGTACGAACACGTCTCCTGACAATATGCAGCAGGTTGTTCATTAATAGAAGAGTCCATACGCGTTTCTGAAGAGACCAGCCGGACGGAAAAGTGATGCGTTCCGTTCATTATGCCTCGAACGAACGCACGGAATAGTGTTTATAGGCAAAACCACACTTACCTTTAGCTTTCGGTCTGTTTTAACGGAGAGTCGCGAGTGCGCTGCGCATCGCTCCCTGCGTGTTTATCTCTGTGTTGCACCGTGAGCTCGAGCGCGGAATATCTCTCTCGTCAGCACCGTGGACAGCTCCGCCCGTTAAAAGAGACGCCACTTGATTCGTGCGTCACTGAAACAACATACGCAAAACCTGTTTCGCACGCACACACACACACACACACACACATCTCTCTCTCTCTCTCTCTCTCTCTCTCTCTCTCTCTCTCTCAAGGCAAATCAAGGTTATATGTGTACCAGACAAACTAAAAATTTAAGATTTTATGCAAAACCTTGTGCAAGGTTCGTCATTCTTCATTCCCATTATTACTCAGATGTTTTCCTCTATACAACCAATTTGAGACCAGGATGGGTAATGCCTTACAAAATTTTACCATGGTAACTACATGTTGCACCAAAATACCATAAAGACTGAAAAACAAAAAAACAAAAAAAAACAAACAAAAAAAAAAAGTACTTACTACACTGAATAAGTTACTTCAAGCGTGAACTTGAAAATATTAAGTAAATTGTACATTTGTACTCAATTCAAAAATGTAAAGATTAATGCAATAGCTTATAATTAAATATTATTTATGACTGTTTGTAATCTTTACAATGCGTCATCATGAATCAATCCTAAAGTAGAAAACCTCTATTCGCTAATTAAATAAAATAAGTACCTTTTACTTAACTTTTCAAAGCTGGTGATCCCAGTTTGCATGGTTTCGCCGTTTGCACCATTTTTATTGTTTTATTTATTGTTTTATTGGTAAATTATTGTTAATTTTATGTAAAATTATCCATTCATGATATCCAAAAAAATGATCTGTTGATTGTCACCGTCATCGTGGTTTGTGCACCAAGTGTTGAGGTCTGCGTGCCTACTATATATATAGGGTTGGGGAGTAACGGAATACATGTAACGGGATTACATATTTAAAATACAAAATATAAGTAACTGTATTCCACTACAGTTACAATTTAAATCAGTGGTAATTAGAATAGTTACATTCAAAAAGTATTTTGATTACTGAAGAGATTACTTTGCATTTTATTGTCATTTGTTTCATTTAATATTTATACATATAAATGATGCGATCCAAAGTGCATTTGAACAGCGGTGAAACACTTTCTTATGATGTGTTACATTCATACGAGCAGACAGAGAAGTAAGTTTGAAGTAAGTTTGGAGCCAAAGAAATAGAAATAAACCTTGTGTAAATTGTCAGCTTTACGCTAAGCTAAAATGCTATTTCTAGCCATTTTACATGCACACGTTACCAGACACGATTATATTCTTTTATCAAGAAAATTCACGTTGGATCATAATTTCTTTTTTCTAGTAAGACCTTTGATATAAGGGCAAAAATCATATTCTTGATAATTGTTTTCCTGTAAAAATATCTAAAAATCCTTAAAACAAGATAAATTTGATTTATCTTGTTTTAGACACAACACTGCATAAGATATTTCGGTTTTTCAGAGAATGTATTTTTAACATGTGTATTTTGTCTTACTGTACTGACAGAGTTTTTATAGTCAAAACAAGTGAAGAAATCTACCAGTGCTGAAGAAGTAATCCAAAGTATTTAGAATACATTACTGACCTTGAGTAATCTAACAGAATATGTTACAAATTACATTTTACAGCACGTATTCTGTAATCTGTAGTGGAATATATTTCAGAAGTAACCCTCCCAACCCTGGTTGTTAATGCTATTAAAACAGTACGTTAATATGGATTCTCTTTCAAACAGTATAAAAACCATTAAAACGTAATTTCTTGTAAGGGAACATCTCTGTTTTGTAAGTGTGCACTTGTGTTTTTACAGTGTTGCCTAACAACCTCTCTGATAAACACTGATAAACTCACTGCCAAAGGGCCCCTCATAATGACCACCTCGTATCTTTCGAGTGGATTCTCTTGTGTTCAGTGATTGCGATACTATAATGGTCGATCATTGATGAATGATGGGACTTTCCTTTTGAGCTATTGGCTCTAGTGCTCTGAAGGAGGAGATCTTGTTAGCTCGTATTTTATTTGACTACGTGGCCTTCAGGCATAGAATCACACAATAGCTGTCATTGTGCCAAAAATGCAATTTAACCCTTAAAACAAATTCAGAATGAGCTATGGGATGCTCTTTTAACTAATGCATGAAACATGAGACCTCCCCATCTTTCCTAGCCTCTTGCCTCTTTCTCTTTTCTTTCCTCCCTTCTTTCCTTTCCGTCTTTTCATTGCACACAGTCACAAACAATTTTGCGGTTACAGTAAGGCACTTACAATGGAAGTGAATGGGGACCAGTCTATAACCACTGAAATATGCATCATTTCAAAAGTAGAGCTACAAGATGTAAACATTGTTCGTGTTAACATGATTTTAGCGTGAATAAACCGCTTAATTACCGTATCTGTGTAAAGTTATTTCCAGTATTATAACTTTGCTGCCATGACAACGAAACCCTGTAATCCTGAAACTGGATATAACTTTACACAGATACGGGTATTAAGTGATATTTTCACACTAAAATCATGTTAACACATACAGTGTTTACATCGTGTAGCTCTACTTTTGAAACAGTGCATATTTTAGTATTTATAGACTGGCCCCCATTCACTTCCATTGTAGTGCCTTACGGCAATACTATTTGAGCTTTTTTTAGATAAATGAGGGACGAGTTGAAATTATTGGTAATTATTGGTAATCAACATTATTCCCGAAATACTGTTAATTGAGATTCACTTGTGTTGAACCCAAAATATTACTTTAATAGACTATTAACAACACACACACACACACACACACACACACACACACAAAAGTTTTAAAGGGAAAGAACTGGGCAAATGCATTCCGTCTGCGCTATTTTTTAAATTATCAGTCTATTGATACATGCGTTAAACAGACGTTGTTGGCCATTGTGTTGCATCTCGCCGTTATCCACAGTTTTCCTGAGCAACCACTGGGTGGCGCCATGATGATTCTTATTGCCTGTTTTCTGTTTCTGGTCTCTAGACACAGTGTAAAACTAACAGAAACGAGAGAATTCAGACAGAGATTTGAGTGTTATTTGGAGTAAAAATGAATTTTACATCAACTTGTGCGGTTGTTGGCTGTCATAACAACTCAAAGAAGTTAATGATATCAACGTAACAAACCTCAGACCGTCGCTTCATGTCATCTACTCATGTGAGGCACTGTGAATAAAAAATGGTCATCTCGACTCTGTAAAGTATCGGCGCTATAGAGTCACATGTTTTTTGACAACTTCTACAAATGTAATACTTTACCTGCTAAGAATAAATGCTGATGAGGGTGAAAACACTGGAGACCGGAAATTAAAAACAGGCGAACCATGGCGCACTTCCGCGTTCAGGAAAAAGGTGGATAACAGCGTTTTTTTCACGTCATGCATTTTTCAGATGGCGTGTCAAGTTAAAAACAGTTCAACTTTTAAAAAACGTGTTTCAAGACCCTTGCATTCTGTTCTATTCCCAAAAATGAGAATCTTGTTATTATTTACTCACTCACAATTTAAGCCATTGTCATTCACCCGAGCTGTCCTTGGGGTCATTACTACTTCTCTCACACTCCAAGGACAGCTCGGGTGAATGACAATGGCTTATGACTGTTTCCCGAAACCGTTGTAGCTATGTCGCACATCCATCTTGAGCTGTCGTTAATGACGTTACTCAGGGTCAGGAGTAATAACTTCTGAAAATATAAATATATAATAACTCATTTACACGTAGACCAGAAAGCCGTTTCATGCGAGAAAGCTGCTGAAGACACAAAATCTGCATGCACTTTGTAATGCGACAGATGCATTGTGCTGTAATAGATGGGTTTCCCTCTATATTAGACTCTGGTGTTCCCCTGATGCACATGTGCATTTTTCAAAAACATATTAATGCCACTTCTGCATTAACATAAATACATAAATTCTCCAATAGAAACTGTGTGATAAAGTGCTTTCGCCTTTAATCCCTTAAACGGCTGCACTTGCGTTTATGTGACATTTCAGAACGCCACTTCAAAACCTCTGAATAAATCGTTTTCTTAAATGCATGTAAACGTGGTCAAAGTTTTGACAGAATGAAAGATATAGAAGCTTCAGCGATGTCAAATGAAGTCCACACTGCAAAGTAACAAAGAAATATGCTTCTAATCACAGGTGGAGAGCTGTAGTTCCAGCAAAACAACTTTGCGATGCTGTTTGCGAATGTTCGTTGGAACTACGGTTTCGGGAAACACCAAATCGTTGAACTATGTTGGTAACGATGGAACTTGCGACCATAGTTGGCTGACAGTGCTTTTGGGAAATGCACCCCTGGTCGCAGAGGTTAGCAGCCCAGCAGAGGGGAAGATTATCAGTTATTAACAACTTAAATTTAGCTCTGTTCCTCTCACAAAGTGATCATATGACTTCAGAAGACTTGGATGATATTTATATTGTGTTTTTTTGTCATTCTAGAGCTTTCAGTATGTGAAAAGAAGTGGCCAGGATATTCTTAAAAAATTTCCCTTTAATGTTCTACAGCAGATTTTGGACCACTTGAGAGTGAGTAAATAATGACAGAACTATTCCTTTTACACAGTATCAGGCGGCTTGTGTCAGACAGCACTGGGTGGATGTAGGCTCCTGGTCATTTAGATTTCACTCCGTCTATAAAGAGTCTGACGAACGATGAGTCACCCATCAGAGAGCTGCAGAGGGAGAGAGAGAGGGATAAGATGTGCGTAAGAGAGAGAGAGAGAGTGACCAAGAGACAAAGACAAGAATTGAGTTTGTGTCTGACAGTAAACACGACACATAATATGCATGTGGTCTGAGAGAAAGTGACATGCCGTGTGTGTGTGTGTGTGTGTATGTGTGTGTGTGTGGGTGTGTGGGTGTGTTGAGGTAGCACAGGGACAGGGTTTGCCATCGGCTTTAATTCAGGGTGGCTGACAGTCCATTTTATGAAGCGAGAGTATTGTTGGCAGCGTGTCAGAAGCTGGTAGGAGGGAAATCTTGAGCAGCAGGCTCTTTCATTCACAATTTCACTCTCAGTGCAGAAAATACACACTCCCACTATATTTGGGGTTTTCAAAATTTTCGAGATGCCTCCCCAGAACTGCACATTTTGGATGTCACATCCAGTTCAGGCCATGAAATACTGCACTAATCAGTTGATAAGTTAATGCAGATGTGTTAAATGAGGGAGACAACCAGTATGTGCAGCACTGTGGAGGCTATAGGAACACTTTGAAATCCCCCGATTTATTGTAATGCTGTTAATTCAATCACATTTAATAACAATCAAGCTTCATCTCTTCTGGTCTCATCTCATCTTGTCTTTTCTCAAGCAGTAATGAGGTTCTCTGACATCAGTGCATGAGTGTAGAGCTCGACCCTTTCCAATATGTGTGTGTTTGTGTTTGAGCAGGTGCACCATTGTTACCACTGCGGTTTATCATTTCAATTGTTTCCTGCATTACGGCTTCAATAAACAATTCAGGTGGACATCCTGTGTGTGTGCGTGTTGCTTGATTGTTCTGTTTACCTCTTTTGTTACGTAAGCGTTTGTGTTTATGGGCTAAAAACAGTCTGTTCTTTTCAGGCTGATCCTGAACACAGTGTGATGGATACATTGAATATTTAACAGGACCAATTACATTGACAGAGGATGGGTAAGAATCACAAAGCACACACACACACACACACTGATCAGACATTAGAGGGGGGCTGCGCTACGTGTCCTGCTTGCATACGTGCAGTTTGCGATGGACTTGAGCTGGAGAGTCCACAGATGTCAGTGAACTATATGAGAGGATAATCGGGAAATTATTAAATTACATAAATGAACAGAAACAATCAAAGCTGGGACATGAAATACAGTGTCTCTGTCAACATTATGCAATAATATTTTTTATGTTAATAATAGTTAATAATGCAAAACTTAATAATGTTAATAATGCATTGGTATTATGGAGTGTGTTTACATGTACAGCTATATGCGGATAAATAAAACCGACAATGTAAGAAACCCACGTTTACATGAGATTTGATTGTTCTCTGCTTTTGACGTCAAAAGATTTTGCAGGCATGTGCACAGTTTTTTGGTCCTTCGCAATAAGTTTTGCGTTCTCTCACAATAAGTATCGCGTGCCCTTGCAATAAGTTTTGCGTTCCCTCGCAATAAGTTTTGCGTGCCCTTGCCATAATTTTGCATTCCCTTGCAATAAGTTTTGCATGCCCTTGCCATAAGTTTTGCGTTCCCTCACAAAAAGTTTTGCATGCCCTTGCCATAAGTTTTGCGTTCCCTCGCAATAAGTGTTGCATGCCCTTGCCATAGTTTTGTGTTCCCTCGCAATAAGTTTTGTGTGCCCTTGCCATAGTTGTGCGTGCCCTTGCCATAGTTTTGCATGCCCTTTCAATAAGTTTTGCTTTTCCTTGCAATAAGTTTTGCCTACCCTTGCCATAGATTTGCGTTCCCTTGCAATAAGTTTTGCGTTCCCTTGCAATAAGTTTTGCTTTCCCTCGCAATAAGTTTTGTGTTCCCTCGCAATAAGCTTTGCATGCCCTCGCCATAGTTTTGCATTCTCTCGCAATAAGTTTTGCGTTCCCTCACAATACATTTTGCGTGCCCTTTCCATAGTTTTGCGTGCCCTTGCCATAGTTTTGCGTGCCCTCACAATAAGTTTTGCATTTCCTTGCATTAAGTGTTTCATTTTTCATGCCCTCACAATAAGTTTTGCTTTCCCTTGCAATAAGTTTTGTGTTCCCTCGCAATAAGTTTTGTGTTCCCTCGCAATAAGTTTTGCGTTCCCTCGCAATAAGTTTTGCGTGTCCTCACAATAAGTTTTGCATTTCCTTGCATTAAGTGTTTCATTTTTCGTGCCCTCACAATAAGTTTTGCGTGTCCTCACAATAAGTTTTGCGTTCCCTCACAATAAGTTTTGCGTGCCCTCGCCATAGTTTTGCGTTCCCTCGCAATACGTTTTGCGTGCCCTCGCAATAAGTTTTTCGTTTCGTCGCAATGAGTTTTGCGTTTCCTCACAATAAATATACCATGGTTTTACTAAAATAACCATGATATTCTTAGTAAAACCATAGTGATAATACAGGAAAACAATGAGAAAAAAAAAAAAATCTAATAAAAATCATAATTTGTGGTTATGATTTTACTACAAAAATAGTTTTGCATGTCCTCGCAATAAGTTTTGCGTTTCCTCGCAATAAGTGTTTCATTTTCCATGCCCTCACAATACGTTTTGCTTTCCCTCGCCATAGTTTTGCGTTCCCTCGCAATACGTTTTGCGTTCTCTCGCAATATGTTTTGCGTTTCCTCGCAATGAGTTTTGCGTGCCCTCGCTATAAGTTTTGCGTGCCCTCACAATAAGTTTTGCATTTCCTTGCATTAAGTGTTTCGTTTTTCGTGCCCTCACAATAAGTTTTGCTTTCCCTTGCAATAAGTTTTGCGTTCCCTCGCAATAAGTTTTGTGTTCCCTTGCAATAAGTTTTGCGTGTCCTCACAATAAGTTTTGCATTTCCTTGCATTAAGTGTTTCGTTTTTCGTGCCCTCGCAATAAGTTTCGCGTTCCCTCACAATAAGTTTTGCGTGCCCTCGCAATACGTTTTGCGTTCCCTCACAATAAGTTTTTCGTGCCCTCGCAATAAGTTTCGCGTTCCCTCACAATAAGTTTTGCGTTCCCTCGCAATACGTTTTGTGTTCCCTCGCAATAAGTTTTTCGTTTCCTCGCAATGAGTTTTGCGTTTCCTCACAATAAATATACCATGGTTTTACTAAAATAACCATGATATTCTTAGTAAAACCATAGTGATAATACAGGAAAACAATGAGAAAAAAAAAAAAAAATCTAATAAAAATCATAATTTGTGGTTATGATTTTACTACAAAAATAGTTTTGCATGTCCTCGCAATAAGTTTTGCGTTTCCTCGCAATAAGTGTTTTCGTTTTCCATGCCCTCACAATAAGTTTTGCTTTCCCTCGCAATAAGCTTTGCGTGCCCTCGCCATAGTTTTGCGTTCCCTCGCAATACATTTTGCGTTCTCTCGCAATGAGTTTTGCGTTTCCTCGCAATAAGTTTTGCGTTTCCTCGCAATAAGTGTTTCATTTTCCATGCCCTCACAATAAGTTTTGCTTTCCCTCACAATAAGCTTTGCGTGCCCTCGCCATAGTTTTGCGTTCCCTCGCAATACGTTTTGCGTTCTCTCGCAATATGTTTTGCATTTTCTCGCAATGAGTTTTGCGTGCCCTCGCTATAAGTTTTGCATGCCCTCGCAATAAGTTTTGCATTTCCTCGCAATGAGTTTTGCGTTTCCTCGCAATGAGTTTTGCGTTTCCTCGCAATACGTTTTGCGTTTCCTCGCAATGAGTTTTGCGTTCCCTCGCAATATGTTTTGCGTTCTCTCGCAATATGTTTTGCGTTTCCTCGCAATGAGTTTTGCGTTTCCTCGCAATGAGTTTTGCGTGCCCTCGCAATAAGTTTTGCGTGCCCTCGCAATAAGTTTTTCGTTTCCTCGCAATGAGTTTTGCGTTTCCTCACAATAAATGTACCATGGTTTTACTAAAATAACCATGATATTCTTAGTAAAACCATAGTGATAATTCAGGAAAACAATGAGAAAAAAAAAAAAAAAATCTAATAAAAATCATAATTTGTGGTTATGATTTTACTACAAAAATAGTTTTGCATGTCCTCGCAATAAGTTTTGCGTTTCCTCGCAATAAGTGTTTTCGTTTTCCATGCCCTCACAATAAGTTTTGCTTTCCCTCGCAATAAGCTTTGCGTGCCCTCGCCATAGTTTTGCGTTCCCTCGCAATACATTTTGTGTTCTCTCGCAATGAGTTTTGCGTTTCCTCGCAATAAGTTTTGCGTTTCCTCGCAATAAGTGTTTCATTTTCCATGCCCTCACAATAAGTTTTGCTTTCCCTCACAATAAGCTTTGCGTGCCCTCGCCATAGTTTTGCGTTCCCTCGCAATACGTTTTGCGTTCTCTCGCAATATGTTTTGCATTTTCTCGCAATGAGTTTTGCGTGCCCTCGCTATAAGTTTTGCGTGCCCTCGCAATAAGTTTTGCGTTTCCTCGCAATGAGTTTTGCGTTTCCTCGCAATGAGTTTTGCGTTTCCTCGCAATACGTTTTGCGTTTCCTCGCAATGAGTTTTGCGTTCCCTCGCAATATGTTTTGCGTTCTCTCGCAATATGTTTTGCATTTCCTCGCAATGAGTTTTGCGTTTCCTCGCAATGAGTTTTGCGTGCCCTCGCAATAAGTTTTGCGTTTCCTCGCAATAAGTGTTTCATTTTCCATGCCCTCACAATAAGTTTTGCTTTCCCTCACAATAAGCTTTGCGTGCCCTCGCCATAGTTTTGCGTTCCCTCGCAATACGTTTTGCGTTCTCTCGCAATATGTTTTGCATTTTCTCGCAATGAGTTTTGCGTGCCCTCGCTATAAGTTTTGCGTGCCCTCGCAATAAGTTTTGCGTTTCCTTGCAATGAGTTTTGCGTTTCCTCGCAATGAGTTTTGCGTTTCCTCGCAATACGTTTTGCGTTTCCTCGCAATGAGTTTTGCGTTCCCTCGCAATATGTTTTGCGTTCTCTCGCAATATGTTTTGCGTTTCCTCGCAATGAGTTTTGCGTTTCCTCGCAATGAGTTTTGCGTGCCCTCGCAATAAGTTTTGCGTGCCCTCGCAATAAGTTTTGCGTTTCCTCGCAATGAGTTTTGCGTTTCCTCACAATAAATGTACCATGGTTTTACTAAAATAACCATGATATTCTTAGTAAAACCATAGTGATAATACAGGAAAACAATGAGAAAAAAAAAAAAAAAATCTAATAAAAATCATAATTTGTGGTTATGATTTTACTACAAAAATAGTTTTGCATGTCCTCGCAATAAGTTTTGCGTTTCCTCGCAATAAGTGTTTTCGTGTTCCATGCCCTCACAATAAGTTTTGCTTTCCCTCGCAATAAGCTTTGCGTGCCCTCGCCATAGTTTTGCGTTCCCTCGCAATACATTTTGCGTTCTCTCGCAATGAGTTTTGCGTTTCCTCGCAATAAGTTTTGCGTTTCCTCGCAATAAGTGTTTCATTTTCCATGCCCTCACAATAAGTTTTGCTTTCCCTCACAATAAGCTTTGCGTGCCCTCGCCATAGTTTTGCGTTCCCTCGCAATACGTTTTGCGTTCTCTCGCAATATGTTTTGCATTTTCTCGCAATGAATTTTGCGTGCCCTCGCTATAAGTTTTGCGTGCCCTCGCAATAAGTTTTGCGTTTCCTCGCAATGAGTTTTGCGTTTCCTCGCAATACGTTTTGCGTTTCCTCGCAATGAGTTTTGCGTTCCCTCGCAATATGTTTTGCGTTCTCTCGCAATATGTTTTGCGTTTCCTCGCAATGAGTTTTGCGTTTCCTCGCAATGAGTTTTGCGTGCCCTCGCAATAAGTTTTGCGTGCCCTCGCAATAAGTTTTGCGTTTCCTCGCAATAAGTTTTGCGTGCCCTCGCAATAAGTTTTTCGTTTCCTCGCAATGAGCTTTGCGTTTCCTCACAATAAATGTACCATGGTTTTACTAAAATAACCATGATATTCTTAGTAAAACCATAGTGATAATACAGGAAAACAATGAGAAAAAAAAAATCTAATAAAAATCATAATTTTGTGGTTATGATTTTACTACAAAAACTGTAGTAACCACAAGATTAACCTTGGTTAATAGTAAAACCGTGATTATTAGTATACTGTATTACAACCATGGTTTCCACCAAAAAAACATGGTTACTTAACTTTTCATAGTTACTACAATATTACTATAGTACAACCATGGTTTCCATCAAAAAATAAAATAAATAAAAATAAAAATAATAATTCAATAAAAAATTAAAAACAGTTAGCCTAAAACAATCATACAACAATATTAGTATAGAAAAAAATGTTTATGCCAAAAAGCATGGTTACTAGTCTACAATATTGGTATATATATATATATATACACTGTATTTATTCATCTTTGTTAATATAAGTTAATAAAAATAACATTTTTCATAGTTAATGTTAGTTCATATGTATTATCTAATGTTAACATATAAAACTTTTGATTTTAAAAATCATGTGTTGAAATTAACCTTAACTAAGATTAATAAATGCTGTAAAAGTAGTTCATGTTAGCTAATGTTATTAACTAATGTTAACAAATGTAACTTTATTGTAAAGTGTTTCCACAATATTACTATAGTAAAACCATAGTTAAACTATGATATTTGCATAGTAAAACCATGATACCCACAAAATTATGATTTGTATTACCATAGTTTTCGTTTTCCTGTATTATCACTATGGTTTCACTATGAATATCATGCTTAAAATATGGTTACTTTAGTAAAACCATGATAAATGTATTGCAAGGGAATGCAAAACTATTGCGAGGGCACACAAAACTATTTCAGAAAAAAAAATTGAATGGGTAATGCGCAAATATCTACATGGGCTGATCGGTTTTTGCTTTATGGCCGCGATAAATAAAAAAATGGTTTATGCCGTTTACAGTACATGACCTTACATGTTGATGACATAACTGATTTAAAGGAATATTCCGTGTTCAATACAAGTTAAGCTCAATCAACAGCTGTGGCATAATGCTGATTACCACAAAAATTAATTTCGACTCGTTCCTCCTTTTCGTTTTTCTTTTTTAAAAAAAAAAAAAGCAAAAATTGAGGTTTCAGTGAGGCACTTACAATGGAGGTAAATGGAGCCAGATTTTTGAGGTTTTAAAGGCAGAAATATGAAGCTTATAATTTTATAAAAGCACTTACATTCATTCATCTGTTAAAACTCATGTATTATTTGAGCTGTAAAGTTGTTTATATCGTCATTTTTACAGTCATTTTAAAGTTTGTTGACATTACATCGTCAGTGCAATGAAGTTGTAAAATTGGCTTTAACGTTATACAGAAAAGGTCAGTAAGTGATTTTATCACACTAAAATCATGTTAACGTGCATATAGTTTATGTCTTGTGGCTATACTCGTGAAACAGTGAGTATTGTAATGTTTACGGATTGGCCCCATTCACTTCCATTGTCACTGTCTCACTGGAACACAGATTTTTGCTTTTTTTAAAGAAAAGGAGGAGCAAGTCAAAATAATTTTTATGTAGTAATTAATATTTTGACACAAATGCTGTCGACTGAGCTTAACTTGTATTGAACCTGGAATATTCCTTTAAGAATGTGCATGTAAACGTGTTTGATGAACAATACCATTTTTTCTCAATTATCAGCAAGAAAAGTGCACATTCACACTGACTGTCTGTTGTTGTGCAATCCTGTCAGTTGTTTTCTCTGTACGTTCCTTCACAGGAGATCACACACATGAACTTGTACAACCTTTCTGCGCTGACACATCTCAGTGTGAAGCTTCTCGTAATGTTTATTTCCTTGTACAGTGCCTTTGGCAAAACACATTTACACTCACATACACAAAATTCAGACGCTGGAAAGATCACAGAATCAGCCAACAATTTATGTCAGGTGTTTATGGTTTGTTTACACAGTTTCTAGTGAACTATAAAGCAATATATGTGTCATTATTCATAATTATTATTAGAGCTATTGAGTGCTGTATACACTGGTAGGATATTGTTTTTGCATTGATATATTTGTGGGTGAATCTCACAAAAATGCATCCAGATCACATTTCACCCCAAAAATCAAAAGAAAAAATGAGGAATCATATATTGCACAAAGAAAATAAAGTCTGCTGGTGGGACCATTACATTTTTGGTTTTGTGACATTATTATAATGACAATGAAGCACATTTCCCCTCATCATTTTCATTACTTTGAGGCATATGGATGTTTTCCTTTCAAGATTTTTCTTGTAATTGCCCTTAGTCTCACTGGTCATTCACATTAGTCATTACTATGCTGTCATATATTAATTTTTAATTGTCATGAAAATAATGTCACAATGCAAATAAATAAATAAATTGTAATGGTGCTAAAAATAGCCTTCATTTTCTTCAAGCAATATACAATATATTTATTTTGAATATGGAGGTAGATTTCATCAGGACTGGCGGCTATCATAAGATTAGTGTGTCTGTTTGTTTATCTGTAAACATCACTCTGTTTTTGCTGTCTTTTTTCTTATGGTTCCCAGCACTGTATGCTGTAAATTTGATTAAAAAATTCAGATTTATCTGGGCATCAAATCATGTCTCCCACACTGAGACACACACACACGCACGCACGCACACTTACATTTCTAGTCCATCAGATCGAACAGATGTGTTATGCATCTGCATGAATTTGTGTAAGAAATGCCAGCCAAATGTTTTTCTCCTGGGTAAAATTGTGTGTATATTATCTCTACATATGCTGTACAGTAAGTGAGCATCATCAACCAGACATAATCATGTTTCCTTTGGTTCTAGCAATTTCTTCCATCTCTTGCTGAATGTGTGTTGTGTTGAGTAGGGGTTTTTGTGTAGATGGGTTGTGTACGTGTGTATGCAAAGGTTGTTGGTCTCCGTATAATCTTGAGGAAAACGTAGCAGTCTGTTATGGGACTCTAAATAGATCAACACATTAAAATTTAATTATTTCCCCCCTCTCTCTCTCTCTCTCTCTCACACACACACACACACACACACACACACACATGTTGGTGCAGCTATCATTATGAGGACTCTCCATAGACATAATGATTTTTATACTGTATGAACTATAGATTCTGTCTCCTAACCCTAACCCTACCCCTAAACCTAACCCTCACAAAAAACTTTCTGTATTTTTACATTTTCAATAAAACATCGTTTAGTATGTTTTTTTTAAGTGATTTGAATTATGGGGACACTAGAAATGTCCTCATAAACCACATTTATAGCATAATACCTTTGTAATTACCAGTTTGTAACCTTAAAAAAAAGTCCTCGTAAACCACATAAACCTGCCCACACACACACACACACACACACACACGCACACGCGCGCACCAGCGGATCATTGCAAAACGGCAAACAAGTCCTGTCTTTTCATCTTCCCCTATCTCTCAATTATTGATTACTGTTTCCATCGTTTTCATTCTTGAAATGGACTTCATATCCCATGATGCCTCCCACGCAGTCATTAAAACCAGCCGAGTTGTTTCCTGTTTGGGCTTATGGATGTTTAATTAGTTCAGATGCTATCAGTAAAATACTACTTCACGTCAAAAAGGACCCGTGGAGAAAGAATACAGAAGGCAATGCATTTTTAATGCTAACAATCTACTATGTCAGAGTCCAGACCAATTAATTTGACTACTCTTTTTTTACTTACCCTAGCATTGTGGCACATTTTCTTCTAAAAATGAGTTATATTTTTTTGTTCATATGTTGTCTACAGATTTGAAGGTAAAGGTGAATTGAAAATGATCTTTGTTAAGCCACTTGAAAGTCATGGCATCAACGTGGAGTAAAATATATTCAAGGCATCATACAATGAAGATCTTTCAGATAGGTTCTCTTTGTCTCTATACAAGTGCCTCTTATAACAAAGTCACTTTTCTTTATCACAACTCAACAGACACGAGAAAAGAAGGCAAGAGCACGAGAGACTGTGTGAGAGATAAGCCGACATAAAAAAGGACAGCAAAAAGCCTTGGGAATCAGAAATAGAGAGAGAAAGAGTACAAAGAGCCATAAATTTGAACTGCAACCAAAATGGAACACAAAAGTAGCATTTTTTTTATTTTTATGATCAGCATCGTGCAGCTTTAAGAATACAACAACATTGATAGTGACCACAGTTGTCAAGCCCCAGAAAGGACAAAAAATAGACACCAAAAAAAAAAACCGTAAAAATAATCCATACAAATCGTGGAGCCATACAATATTGTATAAGGAACAGTCTGAAATATGACTTATTATTCACTGATAGTGTTCCACTTAAAAATAAATAAAAGCCATACATGTGGGTGAGTAAATATGATTTTCATTGTTTTAAATATGGTGAACTATTCCTTTAACTCTGACAAGTCAGTCACAAATGCAGGACTTGGCGACGCCCACCTGACTTCTCAAGACCCCGTTGCTCTACAGACAGCATGATTGACAGGTAATCTCGGGACATAGGGAGGGAGCCTACACAGACAGGAAACAACAGAGAACGTCAGTCTGTGTGTGTGTGTGTGTGTGTGTGTGTGTGTGAGAGAGAGAGAGAGAGAGAGAGCGAGAGAGTCATTTGCTGTTAGCAATGACTCATAGGTCAAATGTGTGTGTGTACTCTGTGTGTGTGTGTGTAGCTGAATCTAAATTAGTTTTTAAAGAGGAAAAAGGCAAAACGACTAGTCAAAAGAGAGAGAAAGTGTGGAACAGAATTGTGAAGGGATATGAGCTTAGTGACAAACCAAACTGCATTTGTCACGGTGCTAGAGTGTTGTGGGTAGCGGTCAGGGTCTTGCTATATGGTTGCTAGGGTGTTCTGGGTGGTTATTAGGTGGCTGCTTACTGTCCTAAGTCCACCCCCAAGTCTCCTCAAGGCTTGCCTTAGCAAACACTACTAACGACTTCCATGCTTTTGCCAAACAACACTCCATCTCTCAGGTTAGTGTAGTGTTTTTCAGTAAAGAAGAGATATTTGCCCCAAGTTGTCGTTCACAGCAAAGAGCAAAGAGACACACACACTCACAGACACACACACAGTCATATATGAGACAAACAGCTTTAATATCTGTGTAAGTCATGTATATTGATTGTCCAGACAAGGCACCACATATCAAAAATCTTACACTTCCTTGTTTTGATTCAAAATCAATAACTATCACACACACATAATTTTGCTATTCACAATTTGCAGTGTTCATGTCATCATATTGACAAAAGTGGGTGAGAGGGTTACATCAGTGAGACCATCACAGGTGTCCGTCAGCCAAACCCTCGCAACACCAGCTGTCAACATCTGTAGCCACGGCAACCGTGCTGTTCAATGCCTGGCAACAGCATTTCATCAATCTATCTATCTATCTATCTATCTATCTATCTATCTATCTATCTGTCTGTCTTTTCTATCTATCTATCTATCTATCTATCTATCTATCTATCTATCTATCTGTCTGTCTTTTCTATCTATCTATCTATCTATCTATCTATCGTATCTGTCTGTCGATCTGTCTGCCTATTGATCTGTCTATCTATCAATCTGTTGATGTGCTTGCTTAAATGTGCATTTGTTCATGTATGTGCAAGAGAGAAAATGTTCTTTATCCATACTTTGGTTAAAATCTCCTTCTTTGTGTGTGTATGTGTGTGTTTGAGCTTTAAATACTCCCAACTGGTGAGTCATCGACCGTTGCACCAATCAGTCTTTTCAACCGTGTCCATTCTGGCACTATCTATGCGTATACACACACACACACACACACACTTAGTACACACAACACAAGCTTAGTCATTTAATACTAGTCTAACACAGAATTTGGCACACACACATTCAGACCCACAGAATGCCTTTGGCACAAACCAAACTTAGAATGAATTAGACAAGATTTAACTTGAGGCATTGAAATGACTTGTTCACAACTCCCTGTCCTCTAAACTATGACTCTCAGCTCACTGTCAGTTCCATCAGAATGATTCCAGTGCACTTCCCAATCCACAAAGCACAGGGTGTCACTGCAAGCAAGACAAACGGTGCAGCTGGAAAGCAAATCAGAGAAATCTTATATTCAGTATGGAGTGAGCTCTGCATTGTCCCTTGACATGCTTGTGAAGCATTTGATTTGTGGTTTAGTGCCTTTTTTTTTTTAAAGAATAGATGATCCAAAAATGAAAATTCATCAAATCATATACTCTCATGTCGTTCTTAACCTGTGTGACTTTCTTTCATCTGTGGAACACAAAAGAAGAAACATTGCTGTTCAACTTTTTCATAATAATAAGTATAAAAAATGCCAAAAAAAATCATTAAAAGCCAGACTGATCTCATAGTAAATTTGGCAACAGTAGGTCAAAATTTCTGCAGCTGAAATTAGACTGTGCTTACCGAAATTCAAAGCACTGCCCCTAGTGGTCAAAGCTGGAAGTGTTTTTGGGCTTATGGGCATGTGTGAGCTTCATTGTTCGGGTGAAATGTCCACTGAGTGACGCCAAAAGTGAGCTGTGAAGCCAGTTGTTTTCAGCTGTACAAGCAGTGAAGAGGAATGCATATTTTATAAACTGTACCCCCAACCCAAACCCCAAACCTAAACCTAACCATCGGTGCAGTTAAAATGTAATGTTGGAGGGAAAAATGTAACCTCTGAAATCGCGCTCGTCACTGGTTATGTGAACTCGACTACTTCCATGTTTCAAAGCAAGATCTGAATCCGGGTCTTCCACGCTGCTGATGCAATGCACTTCCAGTCACACCTTAAGGAAAGGTAAACACGCTGGAGCTGATGCAAAAATGTTTAATAGGAGATGGAGCTTGTCAGTGAGTCGGCATAATGTGGCTGATCCTAGGGTACTGGAACTATCGGAAACAACATGCTGACTTCCTGTGTGATCATGATGAGTGAGCTCAAGTTTACAGGTAAAATGTCCACAAAGTGGCGCCAAAAGCAAGTTGTAAAGTTTTTTTTTTGTTGTAAAAATGCATACTGTATTGTAACCATACGCCCTAACCCAAACACCAGTCCTTACCCTAACTATCAGTGGAGTAAAAATGTACAGTAATATTAAAGGGAAAATTCAACCTCTGATTAGCGATGAACTAGAGATGTCGCTTGTTAGTAACACAGCAAAATGTGTTTGAAGTCATGGTACTGGAACTTTCAGTAGCACCATGTTGACATGTTGAAAAAGTAAACAAAGTACTCCACACAAAGCTTCTAAAGCCGTGAGATACTGTAGCTTTGTGTAAGGAACAGCCCAAAATTGGAGTCTATTCTTCAAATCTCATTCACAGTTTGGCATTTTGGGCACAAGAAACGTGAACCAATGGCAATTTGATGTTATTGATATCAAGCCTGATGCGACGTGTCTTGAGAAGCAAAGTTTGAATATATGCATGTGTGCAAGCAGAGGGGAAGATTATCAGTGAATAATGGATTAACTTTCACTCTGTTTCTTGCATAAAGTCATCGTATGACTTCACTTGGAATATAACAAGTCATATGGACTACTTTTATGGGACTTATATAGTGCATTTTTGTCCTTTTTGGAGCTTAACAGCCAGAGTTCGCTATATGCTATCATTGTATGGAAAAGAGCAGCGTGATTATTCTTAAATATTTTTCTTTTGTGTTCCGTGGAGGAAAGTCATACGGGTTTGGAACGACATGTGGGGGAGTAAATGATAATAGAAGTTTTGTTTATGCGAAAACTGTTTCTTTAACCCTGTGTTACGCATTGTTCAAACAATAGAATCTTTCAAGTTGATCAGTTTACAACAACATCTAATTAACTTAGCAAAGATGCAGCAAAAAAATCATGATGTCGAAGAAAAATACTGAAATGTGATTAATAGAGCAATTTGTGGAGAACTTCAAAAGGTGTCTCCTCTGTTAGGGTGACAAGGAAAAACTCAAATCAAATGTCACATGGCTTAAAAAATGCATATGTAAACAGCAAACAAAAATGTGTCCACGGAAAATGATGCTGTCTGCTTGTCAATCATTTTGCGTGTTCTCCTAGTATTGTAGTTGCAGCAAATTATTAAGGCATAATGTATTTTTATGCCATGTTGCTCATAACAGTTGTCAGTTGAGGGCGCTGTTTTGCTGCTGTTGTTTTTAACAACCGTTTCTGCTCTCAGTAAAGCTCATTTGGTATCTTTAGAGCTCGGGGTTTTGGAAAGAGGGGGCATGGCTAATCCAATGGCTCAGTCTCGTGTAACTATAATGGCTGAAATTGCTTACAGCACCTTTAAAGGCTGCTCTTTCATTTCCAACAATGCATTATGTTGTAGTATTTTTATTTTTTTATTTTTTTGCAAGGAGAGAAAGTGAAATAAATTATGTAGAATTACAGTATGTACACTGTAAAAAAATTGCTGTAAATTTACGGCCAAATTCCTACAGCAATCTACTGTGATTCTTAAATACAGTAGTTTGCTGTTAAAAATGTTGCATTCTGGGAGATCAAGAGCAGGCTCACTGTGAAGTGACTCGTTTTACGGTAAATAGCTGTTCTATGCAAGGCATTAGGGGAAAATTATCATTTAAAATCATGATATCATCTTGGTGAAAGCTATAGTGACATTTTGAAACGTATATTTTAGTTACAGCATAACTCAAGTTGTTATCAAGACACAGAAATCAACTCTCGGCATACAAACCGCAACAGTGGTGACAATTAACAAACATACTTTTACGTAAATCAGTAAGAGCTGAACATTAAAATCCAAGTAACTTAGACTACAACAAAAACAACATCAAAATAAACCAGTAAATAGTAAAAAATCAAAGTAATTTCTTCATGCCGCAGTGCATGCTGGGAACATAGCTGTTAATTTCAGCAACAGTAGATAGTATGTAATTTGACAGCTTTATGCTTCTAAATTACAGTTGTATACTGTAGCTGTAAAAACAGTATCTAGCTGTTACTTTCAGCAACAGCAAGACACCGTTAATTTTACAGTAACATGCTGGCAACCCTGCTTCCAGTTCTTTACCATTTTTTGACGAGAAAATCTTTAAGAGTGTAGAAGTATCTAGATGCTAACCAATCAACTAAATTTGTTTGATGAAAAAGATGTTTTTCTTTCTAATCAAACTTGTGATGGTAAAACTTAGTAGTTAGCAGTGATTACCTGCAGAGATTAAAGCAAAATTAAAAATGTAATCATCTGCTTCTCAAGATTTAAGACCTAGTTTCTTTTAAAGTATCAGGTAAAGTTAAAAGCAAGCTCAAAGGTCCCACACACACACACACACACACACACACACACACACACACACACACTGGAGACTGCAGCCTTAACGAGCATCTTGTTGTAATGTTCATTAGATTTGGTTGCAAAGTTCAAAAGTGTTGCTTGTTATACTAGGATTTACAGTACACACACACTCACACATACACAGAAAATTAACTATCACACAAACTTCTCAAGAAAAGTCTTGTGACTATGAAATTGTCACGTTTTGCCAATTTATTTTCATGTGTTTACATGCATGACATGTTTTTCCGCAGCTGCACGTCTGCATGCTACAAACACCAGGAAATGCAGAGCTTCAGGAAAATCGGCTGGTGGTCTCCTACAAACCCTCCTGAAACCTCGAAGCTTATCTTGTTTTGTTTTATTATTTCAAGTCCATGATCAGCAAGTCAAAGCCAGTGTCTGCTGAGGCCACCAGAATAAGACACTAAAACTTTTTTAAGTAAAAAAATATGATTTGAAATCATCAGATTTTTCCCTGCGTAAAGAGCATAAAGAGGCATGCGCACGACACTTGCGCACATTTAAGCTGGTAAGAATGCCAGTCAAGGTGTTTACATGCAACACAAAATCAGTTTATGACATTAGCCCGATAGAGGAGTGCCTTTTACATATGTTTACATGATCTTACACGTTGCCGGATTATTAAGCATAATCGGTGTAAAATCATCATGTAAATCATGTAAACGTGCTCATAATGTCTCAAACTGTGCTCAGAAGTGTAACTCACTTATATTATTATTTTTTTTAAATTAATTTTTACAGTCATTTTAAGGTTTAAGGTTTGTTGACATTGCAACGTCATGGTAACAAAGTTGTACAATTGGCTATAACTCCACACAGAAAAGGTTAGTAAGTGATTTCATCACCCTAAAATCATGTTAACATGAATATTGTTTATGTCTTGTGTCTATACTTTTGAAATAGTGAGTATTGCAACGTTTACGGATTGGCCCCATTCACTTCCATTGTAAGTTCCTCACTTTAATCTTAAGTCATAATTTATTTTTGTGGTTATCAACATTATGCCACAAATGCTGTCAATTAAGCTTAACTTGTATTGAACCCGGAATATTCCTTTAAGGATGATGTTTAGTTATTTGAACTTTAGATGCTTGACTTGTGCTTCTTTTGGAATACCCATTTATCCACCCGCACACCGACAGACCAAAACGTCCCCTCGCACGGTTGTCCCTACGACATCCGGATATCCGAGTGCCACGAGTAAATTAAGTACTCCCTTTGGTACCTGTTGCCATAGAAACTCTCAGTAAGATACTCCACTAATGAGGGTTTGGGTCAGTCTTTTCAATATGTTTAATATCATTGGTGTTCTCGTAATTACACGTTAATCACATAAGACTATTTCGATTTTTAGGCAACCCACCTTGAATGTTCAATATTTACCTGCAACACATAACAGTCCTGACACATTTTCGATATAGTGGAAAGTTAGAGACAGTGAATTGTCTACATTGTGCAGTGTGAATGAATCAGTGAACAGAAGAGGGCATGTGTGTCTTTCATTTCCTCCACAGAGAGTGTGAGTCACACTGACCTCTGTATCTCTCAAACAGTTACAATCGTTTAATCAAAAATAATCTGATATTTGGGAGTATAAGGTTGGGTCATAAACAGAGACAGATGAATGTGACTGTGCATGTATAAACGTGTTTGTATTTTGTTTTCAGATAAAAAAAAGTCTGTATATCTGATCTTTTTTAGACATGGTTTATAATTCATGACCTCTAATAACAGGGCAACAACATTTCAGATCTGAAGTTTTATTCATTATGCATCATTTTTTTTTTTTTTTTTTATGTAACTATGAAGACAAAAAGAAATGTGTTTTGTAGCTCTTTGTGGGTAATGGCTAGTTCATCATAGCAACTGTTGTTTCTTTTATGGTCTACTCATCACTTTTAAAGGAACAGTTCACCCAAAGCTGAAAATCCTGCTATTGTATGGCTTCAGAAGACTTTTAAATATACTGCATGACTTACATGGACTGCTTGAAAAACTTTCCTTTAAAAGCAGAAAGGTGAATGGAGCACTTGTTTTTGGAGGTTACATCAGTGAGGCTTGACTCCCAAAATCTGAATATTTAACTTTCAGAACTTTTCAAATACTGTGCTCAACTCACATTGGGTAAACTGTGAGATTTTATTGGAAGAATTCCATTCTGACTGAACATGCGAGAACTTTCCACTGCATTCCCTCGGGTGGAAGAAGGGTCATTGACACTTGTGCATGTGGTTTCATTTCATTGGGACAAAAAAGACGGTATGGGTGCTTCTCAATCAGATCCCTAGTTCAGTAGTCATGGAGCTGGCCATTTTTAGGGCTGTCCCAATTGCAAAATCCTTCCAGTGCACTGAAAAGTTGGCTCCCTAAAAATTCCCAGAATGTACCGTAAAAACCAGGGAGTTTCGTTTCTCACTTACTGGAAATATACTGATGATGGAATTGGTTGGTTATGATCAAGTGTAGATTTATATAGCAGAAAATCAGAACATGTAGCAAGTAAAACCCCCTTTCACTGTTTCGAGTGAAAATCTAGCTCCGTCCCAAGGGGTATAATAGAACAAAAAATTTTCGGGAGTGGATGACTGCAGATTTTATCTCAACAATGACGCCAAGCGGCCTAACATAATCTTTTCCCATATTCAAGGGGGTTCAGCACGTCTTCAAAGAGTCCCTTGAGGGGCCCCTGTGGTCTCTGTCTTCCCCATGTGGCAACTGTCAGCAAATGCAAACATTAAAAGAAACTAAAAGTTCACTTTTTAAAGAAACAGTTTATTTTATGCAAAGTGACACACTAGATCAAATTAAATAGACATACACATGCATGTAGGACAATATATACAGATCATTATGTAAAAATGTTAACATTTTAAATCTTTTTACATGCCCGGCTACATGACGACGATATACATTTAAAAAGTTAAAACTATTTTAAAAGTTGTTTTCAAGTGGTTTCCAGGTTTCTCACGATGTTTGTAGCTGTTACATCGCATTTAAGAGTTTGTTATTTGCCTCTGAGACGAGGACCGTTACATTAACATGGTAACCAAAGTTCCCGCTAAAATACGATACTACCATGATATCGCAATAAATTAAAATGGAAACTCCTGCGAATAGTAAAAAGTTCTCAAAATTGTTCCGTAATTTCATTTTAATCACAGTTGTGTCCAAGTTACCATAGTTTTATGGTAAAAATAATTGTAATAAATGAGCTGTTCAGCCGTGTCGTCAATTTGTAGGCGACCTCGGAAGTCTAATTCGCCATGGGTTCCCTCGCGATTTTCCTATGGGTTTTTTATAATGGGGGGGGGGGGGGGTGCAGCGTAAAGCATTTACATGTTTCCTCGATCATGGTATAAATAACGAGGGGGTTGTACTTGCTTGTTTTGATGATCAGGGGCGTAGATTCCGGGCAGGGGCGTAGATGGGGGGGAGGTAACCCTCCCCAAAAATCAAAACAAGCAAGTACAACCCCCCCCCCCCCCAATATTTATACCATGATTGATGGAAACATGTAAATGCTTCACGCTGCAACCCCCCAGTGTTCAAGCCAAATGTACACCCTTGCCCATTATAAAAACCCATAGGAAAATCCCGAGGGAACCCATGGCGAATTCTCTTCGGGGGGATTTTGACTACAAGCTGAACAGCTCTATTTCCACATTAGACATAACTGTAAACTACATTTTATTAATAAGGCATCCACTTTAAAACACTGACAGGAACCTTTCCAAAAATGTAACTTTTTATTCTGACAGTGCCGCAGTTAATTACCGCAGTTTTATTGTCACTTTTGTATTTCGGGCGGAACTATAGTTACCATGTTACATTTCGGCGAGGTGACAGAACCTCAAGAAGTTACTTTAAGGTTTTCCCCGGACGACCTGTCGCTGATATGGCCCAAGGTCGAGCCTGTCCTCATCGAGTCCACGGGTCCTTCTCCGGTACCACCGCCGCCGCCGCTGTCCGACTCCTCCTCGATGGTGAAGCGCACGTCGGTTGTGGAGCTGAGAGAACTCACGCTGCTTTGTTCCACCGAGCACAGCGCGCACGCGAGAGGCGCGAGGACTCTTCCGCCCTCGAGCGCGCAGCCGGTGTGCCGGCCGGCGCACAGCATGAACGGCACCGGCGTGGAACGCAACGCGGGGAGGCTGAAACTGTGCTTCTTCTGCCCTGCGCCCCACTCGCGCTGCTCCTCCTCGTGCAGCAGCCGCGTGAACGCGTTTGAGCGCTTCTTCTCGTGCCGTTTCGTGCGCAGGTAACCGAGCATGATACCGATGAGGAAGACTCCGTAGAAGGACACCACGATGACGATGTACAAGTACGCGTTTCCGTCGCTTCCACCGGGCGAGGAGACTTTGTTTGTCTGCTGCGACGAGAGCGCGTCTGGCACGGTGGCGTTGCGCGCCAACTCCATTGCGACAGTAACAGTAACAGAGTTCCCTGAAAAAACAGAGAGAAGATTAAATTTTTTTTTTTTTTTTTTTTTTTTTTTACACGTGCAATATATTTTTTTAAATGATATTTATCATTATGCATAAAAATAATAAATATGGAAAAAGCTAATAAGACTACAAAGACAAACCAAAAGTTTGTCTCTACTAAATGTATTATTACTGTTCTAGGGAAGCAAAATCGGACTCGTGAGACTTCTTTTTTACTAACATCAAATTTCTAAAAAGTCATAAAACATATCATTAGTAAATGCACATTCAAATATCTACAAATAAATAAAACTTTGATCCATATAGCCTATTTACATATATTGATACTATTTAAGTTAATTAATTAAAAGTTTTTTCTCCCAAGTAATTTCATGCACAAATTCAAACGCGTTTACTCACCGGCAGCTTTCACCTTTGGAGCACCTCAGCCCGTTGCACTTTTATTTGCGGATCTCTGTGGAGTGTAACGGGACTGTAAGCGTTGTCCCGTTTAAATAACGGATCCCATGACGGGAGCTGTGCGTGGACACGCGCCAGGGGGATCTGTGACAGAGGTTTAGGGAGTCGTAATCCTCACGTCCATTCCTCACAGGACTTGAGTCCCGGCCAGAGATGTTTTAGCTCACAGCCACATTCTTATGACGTTTAATGGAGTCCAAATGCGCAGTGCTGCCAAATGGGCTAATCTATCATAACATATCCAAGCAACTATGTTAGAACTCTGCAGGCGTGCTTTTGGAAACCCTCTCCAAAAGGACAGCATGCCCTTAACAATCCAGAGCAGTGGCCTGCATGAACTATTTCTCCATAGACTGCAGCATTTATTTGTTGCAGAAATAAATCATAACATTAAAGGTAACATTATTAATGAAAAGCATATTGGAATAATTCCATGCACTTCAAAAAGCAAGGTTAAGCTCTCCTCTACGGCCCACTGACGTACTTTTCAAGGGTGTCTGGGTTTTGTTAACGCCATGCAGTGACAGATGAGGTTGGCATAGATTCTAACAATAACAGTCTGTCTGGGAATGGTGCATGATGGGTAGGTGTGGCATTGATGGAGAGAAACTAGACCCACAATATGCAAGCTAATGCCTGACCACGCCTGTTAATTAGGGTCGAGTAACAGAGAAATGACGTAAAGCTCGTTAAGAACTTGATCAAATCAGTAACTCTTGGGCAGTCTGTGTCTGAGACTACATTACAGACACAACAGCATCATAAGGGCGATTCTGTGATCGTACTCATCACATTTCATAGTTATATCGACTACAGTCTTTTTACCCCAAAATGAAAATTCTGTGACAATTTACTAACCCTCATGTCGTTCCAAACCTGAATTTCTTTCTCAAGTGGAACACAAGTAGCAAAATGTTCACCGAAATCTTGAAATATTTTGGAATATGATACACAAGCCGCATGGATTAATTTTATGATAACTTTGGTCCTTTTTTAAGCTTTAAAGTGAGTCACTATCAACTCCCTATCAATTGTTTTGAAAAGACCCAGGGCCCAGTTGCAAGAAACCCCTAAAGTTAAGAAAACCCTTAGTTATATTTGTATCCGTATTGTCACTTTTCTTAACTTTGTGGAGGGTTTCTTGCAAACCTGCCATTTATATGAGATGATTGTAAAAGGATGACATCTATAAAGAGTTCAATAATCATTCAACCACCCCATTTGCATTGAGTCTTATCTGGTCTCACAGATTTCTTTATTTATTAATGAAACATATAGTTTACTTGTTCTGATTCATGTGTGCCATCTTAAAGGGGTAGTTCACCCCAAAAAAGTAAACTCTCTTATCATTTACTCACCCTCATGCCATACCAGATGTGAATTACTTTTTTTTTTTCCTCTACAGAACCCAAACGAAGATTTTTAGAAGAATATTTCAGCTCTGCAGGTCCATATAATGCAAGTCAATGGTGGCCAGAACTTTGAAGCCCTAAAAAGCACATAAAGGCAGCATTAAAGTAATCCATATGACTACAGTGGTTTAATCCATGTCTTCAGAAGCGATATGATAGGTGTGGGTGAGAAACAGATCAATATTTAAGTCCTTGTTTACTATAAATTCTCCTTCCTGCCCAGTAGGTGACAATATGCACACAGAATATGAATCGCTTTAAAACATAAGAAGCACACATTGGAGAGAAGAGCATGTAGGAGGGCCATTTGAAAGTAAAAAAAAAACAGGATGCAAACTACTCACCTTTTAGCTAAAATCACCTTTTCTGATGCTAATTTGCCCATTTTTTTTGGTAAAAATGTTCTACATTTTCATAATTAACCTTTTCACACGTGAGTTTCTCCTGTACGGACGGATCCCACAGCGTGAGTTCTTTAATGCGAGCTGTAATTAAAAGACATCTAACCTTACACTTCACAGCAGATGCACTGAAAGACAGATTATATATTATCATACATATAATGTGGTTTTTAGATGTTTATGATGATTGATTATGATAGGAAAGATGTGATCACGAATGCGCTTGTTGGCTATGCTCCCGCCATATTGTTTACATTGCAATGCAGCATGGGATTCTGATTTCGTCATAGCATAGAAGGTTCTAAAAAACTAGCCCTTCCACTTAACCAGCACCGGAAGTGGTTAGAATGAGTGACGAATAGAATGGGAGAAGGCTCAAGTGGACTGACTAGTTTGTATATTCTTTGTTTGATGTCAGAAAACTGGTTGCATCGCTGCATCAAAACAATGTGCTCCGACGATAACAGCTTTAAACATTTATTTAGTGATTGTTTGAATGTTTGTAACATATAAAAATAAAGATATTGTGATGTTGAAAAGACTATTTGAGCAGCTGGTTCATTATGACCCTTCAAAGTTCTGGGCACCATTCACTTGCATTGTATGGACCTACAGAGCTGAGATATTCTTCTAAAAATCTTAGTTTGTGTTCAGCAGAAGAAAGTCATTAAAAAAAAAAAAAAAATTCCTGACCTTATCTTTTGAATCGATTAAGTTAAAAAAAATTGATGGACCTGTTGATAAAAAGAGGAAGGATCCTATCCAGCAGGACATACAATCAGCCATAGAATCATCCAATCAGCAAACATGTTAGGAACTTCATTCTCAGCCAATGAACACATTTACATTTTAATAATGCTACTTTTTGTAACAATGAATACAATGATGCTTAAATATAATTGATATTCCAGATTGCTGGTTTATTTGCATATTCTGCCTCCTCAAGTCTTTTAATAACATACATGACAGTATTTAATTAAGATTACGGAAACATTGAAGAAAAAAACAAACAAAAAAAAAAACAATGAAAGTTGCCCACAACAGCTTTAAGATTCCTGATTTTGTTTGGACAGACAAATGCTGGTGTAAACTTTTATAGTGTTTCATTAAAATAGTTTACAAAGTTTTATGAGTCTGAAACTTTAAGTGAAACACAATCTTTGCAAAACATATCCACAGATGAATCAGTTGTACATGGGGCAGGCAAGAGTTGGGACAGGAGTTTAGTGAAACAAAGCAAAAGATTGAAGATGAGTCAGACACTCTTTGAATTTAGGGCTTGTTTGGCAACATTTTGGAGATCGGCATCAAAGGAAGTATTTAAAGCCATAAAACGGTGTACTGTCTGCTTTTAAAGCTGCTGTGAGAGTAATTTTTTATGGAATAAACCACATAAAATCCCTACTACAGTACCAAAAAATATCACTGAAATAGATGTCCTGAGAAATCACAATTGAGTCTGTACCAATGCTTGGAATGGAATATCACCTTACTACTCCCTCCCTCCATCCATCTCTGTCTCTGTCTCTCTAATGATCCATCCATCCATCCATCCATACGTCCATCCATCCATCTGTCTCTCTAATGATCCATCCATTCATCCATCCATCCATCCATCTCTGTCTCTCTAATGATCCATCCATCCATCCATCCATCTCTGTCTCTCTAATGATCCATCCATCCATCCATCCATACGTCCATCCATCCATCTGTCTCTCTAATGATCCATCCATTCATCCATCCATCCATCCATCTCTGTCTCTCTAATGATCCATCCATCCATCCATCCATCTCTGTCTCTCTAATGATCCATCCATTCATCCATCCATCCATCCATCTCTGTCTCTCTAATGATCCATCCATCCATCCATCCATCTCTGTCTCTCTAATGATCCATCCATTCATCCATTCATCCATCCATCTGTCTCTCTAATGATCCATCCATACATCCATCTCTCTGTCTCTCTAATGATCCATCCATTCATCCATCCATCCATCCATCTCTGTCTCTCTAATGATCCATCCATCCATCCATCCATCCATCTCTCTGTCTCTCTAATGATCCATCCATCCATCTCTGTCTCTCTAATGATCCATCCATCCATCCATCCATCCATCCATCCATCCATCCCCATCTCTCTAATGATCCATCCATCTATCCATCCATCCATCCATCCATCCCCATCTCTCTAATGATTCATCCATCCAGCTCTGTCTCTCTAATGATCCATCCATCCATCCATCCATCCATCTCTCTCTGTCTCTCTAATGATCCATCCATCCATCCATCTCTCTGTCTCTTTAATGATATATCCATCCATCTCTCTGTCTCTTTAATGATATATCCATCCATCTCTCTCTGTCTCTCTAATGGTCCATCCATCCATCCATCCATCCATCCATCCATCCATCTCTGTCTCTTTAATGATCCATCCATCCATCCATCTCTCTGTTTCTTTAATGATCTATCCATCCATCCATATCTCTCTCTAATGATCCATCCATCCATCCATCTCTCTCTCTTTAATGATCTATCCATCCATCCATATCTGTCTCTCTAATGATCCACCCATCCATCCATCCATCCCCATCTCTCTAATGATTCATCCATCCATCCATCCATCCATCCATCCCATCTCTCTAATGATCCATCCATCCAGCTCTGTCTCTCTAATGATCAATCCATCCATCCACCCATCCATCAATCTCTCTGTCTCTCTAATGATCCATCCATCCATCCATAACCGCTTGTCCTATATAGGGTCACAGGTAGTGCCGGAGTCTACCTCAGCTGTCTCATTTCTTGTTTAACAGACCATTTTGCAATATTTATTGGGGTTTTGCTATTTTAGATTTCTTGTTTTTAGCAAGTGGGCGTAACCATTAGGGAAGCGCACACTTAAAGGAATAATCCGGGTTCAATAAAAGTTAAGCTCAGCATTTATGACATAATGTTGATTACCACAAAAATTTATTTTGACCCGTCCTTCCTTTTCTTTAAAAAAGCAAAAATCTGGGTTACAGTGAGACACTTACAATGGAAGTGAATGGAGCCAATCCGTAAATGTTATAAATACTCATGTTTTCAAAAGTATAGCCACAACATGTAAACAATATGCAAGTCAACATGATTTAATTGTGATAAAAATCACTTACTAACATTTTCTGTCTAAAGTTAAATCCAATTTTACAACTTCGTTGCCATGATGACATAACGCAGTAAACTCTAACACTCTAAAAATACCATAAAAATTATGATTTAAACAACTTTAAGGCTGAAATAATAGATGCATTTTAAGAGAAATAATGTAAGTGCTTTTATAAATTTATAAGCTTCACATTTCTGTCTTTAAACCCTCCAAAAATTGGCCCCATTCACTTCTATTGTAAGTGCCTCACTGTAACCTCCATTTTTGCGGTTTTTAAAGAAAAGGATCAACATTATGCCACAAATGCTGTCGATTGAGCTTAACTTGGTTTAATGAGGACTTAAAAGCACATTGGGAATTGGGCATTCCAAATTGGGATTAAAAAAAAAAAAAAAAAAATGGTATGTTCCAATTAGAAAAGGTGGAAAAACTGTGTATTTAAAAAAGCTGCCACTAGAGGCACTAGACTAATGGACGGATCATGTTTGGAGCACACGTTAAACATGGTTGTTTGTTAACACTAATCTGGCCTCCATTGTTAGGCAGGGGAGTGGGTTCTGTTTTAGTACCCCAAACATTTCTAGCTTTTAGACAGTTTTTTATTTTTTATTTATTTAACCTTGGTTTTTATGTACACTCTAAAAAAACTATTTATTTGCACATTTTGTACCTCTACATATTAAACCAACTTTTTGGAACTCTATTCATTCTCCATGGTGTGATTCTCCTTGTGACTGCCTTGGTCCCTATCACAGAGTGCAAGAGTCTGGGTTCGGAAGTAAAAATCCCATACATTTTTTTCCATAAATGTCTGGAGGAAGTTAGCAAGACAGCTCACATCGTTTATAAGCTTAAAGTGTGTTTATAAAGGGTGTATCGTGTTGGTTTGTTTGTTGAACATTTTCAGATATCATCTGAAAACATTGTCAAATTATCTTTTCACACATTTTTACATGTCCTTAGGAAATCTCCATCCTGATTGGTGGTTGCTATGTTGAGATAAGTTACTTTCCATGCAGTCCTGGTCAGTGGTCCGGTTTCATCTGGTTGGAGTCGGCAGTGATTTGGTTCTACTTGATACCGTACATCCGCTCAATATCAGTCTGGTAGTGAGTTTTTAGCTCTTTGCGTTTGAGTTTAAAAGCGTCTGTCACTAAGCCGGTCTCTGGGGTCCAGGGCTCAGCGCTCAAGCGGATCTTACGAGGAATCTCAAACCGCTCTAACTGGGCTGTTAAACAAACAGGAATGGGAAATCTATTATAATCAGAACTAAACTAAAGAGTGGTAAAAACAGTATGACAAATATTTGAAAATATCTAACACGTATATAAAATATACCATTTCGTATAGAAATCAATTAATATTTAAAGTAGGGGACTAAATGACTGAACATTGGGGCCAATATTCTATAAGTGCTGTAAATATGACTTGAATATGATAGAAATGTCACAATGTTCTCAGTGTGCTCATTGAACAAGCTGACAGAGCACTCATAAATACATTTACATATTTAAATGCATCAAATATGCTGTTTAAAGTCAATGTGAAACAGGGCCAGTGCTAAGATATGATCTGGGCATTGCCCCCACTGTGATGTATAAATGCTTTGCAATACAAATCATATCTTAGCACTGGCCCTGTTTCACATTGACTTTAAACAGCATATTTGATGCATTTAAATATGTAAATGTATTTATGAGTGTTCTGTCAGCTTGTTCAATATATATTTCACATTGTGGTAATGAAAATATCAGAATGACCATCTTTTTTTGCACTGCAGTAATGAGAATTCAAAGGTAAAATGTGCGTAACTGTCATGAAAATAATCTTAATGGCCCTAAAAATAGGCTTCATTTTCTATATGCAAAATATCATTTCTTATTTGTTTCTTTACATTTTGGACAACAAACAGGACAAGGATATTTCCTTCACAGGTTTCGTGAGAATCACCCTGTTAGATCATGTGTCACCTGTCAGTGCTGCGTCTGTGATGACCGTAAGCACCTCCTCTTCAATGAGAGGGCTGTTACAAAGCTCCTCCCACGAACCTCTGACACACATCCTCTCTGCCAGCGCCAGGAGCTGCTTCTGATTGGGTACCACGAAGCCAATTACAAATGATTCATCACTGGAAAACAGGAAGACGTGAATGGCCTCTAAGGCGCGTATTAGTAATAATACTTTTATTTATACAGCATCTTTTAGCCATTAAGAACAAAGTGCTTCACAAAACATAAAAATAGAAACACACACAGTAAAACACAGCACATTCACTTAGTAATAAAAGCCAGTCTATACGAATGAGGTTTTTAAAAACAGACACAGATTCAGCAGATCTAATATCCCAGTGCAGGCTGTTCCATAATCATGGGGCCTTCGCTACAAGCACTCTATCACCTTTAGTTTTTCATCTGGATCTTGGAACAGCCAACAGTTCATGACAAGAAGATCTAAGAGGTCGAACTGTTTCATAAGGTCTTAAAAGTTCTGCTAAATATTCTGGCGCCAACCCATGTAATGCCTTATATGTATTTAATAAAATCTTAAAATGAACCCTAAAATGAATTGGTAGCCAATGCAAAGAATCACTGAATTTTTCACCACCTGCTAAATATTTGGGACCACCTGATAAAGTGTTGACTCAATCTGACTTTTTATTAGAATCATGACAGATTATAACAACCTACATTTTACCAGTATTTAACTGAAGAAAATAACATGCCATCCACTTTTGTATATCTCCTATACACGTTTGAAGAACATTTAAATTAGTCAGATCATTGGGATTCAACGACAAATACAACAGGCAGTCTGTATAGCTATGAAAATGTATGTTGTATTTACGAATCACAGAACCAAGTGGTCACATATACTGTATAGTGAAAACAATATTGGCCCTAACAGGGATCCTTGCGGAACACCACAATTAACATTTGAAGGGGAGGAACTTTCATCTCCAACACACTAGAAATTTCCTATTTGTCAAGTAGGAAACAAACTAATCTAAAGTCACCCCAGATATTCCCACCCATCTCTTTACTGTATCGATTAAAACTGAATGATCAACTGTTTCAAATGCTGCAGTTAAATCAAGTAACACTAAAATAAAGCACTCTCCAGCATCCTCCGCCATCAATAAGTCATTGGTCACCCTAAAAGGGGCAGTTTCTGTACTGTGGTTTTCTCTAAAACCTGACTGAAATTTCTCAAAAATATTGTTATCCTTCACTACCTCCAACTGTTGCTTAGCTACTGCTTTCACTATTATTTTTGATATGAAAGATAATTTTGAGATTGGTCTATAGTTATTAGTAAGGTGTTTTGGTTGGTGTAGGTGTAAATTGTGTGTTGTGGTTTTTTGCGTCTGTCCGTGCTGTTTTTCAGTTGTTTATCTGTGTAAACATGCACAAGACAGACATGTTTGCCCTTTGCATCTCCACAGGAGCGTTGCAGTTTTTAGACATCACATTACGTTCAAAAGAAAGTCTACTTTTAGAAACACATCTCACATTTTTTAGCGAAAGAACGCATTCGATGTGAACAGCCTCTAAGGCACTTGTTAGTAAGGTTGTTGTTGAAGGTGTTTTGATTGGTGTAGGTGCAGATTGTGCTTTGGATTGGCACCTGTTGGCATAAACACAGATGTTATCGATGAGAGGGCAGTTTTTCAAGACGGCCTCCACCTTTCCCAGGGACACGTATTCTCCTGCCTGTAGCTTCACCAGGTCTTTCTTACGGTCTAATATACACATACAAACACACAAATATGCATATTAGCAGATTCAATCTGGTGTATGTGAATTTGTGGAACAGGAAGTTCCCCTTTCTCTCCCTGCTGGGTTGTACATTATCTGCTTGCTGCAAGTTCTTATCGCTGGCTTTATGGGAATAAGTCAACAGTGATTTGTGTCATTTACAGGAAGTACAGGAGTAAAACATGTTATCGTAATGGAAAGGGGAGTTCCATTTAGTCACTTCTGCCAAATCTTTCTTTATGGTTTTCTGCCTTAGATCTCTTTATCAACTTTGCTCTCTCACCAATAATCTTCAGACAACCGTCTCCATGAAACTCGCCAATGTCTCCGGTGCAGAACCATCTCTGGCCTTTCTTATCCACAAAGAAATCTTCACAGTTCTTCTCCTTGTTCTTGTAGTAACCCATGGATACATTGGAGCCCCCAATCAGAATCTCTCCTCGTGGACACGGCTTGTCTGTGCTCCGATACCCACCTGGATACAGACAGGATGCATTGTGATGTCATAATACAGCGGGAAAAAAGACTAGACAGCATAGAGCTCAACAGAAGGTTTCTAGAAATAAAAATGCCATTCAAAAACTGACGTTTAGCGACACGAACTTTACAAAACAGAACTACTGTACAGTGCTCTCGGAAGATGTTACATAATGCAATGCAACTTGATTTTTTTTTGTTGAAAATGCTATAAATGTTTAAAAATAGATTATCATACCAACATGGACACAAAGATGACATTTCTACAAACTTGTGTTTTAAACTAGATTTTTAAATGATTTTTAGCATCTCAGACAACTTATTTGTCTTTTGGTGCGTTTAAGTCATGTCGAAATGATTGTATTTACGAGTAAAGCACACATGAACGCTACCACAAAGTCGTAAATACAAATGTAAACTTTGAATTTTCTTCGAACCCTGACTTTCCGAGTTGGAGGGCATGCCGATTTAAAGTTTTAATTTATTTAAATTATATGTGGCTGCACAAGAATGATAAAATAGGTAGATAAAGCATGAAATATACACCTAATGCTTGGCTTCGCTCTTCATTTTGTTGCATTGGTGCTAAAAAAGCTTCCTGCTTTCTCTAGTAAATGAAAAAGAGAAAAAATACATATGAAAATGCAAAATGGGTCCGTTCATTTCGACTAAAATCACTTGGACACACATCATGTTGTATTTACAATTTCAAACTTCTCATTTGACCCACATGCTTCTGTAGGAGCAACAACTGTGATTTCACTTCATTGTGTTTTACTATAAAAAAATAGAAGTTACTGTGTATTTTTTGCAGAACAGTTTTGACTTTCCATACAAGGTTGTAAATAGACCTTTTTAAAGTCGTTTTGTTTTGTGTGTGTGTTATTATGCTGACCCTTTATCCAGTCCTTCAGTTGAATTTCACAGCAAACCAGAGGTGCACCAACTCTTCCTGTACTGTAATCCCAAACTACACAAACACAGACAGACAATAAGATCACTTAAAACAATACTTGCTTTGCTGAAAGGGCACAGTTATGTAATTATTTCCATTGCAGAAAAAAAACAGATGACGGAATGCTTCTTCGATAAGATGTCTCATTTTTTACGAGTCACCAGCTGCTTGAACTGTTCCACCACTGATTCCTCTGAGAACATAAACTTCAATCATTTTACCAGGCAACTGTCCTCCACAAATGTTCACAAATGTTCTTCTGTGACTGTTCTTAATTTGACTTTCTTCTGCTGAACACAAACAAGATTTTTAGAATATCTCAGCTCTGTACGTCCATACAATGCAAGTCAACAAGGTCCAAAACTTTGAAGCTCAAAAAAGCACACAAAGGCAGCATTCAAGTAATCCATACAACTCCAGTGGTTTAATCCATGTCTTCAGAAGCATTATGATTTATCGTTTGGGTGAGAAACAGATCAATATTTCAGTCCATTTTACTATAAATTCTCTTCCCTGCACAGTAGGTGGCAATATGCATGAAAAATGCGAATCGCCAAACTCATAAGAAGAACTCTTAGTAGAGAAGAGTGCTAAGAAGGGCCGTTTGGAAGTGGAGATTAATAGTAAAAAAGGATATTGATCTGTTTCTCACCCACACCTATCATATCGCTTCTGAAGACATGGATTTAACCACTGGAGTTGTATGGATTACTTTTAAGCTGCCTTTATATGCTTTTTTGAGCTTCTACGTTTTTGACATTTTCATCTAAAAATCTCTGTTTGTGTTCAGCAGAAGAAAGGAAGTCCTACACATCTGGGATGGCATAAGGGTCAGCAAATGATCATTGATGAGTGAACTATTTATTTATCCTCATGTCACTCAAAATCCATATAATGCACCTGAGAACATCCGACGATAAGAAGAAACGGTAACACTTTAACATAATATTCTATTTGTTAACATACGTAAATGCATTAGGTATCATTAACTAACAAAGACGATTAACAAAGATAAATAAATAAATGGTGTAAAAAGTCAATGTTAATTTCTAAATATACTATTGTTCAATGTTAGTTCATATTGTGGGAACTAATGTTAACGTATACAACTTTTAATTGTAAAAATGTATTAGTATATGTTGAAATTAACATTAATCAAGATCATCACATGCTGTAAAAGTATTGTTCATTGTTAGCTCATGTTAAGTAAAATATTTAACTTGTGTATCTGCAAATAAATTATTGTGTATTATGAATCTGCCAGGTTTGAATGTGCACGTTTTGGCATTGAGTGATGTTCTGAGTTTGAGTGTTAAGCATGAGTCAAATGGACTACTTTTATGTTGATTAAATGGTGTTTTTCGTCTTTTCAGGAACTTGACAGCTGCATTCAGCATCCACTTTCTTGAATGTAAAAGAACAACCTGGACATTTCGCTAAATATCTCAAATTTGTGTTCCATACGAAAAAAAGTCAATGATAACAGAATCATTTTTTTTTTATTTACTATTTTTCTTTTAAGTGTTTAAATATTCATGATTGTGTTTCTAACACCATTTAAATTATTATTAGATTGTCAGGCGCACAAACATAGTATGCGAAAATGTGCATAATAATGTTTGAAATGATAATGGTGCTGATGCAAGGGTATTAATCTCACGCTGGCTGATGGTTCCAGCTCCGCAGGTCTCTGTGAGGCCATAACCCTGACCCACCGGACAGCAGAAACAAATGTTCATGAACCGCTGGGTCGCAGCAGACAGAGGGGCTCCGCCTGACAATAACACCCGTAAACGCCCACCTAATAATGCCCGAACCTTTCGGAACACCAGCCTTGAGAGAGAGAAAGAGAGAGAGAGAGAATAAACATGCTAGAATAAGTTTTTAAATAATTAAATGGCTTTTTTTTTTCATTCTCAGCTTGGTTTCTTTTAGTAGTTTATTTGTAAGAGTGAGACGTTGCAAGCCAGATTCAAACCCGCATTACCCGTTTGAGCACCAGAAGCATGTACGTTGGCCTCTAGTCCATAGCTTCAAAAGTAAAACATGAATTTATAATGAAAGGTGGCTTTGTGTGTATTCTCAGGAAGCAACTGTATGTGATAGTATGTCAGTGAGTGTGTGTATGGAATATACTTGTCACACAGCGGGGTGGTGTATCCCATAGCAAGCTGCTCCATCTTATAGTTGTAGGCCAGTGAAAACAGCATCCTCTGAAGAAGGCTCAGATCTTCCACTTTTAGCATCACATTCTTATAAATCCGATCCATTATTTCCTAAACAAAGAGAGACAGAGAGAATATGTGTGCATATAAATGGCTGCCTATGACGTAACTTTGCTTAAACTTTCCCACAGACAACTAATGACACACCATGGTGATCCCATGTTTTAGGGCATATACCATGGTAATGCCATGTTTTATGGACCTGTACCATGGTAATACCATGTTTTATGGACCTGTACCATGGTAATACCATATTTTATGGACCTGTAATACCATGGTAATACCAAGTTTTTGGACCTCTCCCATAGTAATAGCATGTTTTGGGGCATTTACCATAGTAATACCATGTTTCATGGACATGAACCATGATGGTAATACCATGTTTTATGGATCTGTAACATGGTAATACCATGTTTTATGGACCTGTAATACCATTGTAATACCATGTTTTTAGACCTCTCCCATGGTAATACCATGTTTTGGGACATTTACCATAGTAATACCATGTTTTTGGACTTGTACCATGGTAATACCATGTTTTATGGACCTGTACCATGGTATTACCCTGTTTATGGACCTGTACCATGTTAATACCATGTTTTATGGACCTGTACCATGGTAATACCATGTTTTTGGACCTGTACCACAGTAACACTATGTTTTATGGGCATATACCATGGTAATACCATGTTTTATGGACCTGTACAATGTTAATACCATGTTTTATAGACCTGTACCATGTTAATACCATGTTTTTGGACCTATACCATGGTAACACTATATTTTATGTACCTGTACCATTGTAGTACCATGTTTTATGGACCTGTAATACCATGGTAATACCATGTTTTTAGACCTCTCCCATGGTAATACCATGTTTTGGGACATTTACCATAGTAATACCATGTTTTTGGACTTGTACCATGGTAATACCATGTTTTATGGACCTGTACCATGGTATTACCCTGTTTATGGACCTGTACCATGTTAATACCATGTTTTATGGACCTGTACCATGGTAATATCATGTTTTTCGACCTGTAGCACAGTAACACTATGTTTTATGGACATGTACCATGGTAATACCATGTTTTATGAACCTGTACCATGGTATTACCATGTTGTTGACCTGTACCATGGTAATACCATGTTTTGGGGCATGTACCATGGTAATACCATGTTTTGGGGCATATACCATGGTAATACCATGTTTTATGGACCTGTACCATGTTAATACAATGTTTTATAGACCTGTACCATGTTAATACCATGTTTTCGGACCTGTACCATGGTAACACTATATTTTATGTACCTGTACCATTGTAGTACCATGTTTTATGGACCTGCACCATGGTATTACCATGACAATACCATGTTTTGGGGCATGTACCACATTTTTGGACCTGTACCATGATAATACCATGTTTTTGGGCCTGTACCATGGTAATACTTGTTTTTGGACCTATACCATGGTAATACCATGTTTTAGGGCATTTACCATAGTAATACCATGTGTTTGGACTTGTACTACAGTAATACCATGTTTTATGGACCTGTACCATGGTATTACCCTGTTTATGGACCTGTACCATGGTAATGCAATGTTTTTGGACCTTTAACATGATTTTACCATGTTTTATGGACATGTCCCATCATGGTAATACCATGTTTTGGGGTATGTACCATGGTAATACCATGTTTTATGGACCTGTACCATCGTAATACCATGTTGTTGGAGCTTTACCATGGAAATACCACATTTTTGGACCTGTACCACAGTAATACCATGTTTTGGGGCATGTACCATGGTAATACCATGTTTTTGGACCTGTACCACGGCAACACTATATTTTATGTACCTGTACCATTGTAATACCATGTTTTATGGACCAGTACCATGGTAATACCATGTTTTGGGACATGTACCACCATGTTTTGGGGCATGTACCATGTTTTTGGTAATACCATGTTTTTTGGACTTGTACCATGGTAATACAATGTTTTTGGGCCTGTACCATGGTAATAAATTGTTTTTGAACTTGTACCCTCATGGTAATAACATGTTTTATGGATCTGCACCATCATGGTAATAACATGTTTTATGGATCTGTACCTTGGTAATACCATGTTTTTGGTGTAAATTGCAACCGAAGTATCATAAAAATACCATGGTCCATGAATATAGGATAATTCAGAACCATAGTATTACCATTCGATACCATGACCGTACCATGGTACCACCACAGCATTTTATGTAAGGAAAGAGGACACTTTCTAATTGAGTTACTGCTGATATTTTCCACTCAGTAAGATGGAAGGGTGGAAAAGCTTTCTGAATATTTTTTCAATGTTCCCTCAAGAATACTCTGATATTCTCCCACTATCCATGTCAGCTGCTGTGTTTATGGAAGTTTGCGTTGCTGTTTCGCTATCATTCCACCGGGAGGTCCATATCACAACCACACCAATACAGTGTGCATGTGTGTTGATACATTTACAGTGTCCTCGGGCAAAAAAAAAAACAACAACTTGAAATTAAACATTAATAATTATGTATCTGCATTTTGTGAGTCACTGTTCGTGAGTGTGTGTGACAGAGGGATAGCCACACCAGGCTTTCTCACGTTCTGTTTACAGCTGTGAATCGTTCTGGACAATCACATTTGCTGACATTCAACCCCAAAAAAGAGAAAGACAGAGAGAGAGAGAGAGAGAGAGAGAGAGAGAGAGAGAGAGAGAGAGAGAGAGAGAGAGAGATTCAGTCTTACTGGTACTGCTGCCATTAGAGTGGGCTGCAGGACTGTAGTGTCTCCTTTGCTTCCCTTCTTTATCTTTGTTGACTATAATTAAAAACAATGAAAGGAGACAGATAAAATGTATTAAAAGCGTCAAACATAACTGTAAAATTCAGTTCATGAATGATCTCAACCCAGTCCCAATTTCACTAAATGAGAAAACTCCCATGTGTTTTTCATCACCTGGTCCCCAATGTACAAGTATTTTCCACTGTGACATCATCTGACATTAAATGCTAGATTGTGACATGATCACAGAGTAATGAAATGATGTCCTGAGTGTGTTTTAGTGACATCACAGCCCACTGCTTTAATCTCATCTTCTTAATTATGACATTACAGAGCAATGATTTGATGTCCTGAGTTCTTAACAGAGTACAACAGTCTGGTTCTGGAAGTAAATATCCCATCCATTTTTTCCATAGGGGAATTGATTTTTAAGATAACTTATGAACCTTCTTA
The DNA here is from genome assembly GCF_019703515.2 of Myxocyprinus asiaticus. Lineage (NCBI taxonomy): Eukaryota > Metazoa > Chordata > Actinopteri > Cypriniformes > Catostomidae > Myxocyprinus > Myxocyprinus asiaticus. The sequence goes on along the minus strand of NC_059374.1, from coordinate 40,288,710 downwards.
TAACTTATAAAACTTATAAACCATTTTCTTCAAATCAAAGTTTATAATGTTTTGATTCACCTCAGAGCTGGTTGGTTTGTTTCATTTCTTTTATAAAGGTTTTCATATAATCCCTATGGAAAAAATGAATGGGGAAACAAACGAAGATGACTGAAAAAGTGTGCGGGCACTGTTGCGCTCTATTATGACATCATAGGGCCAGTGCTTTTATCTCTTGGTTGCTTATTTCTGACATCACTAAAGAGTGCTTTGATCTCCCAAGTTCAGCATGAAAAAGTGTGTGTTTGTATCACCTGGTCAGCGAGTGTTTGTGGGGAAGAGTAGCCAATTCTACATCCATGAGCCAAACACACAATCTCAGCACTCAACTCTAACACATGAGCCATTGGAAGGTAACCGATATATGTGTCATCCTCACTGCAAAAACACAATGAATACAGCAAAATAAATTATTCCAGAGCTCACACACACAAAACACCAATCAGACAATCCCGTTAAGAGCGAATACAGATAAAAAACAAGTTTTAAAATTAAAACTAAAACATTTATATAAATATTAAATAATAATAATAAAAAAATACATGCATCTTCACTCTTTTTAGTATCTTTAGTTTATCTTTAGTATCTCTCTCTCTCTCTCTTCCTCTCTGTTTATTTTCACCATTAGAAATGACTGGTTTTCTAGGAAACACTGATAAACATATGATATCAACACACACATACAGCAGTGACTGCACATGGCTGCATGTGCACTGTTGAGTCAGAGGCATGACATGATAAATCACAGGATGTTATTGTGTGTGTGTGTGTGTGTGTGTGTGTGTGTGTGGATTGGTTTCTATACCCGAGGTTGGGAATCCTCTTGGCCATGCCTGTAACTCCTGCAATAATATTGCTGTGGGAGATCATGACTCCTTTCGGTATTCCTGTGGAGCCGCTGGTGTACATTATCATGGCCACATCAGACGCACACGGAGGCTGTCTTTGCATTGACACTGTGGAAAGACCAGCAGTGCAGTTACTACACATGACAAATTACTTTCTCTACAATGTAATGGGATTAATGTGTTCATGTCATGTCATTATTACGAGATTCCAACTCATAAAGTTTGTTCACGTCTCCGTAAACTCAGAATTCTATGAAAGCTCCTACTTGACAGTCGTGATGTCATGTAAAAAAAACCATCATAGTAGTGGCCTCAACAGTTAAAGGTAGATTAGATACATTTATTTTTTACATGCCATTTTATTATAGCCAGTTTTGCCTGGAGCCCTTTACTTGTTCTTAAATATTTAATAGGAGCATATAAAGCTAAATGAATGTAGTAATTAAATATTTTGCAGTAATCAACAAAAAAGCCACACATGGATCCGTTATACCTTCATGAGTGTTGCCATAGAAACAAATGATTTCTGAGTACGAGAACGTGAACAGCTCTGAGTAGAATCTCTGAGTTGTCATCTTGAAATTACAGTAATTCTGACATGATGTGAACTCACCATGATTTATCTACAGACTGCTGAATTACAACATTATAGAGCAGTGCTTTGATATTCTAATCATTTAATTGTGACATCATAGAGCAGTGCTTTATATTTTAGTTATGTAATTTTGACAGCATAGAGCAGTGCTTTGATTTTCAAATTGTGACATCATAGAGCAGTGCTTTGATTTTCAAATTGTGACATCATAGAGCAGTGCTTTTGATCTCATTATTTAATTGTGACATCGTAGAGCAGTGCTTTGATCTTCTAATGAAGCAACTATGACAACACAGAGTAGTACTTTGATCTCATTTTCTAATTTTGAAATCACAGAGCAGTGCTTTTGTAATGGTAGCCAGCTGGTAGGTAGCTGTGCAGTATGTAAACCTCACTGCCCTGGCCACAAGAGGTGCACTAGTGACTGACACTAGGGGCTGTAGCCGTTAGCCTCCTTGCTAGCGTGCCCACCTCCCATGCCGGAGACGCTGGTTCAAATCCTGTTTGGAGCAGGTCGAGTAGGACTGGTTACAGTGGTGCAGTGACCTGGATGGGAGTGAGGTTTAGGGGGGGTGAGTGTAATGGTAGCCAGCTGGTACTAGCTGTGCAGTGTGTAAAATTCACTTCTTTGGCCAAAGAGGCCCACTAGCCACTGACACTAGGGGCTGTAGCCTTTAGCCTCCTTGTTAGCGCGCCCGCCTCACATGCGGGAGACGCCGGTTCGAATCTCGCTCGAAGCGGGTTGAGCAAGACCAGTTACACTTTGATCTTCCAATAAAGCAACTGTGACAACACAGTGCAGTGCTTTGATCTTCTAATTAAGCAGTTGTGACAACATACAGCAGTGCTTTGATTTTCTAATTTTGACATCATAGAGCAGTGCTTCGATCTTCTAATAAAGCAATTGTGACAACACAGAGCAGTGCTTTGATCAAATTTGCTAATTGTGACAATGTAGAGCAGTGCTTTGATCTCATTTTCTAATTTTGACATCATAAAGCAGCGCTTTGATCTTCTAATAAAGCAATTGTGACAACAGAGCGCAGTGCTTTGATTTTCAAATTTTGACATCATAGAGCAGTGCTTTGATCTTCATATAAAGCAACTGTGACAACACAGAGCAGTGCTTTGATCTCATTTTCTAATTGTGACAACGTAGAGCAGTGCTTCGATCTCATTTTCTAATTTTGACATCACAGAGCAGTGCTTTGATCTTCTAATGAAGCAATTGTGACAACATAGAGCAGTGCTTAGATCTACTAATGGAGCAATTATGACATCAACAGCAGTGCTTAGATATTTTACATTGTGCAATTGTGACATTCAAGAGCAGTGCTTTGATCTTCTAATGGTGCAATTGTTACATCAAAAAGCAGTGCTTTGAATTTTTATTGTGTAATTGTGACATCATAGAACAGTCCTTTAATTTTCTAATTGTGACACCATAGAACAGTCTTTTGACATTCTAATCGTGTAATTGTGACAACATAGAGCAGTACTTTGATCTTATTATTTAATTGCGACATTATAGAGCAGTGTTCTTCAGTATTTCACACTGGTTATGAACTTTAAAGGGTCATGAAACCATACAACACATTTCTTGAGATGTTTACAGGTATGTACATGTTGCACATCATTGAAAACAAAGATAGTACTCATTATACTTATTATACAGAGGAAAATGGTTGTTTTGGGGCAATTTAGTTCTTCTGGTTTTAAAAAATATAAATTTTATGGTAGTGTGAAATATAATGATAAACACTATGAAAGTAAAATATAGTTGTATAAATCGATTGAATTAAATTGGAAAGGGAAAAGGGAAAGGAAGTGAGTGACAGAGGGGGCGGGGTAGGGTTTAAGTAGCAGAACAGAATGTTTTAGCTTTAAATATGAGTGCTCTGTTTGAGGTTTTGAAAGATTTTACAACCATAAATGCGGAACATGGGAATTAGAGTGTGTACATTTGTGTGTGAGAGTGTGTTCTGAGTTAGCGAACAATGTGATTAAGTATTAGCATGGTGACACTGAACAGAGAGAGCACGTATATGTCAAGTTGAGCTAAAGGAGGAAGATCAACTCAATGTCATGTGAAGTCTGAGGCAGTGTGAGAAAACACGACCCCATACACAAACACAACAGTGTTGGGGATTCTACTTTGAAACAGTAGCTTGTCAAGCTACTAGGGCTGCAAGATAATGACAAAAGTCATAATTATCGATTATTTCCCTTGAAATAAGTTACATGAAATAATTATTTGTTCAACTTCATGCTATATTCTTTATGCGAACTACACATCCAAAACGAGCTAAGAACTGTTGAGCTTGTTAATTACAATCAGTAAATCAACTTCTCATTGGCTCATTTAGTAGTATGACAAAACAACTATCTACACTGAAACGAGCAACGCATAAACTAGAACGGGCCCATTATAATGGGAACAGACATGGTGTAAATAACTGTAATTAAATTGTAAATGATTGTGAATAAATTAATTATATACACCATGTCTATGCCCATTATAATGGGCCTGTTCATGTTTGTCGAGTTGCTCGTTTGCAATATATTTACCATCTATGTTGCAAGCTAGCAGCAAGACATGCAACGAATCCAAAATACTGTAATTCCAAAGTACCTACTATGCTTTTCGCTTTTGATCTAAAGCTTCTTTTCAAGTGTCAGGTTATATATATTCAGCACAAACTTTTGTCATGTAAAAAAGTAGGGTTGTCGATTTAACACGTTAATTCAGTGCAATTTATTATATAAAAAAATAAAGTGTAAAAAAAAATGTATGCAATTAATCATGTCCAATGTACACTGACGCATCATTAGACAAGCCCTTATAATAAATCTTGGACTGATTGATGGATTAAATTGCAAAATGGATTGCAGTGAACTGTACGCCAATGATTGTCTTATGTTCAATAATATGGAAATAAACAATATATTGCATTCTAAAGCCACTTTTTGTATTGTCTTTTTTAATGCTTAACTTGTGTGCCAAAATAATGTAATGCATTTTAATTATCGGTTTTATTATTATTATTTTTTTATAATATATATATATATATATATATATATATATATATATATATATATATATATATATATATATATATATTATCTATAATTATTTACATTTTAATCGAATTAATAACATGGTATGCCGATTAATCGAATTAATCGCAAACATAAATATTTGCATAGAAAACCCCTCAAATAACAATAATTCAATATAGAATGATTAAATAATTATAGTTTTATTTAAATTATAAATAATGAGATTTATTATAAGGGCTTGTCTAATGATGCGTCAATGTACACCTGCATCAGACCGTCTCAGTTGTGTCGCATCTTAAACGTACCGTTTTCTAGGTCGCTGTGTCAAGTTAAACGAAGTTTGAAATGTAGAAAATCACGTCTTGAGATCCCTGCCTTTGGATTTGCACTCTAACAAGCTGGGCTTAAATGCAAGAACGTGTTTTCATCTTGTGTTGTCTGCCCTCAGTATGTGTGGTTTGTTCTCTGTCTGTTTGAACTGCACGTTGTCTATACAGCGAGTTTTGTTTACTGCCCCTTGGAGAAAACAGATGGTACTCCAAGCTTGAATTGCTCAGATATAAGGAATATTCCTTATTACGGTCCAGGGACATGATTAAATGCGTACATTTTTTAACACATTATTTTTTGTATAATTAATCACACTGAAATGACGCGTTAATTCGAGAGCCCTAATTTAAATATAACTATTTATTATTATTTCATCGTTATGTATTGAATAACTTTTATTTGAGGGGCTTTCTCAGCAAAAATGTATGTATGCGATTAATTAATCGGCATACCATGTAATTAATTTGATTACAGATTTTAATCGTTTGACAGCCCTAAAAGAAGCAAACATCAGACTGTTTAAAACTTGTGCATTAGGCTCGGCTATCTTTACTGATAAGACTATAGACTAATTTAAACATCTTTGATTCGCCATTGCAGATTCATTGTTCAACGGACATGTCTGGGATTGGTTAGAATATATTGTAAATAGAAACTTCTGATACAACAGGAGTAGACTTAAATGTAAAGCTGTAATCACCAGTTTTCATAATAACATAAATCGTAGCAGTTGTAATCTCGATTATTTTTCGATTCATAGTTAGCTACTTCATTAAATCAACACTAAATACAACTATTGAGTAAAAAACACAACTATTAAATTGAAAACAGAGATGACCAGTAGCATTTAATTAAATATTTAAGTAACTATTTTTGAACCGGTTTATATACATGAAACGAACCAATTCACTAAAATGAATAGGAATTGGAAAAAGTTATTTTAGAAAAGCATGTTTGATCATTTTGTCAATTCAATCGGCTGTAAAGTTGTAGGCGCAACACAAAACTATTTCAAAAAAGTAGCTTTTTACTAGCAAAGTATTTGTTTTGCACAGCTACTAAACACTAATAAAAAACATAGTTAAGTTAGTTGCGTTTAGTTAGTGACTCCCCAACACTGCACACACTCCAGTGTGTGACGAATACTACAACTACCAGCTGCTGAGGGTTACTCTTTACTTCACAGAGCATTATAAGAGAGGAAGTACACTAGAGAGTGAGAAAGTCAGGGACACCCTCGACCCTGGCCTTAATTTGACACAGATGTAGGATTTCTCATTCACATGACCTAAAGTGACCTCACACACACACACACACACACACACACACACACACACACACACACACACACACACACACACACACACCATTCTCAGGCTGGGCCCCCAGTCTCTGTACAGCAGCCATGCTGTGTACACTGATGCCTCGTGGGTATTCAGAGTCGGTCTTGAGTTTATTGTCAACGACAATAATGTGCCGTAACCTCGGCACCTCCAGCAAAATAACCTGTTTGTTAAAAACAAAAGACAAAATAATAAAAGTAAGAAAAGCTACCTGAGAGGAATAAAGTTCTGCTAAATGACTAAAATTAAAGGAATAGTTCATCCAAAATTTCTCTCATCATTCACTTCATGTTGTCTCAAACTGGTATGACAAACGAATATACTTTGAAGGATGTATTATGTGTTTTTGTCTATGCAAATGTAGGTCAATGGGGTCCAAAACTTTCAAGCTCCAAAATGAACAAAAAGGCAGAATAAAGATAATCCATATGACATAGTGGTTTAATCCATGTCTTCGATATGGATCGATTTGGGTGAGAAACAAAGCAAAAAATCAGTTCTTATTCACCAAAAAACTCTTCACTTCCGCCCAACTCTCCTTTGCATTTACATGAAAAGCTTGTTCCGGCATTCTCACGCTTGACTCTCAAATGATCACGTGAGAACTGACACGTGCACGATACAACCAATTGTATCTCTTTAGAAGACATTTATTAAACCACTCAAGTTGTATGGATTATTTTAATGCATCCTTGATGCCGTTTTTAGAGGCTGACCACATACATACTTAAAAATAAATCTCTGTTTGTGTTCCATAGAAGAAATTTTGAGTTTTAGAGGACATAAGGGTGAGTAAATGATGAGAGTTTTACCATTTTTAGGTGAACTATTCCTTTAAAGAAAACATGGAACGCCATTCACAATGCATTTTCCTTCTGTAATATAACACTTTTTGGAGTAAAACTGAATATTCAGAGGGAAATATTGTAGAGCGGCATCTGATTTTATTAAACGGGATTTGATTGGATTGTGAAAAGTAGGCTGTGATGTTAGTGGTTAAAATATTTTCCTCCACCCACATGGCCTTGATTACATCAGCTGTAAATAAAATATGTTTCAGAGGTGGATAAAGTTATGATAATGTGCAGTTGCTATTATAAGAAGCTATTTCTACCTGACTCTTTAAATTCAGCCCAAACGCATTTTGTATGCCAAAAAAACAAACAAAAAAAAAACGCAAAGAGCAGAGCACAGGTGTCTCAAAACGCATTTTTAAAAGTTGATTTCTTTTTTCAACTTCACACTTTACACATTTTGGCACAACTTGATTTCATTACATTCTATCCATTTAAATCTGTAAAATGGAAGTTTACTTAATCCATTTGAGTTGGGACTACATGAATACTTTTTGTGGTGTTAATGTATCATTAATGAAACTGTGCAGGAGATTTCCATTTCCCAGCATGCTTTCCACAGGACTCGATAGGGAGAGTAAATGATAAAAATATGTGTAATTTTATGTGTTTTTGTGTAAGATGTATATAAATGGGGATACTTGTTAGTGTTTAATGTTTGGTTATGTTGAGATTTAGAAGAGTTTCTGTTATGTTGGAGTTTTAGGGGTTACCATAGTGGTGAAGAGTGGAGCTTGAGCTAATGATGAGGACAGGTAGCTGTCGCACAGGAAATTGATTGATCGCTTTGTTGAGCAAATGCTGTGCTAACCGTAACATACAGTAGTTACTAAACTACACTCTGTAGTGCTTCTAAACAGCATGTATGCTAACATTCACTTTCACTTTAGTACATAAAGAAATAAAAAACATTTGAGTTCACTGACAACTAATTGTGTTAGGTTTACCCAATTCAACTAGGTTCTTTCTACACAAAGTGTTTGTGTTGAGATTACATAGTAATTTTAAGTTAAGAAAACTCATTTCAAACATGTGGAACCACAGTCCACAACTGAATCAAGTTCAGCTAAAGAGCTATATCCTTGAGTGTACATCTAAAAAGGTAATAATAAAATCATGGGGGACCTGGGCAGCTCAGCGAGCATTGACGCTGACTACCACCCCTGGAGTCACGAGTTCGAATCCAGGGCGTGCTGAGCGATTCCAGCCAGGTCTTCTAAGCGGAGACAACTGAGATTCATTCTCCACCACCCGGACTGAAGTAAGTCACTATGCCACCACGAGGACTTCAAGCGCATTGGGAATTCGGCATTCCAAATTGGGGAGAAAAAATAAAAAATAAATAAAAATAAAAATTATATATATATATATATATATATATATATATACATATATATATGAAAAAATAGATGTCCATCTACTTTATTTCATGTTTATATGCAAAAATGTGATCAGCGTGTATGGTCCCTAAGGTTTTAGTCATTGATTTAGTCTTTTTTTTTCACTTTTGTAAAACCAGTTAATTTTAATGTTAATTTAGATGATTTCCTTAAGCAGTTTCTTTTAGGTTTTACAGTGTACTTAAAGTCTGTTTTATCAAACAACCTACTGCACAGTGTCTAATCACCTTGAGTTTGGTCTCCAGAAGTTCTTTGTTGGTGATGATATGGGAAACTTCAGCTTCATTGAGTCCATGAATGATAGCAGGACCTCCCAGAGTAGAGTAAAGAGTTACCACTGTAACACACACACACACACACACACACATATTATAGACTTCTATAGACATGGACATATGCAAAAAGATGAGGTATGTAGTTTTCCACAAAAGCATGCAGATGCACACAGTATACATTATATTCAATTTATTTTGTTGGACACTCTTTCATCATATTTGAAAGTCTTCCAAACAAGATGATGGATTACAAAGTCAAAATTCCAAAATTATACAAGTTGCAACTTTTGATATCCTGAGACCAAGACAATGATTAATGGTGTCATGATATCAAGAGAGAAAAATAAACAAACCATGGCCTCTCTGGGCCTCTGTAGTTATGGGTATTTGTCTGGCATTTCCAAGCATTTGACCAGTAGACTTTGGCAGTGTGTGGTGAGCAGAGCATTGTGAAACGGAATCATTTTCTTCTGGATAAAAGCTTCAGAAAGCCTTATCAAGAATGATGACTCAGCTTACTGACATCTATATAATCACATTTCTTATTGCCAGGAAAAAAGGTCACACTGTGGCAGTGACCTCTGAGTCTTTGGGGTCATACTCATGCAGTTTTCCTCATTCAAAATATGTGCTTCTATTTCCCCAATTGTAATGCCAGCAGAAACATGGGAAAGCATTTTAATTTTTAATTTTAATAATTTTTTTTTTTTTACAAAACAGCCAAAGTCCTACATAATTTCTGTGCTCCAACTAAAGACTTACTTGTATGTTTTCTTATTCAAAAGGTCAGAGATAAATGAACATAAATAATATTTCTACAAAGATAAGACAAAGCAAAACACTTTAATCACTAAGTAAACGTCTGCTAAAGTATTTAAGGTAAAATTCTGTCATTTACTCATTCTCATGTTGTTTTAAACACAAAATAACTATTTATTTGGTAGAACACAAAAGATGTTCTGCAGAATATTAACCTCACTGACCATTTACTTTCGTTGTATGGAAGAAAAAAAAAAGAGCACGGTCAACATTCTTCGATAAGAACAACTTGAGGGTGAATAAATTAGTTTTAATTTTTGTGTAAACTATTTCTTTAACTATTCTTTTAAAGGAATAGTTCACCCAAAAATGAAAATCATCTCATCATTTACCTCATGCCATCCCAGATTTGTATGACATTTTTCCCCCAACTATTTTTAGAAAAATAGTTTAGCTCTGTAGGTCTGTACAATGCCAGTGAATGGTGACCAGAACTTTGTAGCTCCAAAAATCACATTAAGGACACAAAAGTAAATGACACCAGTGGTTGAATCTACAGTATATCTTCAGAAGCGATAAGTGTGGGTGAGAAACAGAACAATATTTAAGTCCTTTTTTACCATAAATCTTCACTTTCACTTTCACATCTCAAAAAGTCACATGTGATGCCAGTTTAGTAGAGGTCTGCAACCCGACCCGGGCCCGATGGGACCTGAGAGCCTGTCGGTTTAAGGTCAGGTTTTAAGTCAGTTTGTCAAGTAGGACTTCAGGTTCGGGTTGGGTTCAGGTTTGTAATAAAATAAAATAAAAAAAATAAATAAAAACAGCCCTACCAAACTTGTTTCTTGCACGTGCTCTCACTCACAGACGTGCGAATGGACGAGTTAAGAGCCTTTCACAATGAACGAGATTTGCATGCATCTGTACTGTTTTCCCATATTTTCCTGTGCAAACACATGCTGCACGAATGTCTTTGAATGTTGCACCGCGTCTCACTGTTTCTTCAGCATCTCGTGCAGGACCGCACATTTTTAGACACTGTGTCAAGCTAAAAATAACTTGTCGAGACACCTGCATTCTGTTTCATTCGTTGCGCTACGTCTAGATTGTTTTTAGCACAGGTGTCACAAAGTTTCAACGTTCTAAACAAGTTCAGGCTGTATAGAGGGGACTGTTGCGTTGTTTCATATTATTCCAGATTGTTCTGCACCAAGCAAAGATTCAGTGCTTGATAAACGGTAAGGCAAGGGTGTAGATTTGGCTTGAACTTTGAGGGGGTTGCAACGTGAAGCATTTATATGTTTCCATTGATCATGGTATAAATATTGGAGGGTTGTACATGCTTGTTTTGATTATTGGGGGGGTTACCTCCCCCCCATCCCCCTGGAATCAACGCCCCTGACTGAGGGGCTGCTGTGCCTTGTAAAACTGTATAGGTTTACTGTTTCAATACTGTTACGAAGGTTGGCTATGATGCTAACATAAAATACAGCCTATTGCAACAGTACTTGCTAGGAGAAGGAATTATAAAGACATTGAGCAATTTCGGGTTTGGGCTTAAAATCTGACGGTATCTTTCATGCTCGGTAGGGTTGGTTTGGGTTTCATTTTAAGGCCTGTGCAGAAAGTTCTGGCAATGAAAGTGAAAGTGGAGATTTATAGTAAAAGAGGACTTAAATATTGATCTGTTTCTCACCCACACTCATCATATAGATTCTGAAGATACTGATTTAACCACTGGAGTCATATGGATTACTTTTATGCTGCCTTTATGTGATTATTGGAGCTACAAATGTCTGGTCACCATTCACTTTCATTGAAAGGACCAAAAGAGCTGAGATATTCTTCTAAAAATCTTTGTTTGTGTTCTGCAGAAGAAAGAAAGTCATACACATCTGGGATGGCATGAGGGTGAGTAAATGATGAGAGAATTTTATTTTTTGGGTGAACTGTTCTTTTAAGTAATCTGTACTGTCTAATACTGTAAATGTTAAATGATTAGACTTGTTATTCATAGACTGTGTTGTTACTCAGTACTAGTGGTTGAACGCTAAAGTTTTTTATGGCAGATTATGATGACTCTATCTAGAGGGCACATACATATAAAACACTTTCATATTCAATAGCAAATGAGAATGGCAGAAATAAACACAATACTTTGTTTTATTTGTTTTTACTAAAAATTCACTAAAAACATTTCAAAAGAGAAAATGTACATTATGCATTGTCAGTTTGCTTTAACAAGGTAGTAAGTAGATTTTGGCACAAGGGGAACTACATCTTAATGGTTAAATGGTCAAGCGGGATATAACAATGTGTTACAGCCCAATGTAGTTGTTACACTGTATCTCAAGTGGTCTAATGTGTGTGTGTGTGTGTGTGTGTTGCATAAGTGCGTCAGTTATCAGTAGCAGCAGCCTGTATGGCTGTGAAAAGTTTGTGATGAGGGCAGACAACCACAAGCCAGAAGACACACAAACACACACATGCACATCAATAAAAATTAATATGGATAAATCTTGCACACATACTTACATTACTGACCTACAGCACAGTATACCGTATGAACGATTACATGTACCTACAATGACATGTTTCTGTCTCTTTCACATGCACAGAGAGAGTCACAAGGCTGTACTGAGTGCACAGGGGGTCGGTGAGCTGTGTTCTGTGACATCATCAGTCTGCGTCACTGCCGGAGGGCGTGACACTTCAGCCGTGAGACGTAAACAGAGAGGACATCACCACGGAAACAACAACAGACACACACACATACAAAAGGTCCAAAAGTCTGAGACCGCTAGTGAAATTGCATCTATCTTGTATTCCTTTTCAATTGAAAACAACTTTTAATGACAGCATGAGCTCGAGCTAAAATGAACAAAACCCTGCGTGATTTGCAAATGTTCCAAAGAGCATCTTGTGTACTTGAATGGAAGCAAGAGAGTCTGACCTTTGGTGAAATTGAGCATATTAACTCCTTTGCACAAATGTTCTTTTTTGATTAGTGACCTAGAAATCATGCAGAATTTTAATTATGAATACTAAAATTTTAAAGGATTAAAATGGATCTAAAGGACTATCACATACAAGCATCTGACATACACAACACATAAACATGTTTGCAACAAAACATTTGTATGCACAGTCACTCTCTCCACACACACACACTTAGACCGGATGACACTCAGTACGTGAGCATCTGATGTTGACAGAAACACCAGGGTGCAGAAGTCAGACAAACTGTGTGTGTGTGTGTGTGTGTGTGTGTGTGTGTGAGACTGCATGTATGTGACAGACACAATAGGGTAAATCTCATATGTCCAGATCATTAAGATTTTTTGCATTGCAACATTATTTTCATGATAATTAAAGACCCCATGAAATTGCTTGATGAGCGTGATTTTCTTTCCTGTGTTGATGCATTTCCTATTGAAAAAGAAATTAGGACTGGACATATCTAAACACTCATCCCCCTATTTGATCTAAATAATTTTAATGCTCCTAAAATATGTTCATTTTATTGAATATGTTTTCATTTCTTATTTTTTTTCCTTTTCATTTTGGGATGAAATATGACCTGGACATATTTTAAGATTCACCCGAATGTGCGTTTAGGGATGCGCTCCTGAGCTGAGAAAAATCACGTCGCTGTTAGACACTTTAGAGGAAGTTAAAGAAACAAAACAAGGAGGAAAGGAAAAGAGGAGGAGGAAGAGGGGAAGGCGCATTTATATAACAACAGTGCAATGAGGACAATCTGACCTACACACAATCTTAAACACACGCACGCACACAAACCTGTATTATTGCACAATCATAGGCCCACTATTTTATGTGTAAACTAGGGCTGATGATTTAACGCATTAATTCAGTGTGATTAATTATATATACAAATGATGCGTTCAAAATGTTATGCAATTAATCATGTCCCCGGACCATAAAAAATGAATATTCCTGCCATCCGAGCAATTCAAGCTTGAAGTACCACCTGTTTTCAGCAGGGGGCAGTAAGTGAAACTCCAGCTGTACAGACAACAAAACACTCAGACTTGCTTGACACTAGCAACAGCACAAGATAAGAACATTTACTTACATTCAAACCAGTGGTGTAGTCCTACCAAAAAAAGTGGTTTACTATTGCCCAGTCCCTGATCGTCTGACCGGAGGGGCTGTAGACTGTACTTTACTGTCACTGTAAACTGCGTAATCTGCGTATAGAGAGCGGTGGAACTGCAACTCTGTACATATCGTAAATGGGTCATTCCTACAGTTCAGTGACATTCCGGCTTTGAAACTTTTGAAAAATAAAACATACTTTTTCAAGTTTCTTCATGTTTCATCATTACAGGGACATATTAAAGATTGTATTAGTCACACTGGTCAAGCTAAATTACTAAAAAATCAGATGTCCATCCAGTTAAATGGGCAGCATCAGGGTGGACAATAACAGGGTGGTCATTCAGTGGATAAATGAGCCACTACATGGTCTGTGATTGATATCTAGGAAACTTTTTTATGATTTTATTTCTGTTAACATATTGTATATTGAGATTGTAAAATTATATTAATTTCCCATATATCTTCCCATAACAGGGTGGACATGTTATGCTTGACCACATATGACTAACACCACAAAATAAAGGAAAACATAAATAAAACAATAGCGTTAGAAACTTCAAATAATCAAAGTAATTTTGCAGAATGGCTGATGTCCACCTCCAGTGTGTGTGATGTCATTTCCTAACAATATCTTCAATGAAAGGTCATTGTATCATGACATAACAGGGTGCGCAGTAAATCAATGGACACACAAAAAACCTCCACTATCAGTGTTAAAATTACACATTTACCACAAATGAATACATGTTAGTTAGAGAATGTAACACTAAACTCTTAACTGCATTTGGGGGGAAAATAGAAATCCGATGATTTAGCATTTATTTTTGTCAAAGATGTTTGACGTGCAGTTTTTGGGACATGAGGAAGTGACACAGTGCAATAGAAAGGATTTCAGTTATTTAAAATTTAACTTTTAAGCCCACAGACGTCTGTAACATTATAAAAGGTCTATTCTTTTTAACAAGCCTATCAAAATTGTAATCGGGTGAAATTAAACAATATAAATACCATGCACACTTGAAATGGGGACTTAAATGTCAAAGAATTGTAGGAATGACCCATATTTACAGCCGTTTCTGTGCGAGACGCTGCTTAACATTGAAAAACAGCGCGGATGGATGTTTTCAGTGTGAACGTCCCCCTACTAAACTTTAATACAATGACCAGGAAGAAGAGAGAAAGGGAGAGAAAAGGATTAGTGTTGTTGTTTTGGCAGTAAATACTGTTTATCATAAGGGAAATGTAAGAAAATCATGTTAAGTGTTTTAACTAAACCTGTACTTCTGTACATTTATTTTGATTTAATGCAGTTTTTCTTACCTCTCTCTCTCTCTCTCTCTCTCTCCCAGAACGAGCTTTGACATATGCATAAAATTTAGTGGCATGTCATGAATAGGTTCATTTACTGGTGTTTTAAAATCCCCAATGGTGGGAAACAATTAACATGCACTTGAATGCTATACGATTTTGACAAAATGATCTTGCTTCTGACAGAAAACATGACAGAAGACGTCCACTGATTGTCACCGATCAAGTGTAGCGTCTGTGTAAAGCAACATCCGATATCTCACACAACTCACGCGAAAGATGTGTGTGTTTCAGGTCCATTTCTCTCGATCTGTGAAACATTCTCAGCAGTTTGGGTGCGTGGCGCTGAAATATGGAACAAACGGCATCGCGTATGGATTTCATATGGAATGCAATTTTTTTCCCTTAATTACAGAACGATTCCTTATTTTTACAGGACGTTTGGCATATTCTGTTCACTCATTTAACCTGATACTGCTTCAGTGTAAGGGTGACTCTCTCTCACCACTCACTGTCATAAATTCCCTCAGTCAACGACAGTGGTGACAGCAGTTGCCAGAGGTGGGGAATGGTAGAATTCAAGTGATAATGCACCAATTACAACAAAGAATCTCCAGTTTCACAAAACAGCATCCAATACAGAAAAAAAGGGAAACTAACATGACAGTAGATTATGGACATCTGAAGCAGCAAAACAAGTGGGTATACCGAGGGTATATGCAAATATTGATCCTTATAAGTCGTTACACGCAAACAGCCATGGGAAAAAAGTATGCATAAGGCATATACGTGCGTATGACCCCGACTACACCACTGGTTCAAACCAAGGGGTCAGGAATTTGCTGTTTAGCAGGTCCCTGTTAGCACCTGCTGGTAGATGCTGGAACTACACCACCCGATGGCAAAAAAGCATGTTTCTCCATAGACAGCCATTCAAAAGTAGCTGTGTTTTATGACGAAAATAAAACATTTCCAAGAACCATTTCAATTTAAATTATTTCATTACATTATAGAACATTTTCATCCAGTGACGGATTGTTTTTGAAGGGCTCTCAAAAGCGTAAAATTGATTTATATTTTTCCCTATCTATTCCCATTGATGAGTGATCAGTCACGTGACACCCGATCCCAGAACTGAGCGCCCATGAGCACAGATGGCAGCCTCCATTTCGTTAGCTTTCTGGGAACCCTGCACTAGCTGAGCACAGTCATAGAGATGAATGGGGATGCTAACGGATAGCTTTCTCCAGGTATTTTATAGCTCCATGGTTCAAACACAGCTGGACGGAGTGCAATTCCGAATGCAGGGATCTCGAGACCTGTTTTTCAGAGTATCAAACTATGTTTAACATGACACAGCGACCTAAAAACGTGGTGTTTATTCTTCAATCGCAACCAAAGTGAGATACTCCAAAAGCGTCCGTCTGATGCAGGTGTACATTGAAGCATCCTTAGAAAAGCCCTTATAATAAATCAATTTCTGGCAGATTGACAAATTCAATTGCAAAATGGATTGATGTGGACTGTAGGCCAATGATAGGCTTATGTCCAATAATACAGAAATAAACAATACATTGCCTTCTAAATCAACTTTTTGTTAATTTATTTTAATTATATTTATAATATACTGTATAATATAGTTATATTTCAATAATTGTAAATATTTAATCATTACATATTGAAATATTGTTATATGGGGGGCTTTCTCTGCAAATTTTTTATATTTGCGATTAATTTCGATTCATTATTCAGCATATCATGCAGTTAATTCGATAAAAAATGTTAATAGATTTACAGCCCTAGTGTAAACACATAAACACTTAAATTACATAAACATATGGAAAAAGTCTAGCTAAGTACACATGGGGGTTGATAGATTTTCCCTCTGTGTGAGTGCATGTGCAAAACTTGCTGCCAAGATGCTAGGGGGTTCTGGGTGGTTCTTTACTGGCCCAAGTCAAAGAGTCCACCCCCAAGTCTCTATGATATTCTGGACTCTAGATATGGCTTGGATCCGTCCTTCAATGCAAGTCTAAGGGATTTTTGCACATTTTTATTTAATTTTTTTTGTCCACCAGGCAGGTAAGTCTGATCGTTTAGAAAAGTAATAGCGCACCTCTCCTCGCAACAAGCTGCATGGTTGTAGGTACCATTCATGTCTGTAGCACAAGCGGCACAGGATGGGTTACACACGGAAGTTTGATACTTATGGTTAGCGAAAAAATATATTTTGCAGTGAAGTAAATATAGCAGATAAAATTAAGTACTTTCTACACTGAATAAGGTTGTTCAACCCTTGTGCGTCAATAAAAAAAAAAGTTACTCAGAGGTCCTTCGAGGACAAAAATGTCCACGTCAAAAAACTGCCATAATAATATTATATATTTATATTATTTTCCACTTTCAATTAGTTAATTTTTTTAACCAACATCAGTCCTGATCATAACTACCAAATATTCATTCATTTTCAGGATTTTAACCCTTTAAATACCAGTTTGTTTACATAATGCCACTGTTGTTTTTTACACACACACACACACACACACACACACACACACACACACACACATACACACATTTCTCAATACACACAAACAAAACTCACGCTAACATCCATACCAACACATCCACACAATTTTAGCTGCATCATTTATTCAATTGGCCTGCAGTGCTCTATAATACAGCAAACAGAAAATAGGGAAAAAGCATGTATTTTCTCCATAGGCTAAACTTGAGAAAAATAGCACCATCTGGTGGAAAATATTAACATTTTTAATTGTAAAGCCAGGGCTCCGGAATGAAAGCATAATATCATAGAATTCATGATTTTATGCTTTAATGGCACTGGGATCAAATATTGCAGTTTTAATGGGTTTCAGTGGGGATATTTTTGTCCTGAAGGTCCTGAGTGTAACTGTTTTGTGTACACAGTGTATTATAGGAACTGAGATTGAAATATAAAAATTCCCCCAAAAATACACACCTTTGGAAAAATGTATGCCGTTGACATTAACACAGCCAAAATGATCGAAAAAACGAAAATGAAAAATACAAAAATGTCCCAAAGGTCGCACAAGGGTTAAGCGTGAACTTGAAAATAGTAAGTAAATTGTACATTTGTACTCAATTCAAACATGTAAAAATAAATGTCCTAGCTTCTAAGTAAATATTATTTATGATTGTTTGTTATCTTTACAATGTGTCATCATGAAACAGTCCTAAAGAAGAAAACCCTGTCACGTTAATTTGCTAATTTGGTGTTCCCAGCATGTACCACACTTAAACTAATTAATGAGCTTGCATGGTTTCACTGTTTGAAAGTTGATTAACACCATTTTTATTGTTGATTTTGTTGTTACGTTTAGTAACTTCTTGTTTTGTGAAGTCTGAAGTTCATTTTCTACTTAAAATTACCTGTTCATGATCAACAAAAATGATCTGTTGATTGTTCCGTTACTTTGTTTTGTGCACCCAGCAGGGGTGGACTGGCCATCGGGAGAACCGGGACTTTTCCCGATGGGCCGGCCGTGAAACGGGTCCGAATGGGCTGCGATAAGCTGAAATGGGCCGCCGCATTATGCAGAACGGGCCACAAAATGGTGCCACGATATACCGAAGGGGACAGCGACCCTTTCTTTTGGGCCAGTTTCTATGTAAAATCCCAGGCGATTTCTCTTCCCAGTCCGCCCCTGGCACCCAGTGTTGAGGTCTACACGCTCTGAATCTTGTTTCTATCGCCAATAATGCAAAGTGAT
This sequence comes from Myxocyprinus asiaticus, assembly GCF_019703515.2. Lineage (NCBI taxonomy): Eukaryota > Metazoa > Chordata > Actinopteri > Cypriniformes > Catostomidae > Myxocyprinus > Myxocyprinus asiaticus. Next base: position 40,270,022 of record NC_059374.1, on the reverse strand, counting down.
GTTGTCAAATAGACGACATGGCATGAATTTAGCTTCCCCGTGGAAGGCTTCTGTGGTATCATGTGGTACTTGATTAGGTGTGTTAAAGTTTTGAAATGCTAGTGATTTTTTAAAAGCAAGGCTCAATTCAGAGCAATATTTTTAAGTAAAAAGTCCAAACAAAGAGAGAGTAAACTGTACTAAAAACAGAGTATTGCCAAGTAAACTTTATTTGAGAATTTCTAATTAAAGCCAACAAGAATTGGGTGTAGCCTTTACTGGAAAATATGGTGTTAAATTTACTAGCAATTTCTGCTTGAAAATGGTTTCCTAGGCTTTTTTGAGTAAATTAAACTCTAAATTTTCTTTTCAGTGTATTACATGCTTGCCTTCTTTAGAAAACCATCAATGAACTGATGCTGTAAAGAACTTAAAAAGCCAACACAAGAACCATATATGTGTGTGTGTGTGTGAGTGTGTGTGTGTGTGTGTGAGACTCACATGGGAAGTTATACATGAAACAGGCCTGTGCTGCAATGATCCACTCCGCCCTAGTCTCGCAGAATATGGCGATGTTTTTGAAAGGTTTTTGCCCCAGAGCGGCCAAACCGCACCCGAACGCTTTCACCGCTTTATACATCTGATCATACGACATCCAGCGATACTCTCCCAAAATCACCTACAGAGAGAAAGAAAGAGAAAGAGTTCCCAGGTTAATGAGATGAGAACATTCCCTGTTCTTTCATTTATGTAGCATCTCTTTCCTGCTGTTGGATTATACTGCACAAAATTATAGATCAACAGCTCCTCTTATTGGTTCATTATATAATCACAACAGATGGAGACTTGAGGCAGCTATTTACATATTGAAGTTTTAAAAATGTACAGCAACTGAAACAGAGGTCAAAGGGTCAAAAAAAGGATGTAAAATGGTCATGTAAGACTAATGTATATAGTAGTTGGTGCAAGACACCTTGACTAACATTATAAGTGGACTTCAGGGGGAAAAAATGTAATGCTCTGCTCTGTAAACCATTAGATGTTTTTGTTTCAGATGTTATGGACTATGGAGCCATTTCACATTTCCAGATTTGAAACACGGAAGTAAACTAGAGCGAGGTAAATTTCTATCAAAGGTGTAGGTTTGGTTTGGTTTGAAAGTTGGTAGGAACATATAGCAAGGATAATATTCAAAAATGTTGGTATTAAGAAAATGCGAGAAAGTCTGGTAATGGGTCAAAATCAAATGTTATCTTTTTCAAGATTTACCTCGAGAAAATGATATCCAAGGGACATGAAGTGACCTTCTGTAAAATGTATTATCCAGCATTAAACAAAGGGTAGGGTACATTAACAATTTACATGTGCAAAAAGCATCTCAAGATAAACAAACTGTGGGGAGAATGGGACATTGATGTTTTCCCCCACTTTCTGCTTTCCAACTCCCCTTACTCCCACATAATCTTTTCTCATATTGATTTTGTTATATATTCTTGCATTTATATCTGAAAAAGGAGGCCTCCTGAACAAAGTAGGCTTTAGGCTTACAACTAATGACTTTTTTTGATCACAAACACATTTATTGGGAGTTATACTGGCATCTTAAAATCCTGCCCCTCAGTCAGAACTGTTCACATTTTAAATTTGTCTTCCTCAAGAGGGTGCTTATGGGCTGAAAAAGCACAATCCTCCATTGGGCTGCATACAAAACTCAGGAAAGACATGAAAACCTTTGTCCACGAAAAGTATGCTTGTTTAAATCTATTCATTTTATGGATAGGTCATAAAAAAAATCAAAATCAATGGAAATCCATCCGTGTGACCTCCAGAATTTTTTTTTTTTAATCTTACAAACGACTGTGATTGGTGCTTCTTGAACAGCGCTGAGAAAAGTAACAGATGCCACATAACAACAACGTTTATGCGCTGCTTCAGAAGAGGCAGGAGGTAGGATAATGATTTCTGCATGGTAAAATTGCACAAATGTTGGTGGGGACATTTCCAATTTTCTGAAAGTTGGTAGGGACACGTCCCTATCATCCCTACCTAAATCTGTGCCCATGTCTTCTATAGCAATAAGTGGCAGACCACAGCAAATATTATTTTTGAGTTCAGATTTGCTCCAAAAGCAAAAGAAAAAAAAAATCCACTATTGCACTTCCAAGACTTTCCAAAAGAAGAAAAAATCGAAAAAGAGATGTATTACAAGCCAGAAGAGAGAAAGATGCTAAATTGACTGTCACGCCCTCAGCAGCTGTATTAGAAACCCCATCACAGCAGTGCTGACTAGATTTTTAAATGAATGCCAGGGTAATATAAATATAAAATAATATAAAAACACTGAAAATAGGAGAAGGTTTATTAAACTTATGCTGCTATAACAAGGAAACCTGCCATTATAGTCTGTGAAAAGAGTCTATTCAAACAAAGCAGGACAAACCGACAGTTCTCTAAAATAATGTTAGCAAAAAAGCAAATTAATCAAGCAGAAACTAATTCAAATGCAACAATCATTTGAGATGCATAAAGCAGCTCTTTCCATCTTGTCCAACAGCAGCACGTTTATAAGCTTTCGTTGAGAAACATCAGTAACAGAAGAGAATATTATTACTGCTGCCAGCGAAGTGTGTATGAGCCGCTCAGACTTAAGCACTGAACAATAGCATTAACACAAGAACTGAGAAATCATTCAAATGTTGCAGGTCAGTGGCAGGCTCACTGATTTAAAGGGGTCATATCATGGGAAACGCAACTTTCCTTAATCCTTTGAAATACAGTAAAATGTTTCAATGCATACACACGCATAAAACGCAATGCAAAACTCCCATTCTAGTCAGTTCTGACCATTTATTAAAACTAAGCTGCAAAAAAATTAAATAAATAAAAATAGTAGTAATTCAGAAATTGTCACATAACAACAATGACCTAATTAATATAATAATAATAATATGTTTAATTTATATAGCACCTTTCCAGAGCTCAAGGACGCTTCACAATAAAGAACAGTAACATAACAATCATATAGACAATCATATGGACAGTGGACAGTTGCCCAGTCTGGAACAAAAACAAATGCAGTTGCAAATAGCAAATCAGATCGTGCAATCAATTAGACATATTAATCCAGTACAAAAGAACACATCGTGTAGAGAGTAGAGAATTATAACATATTTAACATATTACCTCCCTCACTGAAATATTAACCTGGCCTTTAATGTATACAAAACAGCTTCTTTACAGGAATAGTTCAACCAAAAGTGAACATTTTGACATCATTTACTCACCCTCATGTCACTCTCCAAATCCATGTGATTCTCAAAATGTTTAGCAAAATGTCCAAGCTGCTCTTTTCCATACAAAAAAGTAGACGGTGAGTCGAGCTCCAAAAAGGACAAAAGAACACAGTAGACCGTATGACTTGTGTGCTATTTTTAAAGACTTCTGAATCCATACAAGAGCTGGGAGAAAATACTGATCTTCTGTTTAATCTGAATCTTCATTTGAACAATCCCGATATAGATTCTTAAAAACCCAAGATCGATCTAATCACTTGCGCTTGAGTTTTAATGATTATTAAATACAAAGAATATCTGTTAAATAATAATAATATCTGTTAAATAATAATAATATCTGTTAAATAAATAGCAATTGTAATGTACCAAGTTAGAAGGCTTCCTTTATAATTCACAGCATTAGCCGAGCAGGGTTATAATAGTTTTAAAAAATTCACTAGTTTTTATTTTTATTTCATTTTGTGTTTTGGTTTTCAATGTTTAGAGTTGTTTTAATTAGTGTCAATGGTGCATAAATAGTTTTTATTTCATTTTTATCTTTTGAAAATTGACACTTTTCATTTGATTTAGCTTTAGTACAGTTTTAGTTTAACCGTTACAACACCCCAAAATATTATCTGTAACACTTTACAATAAGGTTGTATTTACAGGTACGTGCCCAGATTTACTGCCTCATCACATATGCAAGTAAACTGTGGTTGGTTGTTTTAAAGGGTCAGACGGTTCGCCGGTTCTTTTTGAGAAATTAGGCTTGAGAGATGAATACTAAAATTAAAGTCATTTTCTTCATGATTCTATTTAACTTGTTCTCGTATTGTAGTGCACATTTGTATTTTCAGTTTTCGTGTTTTTGAAAACTCCGGTTTCTATTTTTATTTTAGTTAACGAAAATCACAAATTCTTGAGATAAGGGACAAAACATGTCCTGCATACGAAAGTCCTCTATGTAAAAAATACTGAAAATGTTACATCTAAAGTAAATGTGTATACTCAGGGCATTCCTTACTTATATTTGTAAATAATTTCGTTGGAATTTTTTAAAATGCGTGCTCTATACTTGGAAAGCACATGTAATTAACCTGTCCTCAGCAAGAGGTCACAATGTTAAACTGCCAAACAAAGTGTTTAAAAATGCAACAGATTCATTAATATAAAGATCAAATGAAAGGTAGGGATTTGGAAGATATGAAACAATACATAAAGTAACATTTAAATGATCTTTTCCATAAAAAACTGCCTATCAAAGTTGTGTCCTCACTTTGCGTCAATTAGTTTTAATAATCCTGAATAAATCAGACAAGTCACGATCAGACAAGTAACTCTGAGTATCCCTTTCCCACTTCCTGCTCATGGTGGATGCAACAGTAGGACTCGTGGTCTGGTAAGTTTGATATTTTTTTAATATTTTAGACAAACAATGTTTAAGTCTCTGCGGTCACAGCTTCAACTTGTCAACACCGTCATCCCATTGTGATATTGAAAAAAGAATTGTGGGATTGATTTTGGCATTTTAGTTTAGGTTATAGAAGCAGCTTCAACGAAGAAAAAAAACTAAATGACTCCAGTGTACAACACATGGTTAAGATGGAAAAAAATGTGTGATTCAATTTTGTCAACTCCGTCAGAATTTTTAGAAAAGTGTGCAAACAGAAATGTTTTTTTATAGAATGTATTTTATCACTTAACTCCTTTACTGAACACCATTATTAGATAATTAAAGACTTAACACTCTTGATGAATGGATAAATTAAAATAGCATGCTTTTAAGTGTGTCTGACGGAGTTGACACAAATTACAGCGAGACGCAAGTTAGAAAGTGAATAAACGTCATTTTTCAGAAAAAAAGTGTTTTTATAAAAACCTGTCCCCTTACATGGTTCATTAGCTGAGACCTTTGTCTACAAATATATCCATTTCAAATTCATTTAGTATTAAAAAAAAAAATAAATCTAAGATTTAAAATGTTTTGTCCCTTATCTCAAGAATCATAAAAATAGTTTTCGTCTTAGTAATCATTTCGTTAACGATAATAACCTTGTAGCTGAGAGAAAATGTCTTTCATATGTAAGAAAAATGGACATTATAATGGAAATATACCCAAATGAATCACAATCAAAATGTATCGGCGCTTGTAAATTGGAATCGAATCAAATCAGAAAAAAATCTCTGTCAATATCCTGTCAAAAGCCATATGATATCTTTGTGTGAGAAACAGACCGAAATTTAAGGTGCTATATGCTTCCAAATGTCATTTGTTCTTGTGAACATGCAAGTTTTGTGGCGTATCGCCATCTGTGATGAAAGAAGAACCAACGGCATAATCTATCAATGATGTCCAACTTGTTGCGGCACCTCTGAATATGTGCAAATTAATGAGCTATCGTATGGTTTCGGAAGACTTATAATATAGTGCAGGAGTTGTATGGACCAGTTTTATGGTGCTTTTATTATTCTTTTTGGAGCTTGACAGTCCGTAGTCACTGTATACTTAAGTTGTATGGAAAAGAGCAGCGTGAACTGTCTTCAAAATGTATTGTTTCTTGCTTTTGTGTTCTAAGAAGAAATTTATACAGGTTTGGAACAACACGAGGCTGAGAAAATTGACAGAATTGTAATTTCTCAGTGAACTCTCCCAGAATGAACTTCAACAGTCAAAAATATGATGCAATATGTCCATGTCAAAATTACTACTGTTTTTGGTGCAAGAAACGTTGACTGACATTGTAAGTGAACTTCATGGGGAAAACTTTAATGCTACAAATGTTTTTAAAAGTGTCACAGACAAACACACACACACCTTTTTGAAGACTCTTCCATCCTCTGTAATCTCGTCTTCCTCGCTCAGCAGCTCTCTTGTGCCCAGACAGTCACGATCAGGATAGCGGTCTACTGACAACTCAAACATCCGATCGAGTGTGTTCACTTCTGGCTGAAGACTAGTGGCCAGCCCTCTCAAAGCTCCAACATCCCGGTAGGGTCCTGCTGGGTGTCCAGTCACGGAAAGGGCTTTCACTCTCCGCGTGCACTCGGAGAACGATTCCGAGTCGGACGATCTGAGCAACAGGTAAGGCAGGTACGAGATGAGAGAATACAGCCAAACCACCAATCTAAATATGATGACCACTACTGGACTAACATCCTGTTTTAACCGCATACTGACACTTGGAAAGATGAAGGCTGCGCTCTGATGTCCTTGTATTACACCTCCTCTTCTGTTTTACCTTCTCTGTTATGATGTGTCAATGGTGTTCGGATGACTTGGCGGTTAATCAGTCTTCCCTGCTTGCACTGAAACACACACAAAAACATGAGACTAACTGTATCAGAACATTCCATTGATAATTGCTCATCCGATGGAAATTTCACAGTTTTCACCCTATTAAGCCCGCCCATCTCAACAAAGAATGCATGCAATCATATGAGGAGAGACAGATTAGAAAGGAGAAATAGAGGTGTGTAACAACTGGTGAGTTTATACTTTCAGCCCAGATTTCAGATTTTAACACAAACCCAACAGTGGGGGAAAGGTGACATCTAACAACATATGTGTACAAGTATGTATGATTTTTGGGAGTGTATGTAAAAGAGCCAACATGAGAACTTTCTCTTAATTCTTATAAAAATAGTCCCTTCTTCACCCAATAATGAACACTGTGTCATTATTTACTCACCCTCATGTTGTTCCGAACCCGTATGTTGTTACTTGTTGGAACACAATACAAGACCTGACTGTTAAGCTCCAAAAAGTACATAACAACCTGGGTTTTTAATGTTAATTTTAATGTAATGGTTGAAAATGTTTCCCATTTGATTTTCTGACCTACATTTGCTCTAATAGCAAAAATAAAAATAAATTGAGAAATATTTAATTTTTTTAAATATGGTTAAAAAACTATACATTTTCCTTTAAATAAAAAATAAATAAAAAAAAATTAATTGATGTTTTTATACACTTGGAACTCCTTCAAACTAAAAAATAGATCATTATCATGCGTTCTTTAATATTGACGATTATCGATGTCATTTTCACCGTCACTAAAGCCTAGCTCATCCTCACTATTTTTATTAGGAAGAGCTAACTGTGCACTTATCTTGCCCTTTCTAGAAAAAAACCGCAGTGTTCATTTTTGTCTGAAAGGAAGAAATACAATCATAATTGTGTTATTTATGCATTAAATCCAATTATATTATGGTAAACACTTCCAACTGCAATACTATAATTGATGCAACTATCTATAAAAATCCCCATTGAGAAAATGCATTAGTGCAGGGATTTTCAAAGTCTTAAAGAGCCCATATGATGCTCATTTACAGGTTCAGAATAGGTTTACATGCTTAATGTTCAAAAAAACACATTATTTTTCTCATACTGCACATTGCTGCAGCACCTCTTTTCACCCTCTGTATGAAACGCTCTGTTGTAGCTCCTGTCTCTTTAAAGCCCCCCTTTCCAAAAAGCCCAGTCTGTTGTGATTGGTCAATCGATTAAAGCGTGTGTCAGAAATGTAACACCCGTTACCATAACCGAGTTTCAGCTCCCAAGGCTTCCTGAGCAGCTGTAAACACTATTGTAACTATGGTAACAATGGCGTTGGTTTTGCCATACCAGTTCGAGCCTGAGTCCGATAATGAAAGTTTGGAAGAACAAGCTGATCGCCCCGAACCACATTCGCAAGCACGACTTGAGCAGGACGTTTCACAGTGGTAAGTTTTTATTTTGTAACTCTTTTACATTTCACATGCAAGATTGTGATGTTATAACTGTAATTTTTCTACATCACGGTAACAACGGTAGTGTAACTCGGTACCAAGTGCACTGTTGATTATTGTGAACCTAACAAAGCTTCAAGTAAAAGACACATAGTGCATCTAAGTTAGTCATCTTTTGCTGGAATGAGTGTAGCCGAACGTTTGTCGCCAGAGCTATGAACTATACTTTTTATTATAGCAGGTAAAGACAAAGAGTCCAAAATGAATAAAATCCCAGATGTAGTTTTTTGTTCAAACAAATTCCCAATAATAACTAGAAAAAATTATGATTTGGTACAAAAGGCAGGACTTTTAAGTATAAACAACCCCGAAACACACTGGGGACTCTTATTTTGAAATGAATAAATGATGAAAAAACTATTGCCAACTATCGACAGATTCTTGCTGAAAACCAATAGTTACAAAAAGCAACTATCGGCACCGATTAATTGGTAAAACCGATATATCGGTCTACCTCTAATATGGACTCCGTTTATGATACTTTTGTCATTTGTTTTTTGCTTGGCAATATAAATCCAGTTTCGTTTTTTTTGGGGGGGGGGTGTTGGAGCTCAGACATTCTGCCTAAAATCTCCTTTTGTGTTTCATGAAAGAAACAAAGAAATAATTTTAATTTTTGGGTGAACTATTCCTTCAAAAGAATATTTCGGGTTCAATACAAGTTGTTCAATCGACAGCATTTGTGGCATAATGTCGGTTACCACAAAAAATAATTTCAACTCGTCCGTCCTTTTCTTTAAGATAAGCAAATCCGAGGTTACAGTGAGGCACTTACAATGGAAGTGAATGGGGACAATTTTGGGAGGGTTTAAAGCTGAAATGTGAAGCTTATAATTTTATAAAAGCACTTACATTAACTCTTCTGTTAAAACTCTTGTATTATTTGAGCTGTAAAGTTGTTTAAATTAACATTAAGGAAGTCACAGCTGTCTTATCATTGTAAATAGTTAAATATTGTAGATGCCAAACATGAGCAAATCTAATGCAGCAAATAATACCAGCTGAATGTTGTGGGGTCTAAACAATGTGCTTGGTATTCATAATGAAAATGGTTGTGCGCATTTGGACAATGTGTGATGAATTTGAAATCGCTGGACACGTGGAGAGAAGTGACATCTGCTTCCTCTGGCCAATGAAAGAATCTTTATCTCACACCACCAACACTCATATTGAAGGAGGGGTTGAACGAGAGACAGAGAGCTTTTTCATTGTGTCATGTTTCATAGACACTGAGCACGTGTTAGTTTTGCTGTGTGTCTTTGTGCCCTTTATGAATGAATAATATAACCCGGCTGTGGAACTCAACTGTGTGTTTTCCAGCCTGATCTCATGAAGTTATTACATGGTTTCTTACACGTATCGTGGCAGTTCCAAGGTGAAATGTCCACTGTGAGTTAAATGTTCTCACAAACAGATGAGGTTTTTAAGGTTAATTCTCAGTGGAGTTTTAAATCAGCAAAACCTACCTCCCCACCCTAAACCTTAAACCTAACCGATAGTAGGGATTGGACGATATGGTTATCTCACGATTTGGTTCAATATACAATATGACGTTCACGATTCAATATAATACAATTAAAATTACAAAGCATTACAGAACATTTTTATTTTTTGAAAACTTTTTTGAACAAAATGCACATTATAATTTTCATCAAAATAAAATTATTTAATACACAATAAAAATGCTCAAAGTTTAAATAATTAGGGTTTCTTACACTGGCGTAGAATTGGGGGAGACGGGGGGGCACATATCCCCCCCAATGCTGTGAAGGGGGTGATTTGTCCCCCCCAATCATGCATCTGTCCTTGTTTATATATTTTTATCAATGCTGAAAATAATTTCGTATGAGATACCTTGCAATTGTGTGGCTGTGAATCTGTCATATTGAGACAAAAACTGAAGTCCCCCCTCCGTTGTACGAGTTGGTATTGCCCAACTAGATGGCGGTGTCATGTGGTACCTGTTACTTTTCTCAGCGCTGGCCAGGATGCATGAACTCACGGTGGTTTGTTATTACTGGATGATGATTTTTAAAAATGCTTTTATAGATAATGCTGAGGCGGATATTCATTCACAGGTATGAATCCTTGCAATTAAAAGTTTTTATAAAAAATAACTATCCAGTGTAAAATATCTCCAAATGGATATAAAGCATTCTTAGATTTAAATGCGGATGAATGGAGGATTCGGTGTTCAGAGCGTCAAGTGCCCCCTGCAGGAATAAAACATCAAGACAGTCAGTGGTGTACAATGTGCAATTTCGGTCTGTAGGTCTGTAACCCACACAAAACTTTCATATGAATTTATAAAACATGAAATATATCACATGAGTCATTTGTGGAGTCAGTGAACATGTTAAAGGCATCCATAGAAATGATCAGTTGTTTTTCATGGTGAGGAAAGCAGACAGGCATTTCAGATGAGCAGGTAAGAATTGTAATTTTCTGAAAGAGTAAATTTTTTCTGAAACATTAACCATAATGCTTTTCTGAATGTTTGATATGATACAGTTCATAAATATTTAAGAGTAAGCAATAAATTAAGCCCGATGCACACTGTACGATTTTGAAGCTTATACTTGAAGAAAAGTATAACACTTCAGCAATATGAAAGCATTGTTCCCTGAATGAAATAAATACAGAGCTTACAAAACTAAAATAAATAAATGATTGCATTTTCTTTACAACTTTATTTTAATTACTATTTTACTTTTAATAAATTTACTTTAAACTTCTTTAAACTTCTTTAGTTAAGATTCACACCATTCCAATTTTATAAAAAATTTTTTTATATTGGTAAGCATTTATGGGACGTTTTATTCCAAATCAGCAGATACAGTTGGATACAACTGTAGAAATCTATGCCGTGTTTGTGAATTATCCATAGAGATATATTATCAGCCTATATTAATTTTTGACATTTTGCGTGGCCTAGGTTACTAATCTTAAAGAAGAGAAAGGTGTACTATAACCCTCCTTTTTTGTTTTCCCCTATGTGAACGGAGAAATTTGTCATTTTTCGGGGCACGAGTTTTTTTATTTCCACAATGAGTATTTGCTACCGGCAGCTTATTACTGTAGGCTACCTCCTGCACTCGTGTTCATTCTCAACATTGGTAATTTTTTGTATTTGTGATCAGGCTGTCTTACTATAGGCCTATTTGACAAAACCCACTTTTCTTTTTATTTGTTGGCCTATGCTCGTGATGGAGTGGTATTGGAGCAACGGAAATGCTGATGTCCTGACTTTCAGGAAAAAAAAATGCTCCTCTGGGGTGGGCAAATCTCACCGATTCGCTTCTATTCCGCAATGCTCCCGTAACGTGAGTCAAGTTCACTGATCGGTTACGATTGGGACCACAGTCGGCTACAGCAGTCCGACATAATGTCGCACAATGTGCCTTGGCGATATCAATGCGTTCATATTGTACAATCTGACAAGCAACAATCCTAAAGGACTGTAAAAATCCTACAGTGTATAGCGGGCTTTAGGGATGCCATGATTATACTTTTTTTTTCTATTAACCGCCATTAAAAATATCACAGTTAAACCGTAAGAATTCAGAATCAACGGTTAAAAACCTTGAAATGCTTTATTTACACGTGGCAAAAATATTAGATACAATGTACAAATATATAATATAAAAGAGTTTTTCGTAAGATATTGTAAGTCTATATGGGAAAACTCTTGTGCTTGTGAGGGTACTGGAGCTGTTGCTATGGTTACGGACTGTGGCCACATGGTGCTTTAATGGCCAGGTGTTGCGAACTGAACGTGAACTTTCAATTCACGTGAAACTGAAGCTTAAACACACGGATTCCAAAATATAACAGAGGAATTCGATCTACCAGACTCGTATCCATCAAAAAAGAGACTTAAATCGGCTGTTGGGGAGCATTTAAATCACTGACTGAAGACGACGGATGTAAAACATGCAAACAGAATCATAGAAAGATAAACATTCTACAAATGGGACAGGACGCTCCACTAGTCGTCCAACAACACTGTGTTGATTTTAGTGATGAATAAAAGATGTAATTTTTTGTATTGTTTAAGCGTGCTGACAGCACACGTTGCATTGTGTGTAGTTACTATAAGCGAGTAAACTTGAAAAGTTGTGTCTTAAATCGTCCTCATTATTCAAAGCATTGCTTCTGTACAAATTCACCACATTCAACAATAAATGTCAATTTTAGTCATGATCACACTTTAAATGGCCTGCTGTAAGCAATGTTCCCATTATTATTCATAGTCCAAAGTTGTGGACCGTAGTTTAATAGAGACTGTTGCTCATTCTTTATGTTGGGGTGTCTGACAGACACTGGATTGCTTTAATAAACTGATCCAGCAGAAAACTGTTCAATGCCATGAACTACATGTTGCGCACCCACAATAATCTTACATTTACACACTTTTGAAACACTCTGTTTACACTGAAGCACATCACTGAGCTCGGGATGTGCATAAGCGGTGTCGTGCCCTAGATTGGAGCATCTCTTATTAGCTCTTATTTTGTGTGTGTGTTTGTGTGTGTGTATTTATCAGTTTTCTTATTATAGGGCTTCCCTTAGAGTCCACATATCCCCCAGAAATGTGTCCACTTAGACGTTTAGAAAATTGTTATATGATATGCATTTTTGCATCAGTGCTTTTGCAAATGTAGTTGTTTACGTAATGCAAATGCTAAAATGTATCGCCTTACAAGTCATGCACTATAGTAAAAGTATTATAAAATAGCATTGTGTGAGGAACAGAAATGAAGTGTTTATGAACTGATGATCTTGCATTTGAATTGTGATTTATGTGAAAGTGAATAAAAGTCGTTGCTGTATCACCTCTAGTGTCTATTCACCAGGAAACTGCTGCGATACTGTACATACAACGAGACACGTAAAAATAAGTTTGCAAAAATTAAGTTAACGGGACTCTATGAGACCAGCTTGGTGTTTTCTGCAGGCAGTGTACGTCTGTTTACAGTGTAATCTTACTAATGTAAACAAAGGAAATGCCATTGGTTCGGTTATTGTCGCTGTATTGGGCTGGTCTGTATGATCAAATAAAACAGAGCAATGTTTTGAAAGCACCACCAAGCCAAAGTTTGCACACTTTTCAGGGAAAACAACCTACGGATTGCTAATTGTAGTCTGTGCACACACTGAACTGGAAAAGGAGAAAATATCGAACAGTAAGGGAAAAAATGACATTACTTTTAGATTTGTACTTTACAAATTAAATAATTCACATTACATTTATTTATTTATTTTTATCACTGTAGGCTAATCTGATAATTGGGGAGGGGGTTTAAATGTGACTAATTTGTCATGAAAATAATGTCACAATGCAAACAAATCTTGTTGGTCCAAAAAACTAGGCTTCATTTTCTATGCAGATTTCTTTTAATTTTGAGGTATAATATAACTCGGACATTTCACATTTTTCATGAGATTCACCCATCATGCACCCTCTGTCTTTACACGAAAACACAAAACACAATCATAACTAAGCAAGAATTGTGATTGAGAACTGACTGACGTTGTTGCTATGCCAACATTTCATTTACTGGAACAGTAGGGCTTGAACTTGTGTCAGTTAAACTCTTTGCGTAGGCTGATACAGTTAGAGAAATAGTGCAGAAACCTGCTGAACTGGACCAGCACTATTTCTGGAAATCAAAGCACTAGAAACTAAAACATGCAAACTCGAGACCCTGAGATTGCAGTTAGGCTCAGGAAACCAATGAGGTTTATCAATACAAGGCCAGAAAAAATAAAAAAAAAAAAATAAATCAAGTAACATTACAAATGTGTTTTTACAGACACTAAATCTCATGGCATCACCCTCTCTCACTCATTTGTCCCACAGCAGTGTATCAGGCCATATCCTGCACAAAAGCTTCTCTGTGTGCATTTCCTAATCATAATTTGATTCCTTATCCACAGAATCCCAAGCTCTCTCTCTCTTATAAAGAGTGAAAAGTGTCAATAAACAAACAGGATTAAGGTTACCACATATGCAGTCTGGTCTAACGAATTGATTTGTGTTGATCAAAATGACTTGACATTTCTTGCATTAGTTGTACTACTAAAAACTATTAATAATTTTATATATATATATATATATATATATATGTGTGTGTGTGTGTGTGTGTGTGTGTATACAGTACTGTGCAAAAGTTTTCGGCACTTGTGAAAAATGTTGCATAGTGAGGATGTCTTCAAAAATAATGACATAAATAGTTTTCATTTATCACTTAATGTCATACAAAGTCCAGTAAACATAAAAAAGCTAAATCAATATTTGGTGTGACCACCTTTGCTTTTAAAACAGCCCCAATTCTCCTAGGTACACCTGGACACAGTTTATCTTGGTTGTTGGCAGATAGGATGTTTCAAGCTTCTTGGAGAATTCGCCACAGTTCTTCTATCTATTTAGTCTCAATTGCTTCTGTCTCTATATGTAATCCCTGACTGACTCAATGTTCAGGTTATATATATATATATATATATATATATATATATATATATATATATATATATATATAAATAAATATTTTACTTTATCTTTAATTCATTTTAGAAGAAACACCAGAGATAAAGTTCAGCACTTAAATTAAACATTAATTTATTTCTCTAAAATTTTAAGTTTCCTGAGCTATGACAGTGCAATCTCTGAGCAATAAAGTTTTTAGTCATTATAAAAGCATCACTAAATGATTGAGACAGGGATGATTCAGTGACTGAACTGTTTGTGCACTTAAAGATGATGTTCAACATTCACAAAACTCATGTTGCATCATTATATAGAGTCAAATAGACAGAAATACAAACAAATGCATTCACCCTAATTTTTTCCAATGACAAAAGTGTACCTTTAACGCGTCTTCAGACGTGCACCCGCTCACCTGTAAAATCACACAGAGCGGTGATTCGCGCGCTGCTGATAGTTGTCCTCGCGCCTCAGCCCAGAAGTTACCGGCGCACGCCACCGCACCGGTTTGTCACACGCGCTCGTAGGCGTGGAGTGTGGCGATTTCTCCGAGCTGTGATTGGACTCTCCGCTGTGGCGCGTGCCGGGATCCGATGCGTCATGTCACGGTATGCGTAGAGCGGGGTTACTTCTGGTCGGTTAGCCGTGCCTGTTTGTGACGTCATAGTTGAGCTTGACAGTCCTGCACTGTTTCGTCATCAGTCCTCCACTCCAGTGCGCGACCAAAGACGTTTTACACATGGCCAAAACGTTGTATAGCGTGCACAATAATATTTAGAACAAGTACAGGACGATTTTTTCCCTACTAAAACGTGTACGATTTATTTTTTATTTATTTATTTATTTATTTTTTCAAAAATAAGTGTTAACACTTTACAGCTTCATACTGCCTTATGAAAGCTGGTCATAAGATCCCACATGACCAAGTAGCTACTCGCCAATAAGATGTTTGCTGAAAGTTCTCTGAATGTTGCAAGAAGGTTTTTTAGGAGATTCTCTGTGAGGATTAGAGCTAAAACAACACACAATCCGAGTTTCCCAACTCTGCATTCCTGCCCGAGTTTCTCAATGTTTCAGAATGAGCATATATTAGTAGTCTATTGTAGTAGTAGTCTTTATACTGTATGAATTAGAGCACATCTGAAAAAAAAAAAAAAAAAATTAAGATTTAACCATTTATACCCATTTAAATTATTTTAATTACAGATCTTAATCAGGAGTACGGTTTATCATTTAAAATTACAACTTATGAGCCTGAAAACATGAGACAAAAAACTGTCTTTTATTAAACATAGAACAATACTTCAGCAATACCCAATCACAACCGAGTTTGCTTTCACTTGTAAACACATGCACGTGACAGACCGTGACGTCAGTACATTTAGAACTTACCTCATTAGTGTTCAACAATGGATGATACAAGACTGATTGTGGAGGTGGAGAAGCACAAAGTGCTCTATTGTTTACCTTTTAGATGCAAATGTGGTCTTCCTCCATATTGTAAATACGATTTCACGACGATCAAGTTTGTTATACTAATCAATGACCCACTCCTGATAACCATTTGATAAGTTATGGTCTTTATTCAAATATGTACTCACCATACTAACATAGAAATCACAGCAGTGGCAACCCCCCAGTAATCAAAACAAGCAAGTACAACCCCAACACATTATTTATACCAAGATCAAGGGAAATATGTAAATGCTTCACGCTGCAACACCCCCCCCCCCCCCCCCCAATGTTCAAGCCAAATCTGTGCCCTTGAATCACAGTATTTTTCTGTATAGACCCGCTGCTATGACACTATAAAAACACTTTCAGTGCTGAAAGCCCTGCGGAGTCCAAATATCCCTGACTGCAGCTTGCAGAACAGGGTGGGGCAACATATTGGGGCGTGGCTACACGTGTCTCCCCGCCCATAACTTACTCTCATTGGCTTGGTCATCTTTTATTGGTGTTCATAATAGGAGATGCGTTTTAAAATAGTGTAGTCCGATAATTTTTATTATAGTGCTGTGGCTCGTAAATGAAATGAAATTGTGTTGTACCTCACGGTTCATTGCAGTACAGATGTAGTAGGAGTCTGACTGAGCAGCTTGTTGTTGTTACAGTCGTGTTGAAAGTGGAGGGCAAATTTACTAATCCTACTATGGTGAAGATTAAACTCTAATGTGGTCGTAGTCCATATTGAAATAATTAGGAAAGATAATTTTGATTTTAGTGATATGACTCGTAAGTGACTTTGTGTTGTACCTCACGTGTCATTTCAAATAAATGAGGTAGGACTGAGTCGCATGGACTGACGAACAAATTGTGTTGATGTGTCTGCTGTCATTCAAATCTGTAAATCAAAAAATTGTGCAATTTAACAAAGCCTTCATTATAACGCATGGTTAGAGAAATGAATTATGAATTAAATTAATTATAAAATATGTTAATTTTTAATATCACCATAGAGTGAAAATGAAAAAAAGCTTATCAGTGTTCTTGTAATATAAACATTTTAATTTTTAACCCAACATATAGGTTATGAAAACCAACAGCGGCATCTACTGTAAATTATCTGTAAATTGCACTCCAATTCTCACAAAAGTTATAAAGATGTAATATAAATGTATTTTCAAATATCCTAATATTGAGGGACATAATACAAAAACCCATGTTGTTCGTTCGTTCAATCATTTGTTCATAAGGCATGTGCTTGTATGCAACGGGCAATTCTCGATAAAAGCGAGATCATGCACGCACTTTTAGTCTCCCAGTTTCTTGGCCAGTTCATGAATAATTTATTAGATTTTATATGATTTAATTGAAAGAATTAAAAGAACAGTGTCATGTCTATCCTTGTATTTCTCATCTGGTCGAGGTTGATAATGGTTTTAGAAAGTAATTAGTAATAAGTAATGCAATTACTTTTCAGACAGAGTCATTAGTACAGTAATCTAATTACACTGTAGAAGATGTAATTAGTAGTTAGTAATTAATTACTTTTTTTAGAGTAACTTACCCAACACTGCCCGCAACAATAGTAAACAAGAGGCTGATGAATTGATGAAAATTGTTGTGCCATTCCCGAAATAGTTGCGGTGCTTTCACTCGTCTTCTATATTGATTCATATTCATTTCTTTGAAGGACTGTAAATGAATATCTCTCCTCCTCGCTCCACAAATATGTGCTCCGTTATCTCGTCGGCCTAAAAATTACTTTCTAATTGACATCCACACAGAAACCAACGCCCGTCAATAAATAGTCTGTTACAGCGGAAAATAAGGAATATTGCATAAGGCATACAGGCTATAACTGTTAATACTGTATTGACGTACCGATGCATGAGCACCAAACACAAAAACACATATACATGCTTTTCAGTTGGCATTTGTTTAAGATCATTTTTATGTCAGTTTCAGCTTTTATTAATCCCGATTTGTTCCTCACTTTTAACATAGGCTAAAATCCATGGAATTTAGGATTGAATATCAGATACAAGTAAGCACTATAATCAAATGGTTTGGCTCAGTTATTCAATATCTCTCAAACAATGATAACACACCAGCAAAGATGACCACATCTCCTATCATGTATGTCTATGAAAGATGAACGAGGTAATGAGACTGTTATGGGCGGGGAGACACGTGTAGCTCCGCCCTATTTGTAACCCCACCTCATTTTGCAGGCTGCAGCCAGGTCCTTCTCGTCGAGTCTGCAGCAGCAGTTATGCTGTTAAACTGACGCTATGCTCACGTCTCGCTGCACATTGCATAATGCACATTTTTTAGTTTGGATAGGCTCCAACACCCATGTGACCCTGCGTAGGACAAGTGGGTATTTAGAAATGGATGGATGGATAGAATTGGGATCAGGGGTTGTAGGTGGAATAAGCATAGTATATGCGGCCATCTAGTGGCTTGTTTATGGAATTACATTAGATTCCCCTCAAAGTATATACGCAAAAAATATTAAGCATTAATAGCGAAAAATAGATCCCTTATGATATCGCACGTCAGTGTTTTATTGAAAATATTATATAAATATCACCACTTTTCAAGGATTTTCAAGGATAACAGCCGTTGAAGCACAAAATTATAGTTACTGTCACCTCGCGATTGTCGTCATATTGCCGCCTTTTTTCATTATTGGCGCGAACTGGCGGTAACTAGCATACAGTAGTCTACACAACAAGATAAGCAAAATTTGAAGAATTTACGACTAAAACTGTACTCCAATATGGGAGTTTTGATTAATTTTGTGTAATCATGCAAGCCCCTCCATCTCAGAAAAGGTAAGCAGCTAAAATCTTCCTTACAGAAAATGTTAACATTTTCTGGTTCTATGAAAATGTTCATGCACTAGGCTAATTATATTTGATCATAACGCTGGTATTAGGAAAACATGGATTTCACTCAGAGATTGAATCTTTAATAAAAAATAAATAAATAAATAAAAAAACACACACTCAAGGACAGGAAATGTTCAAAATAAATAAACTATATTCAGAAAGGTTTGCTCGAGCTCTAACAGCTACATCATTATTTTTTCTTCTTGATACACAATACACATCATGCCATGTTCTTCAAAACACATCTCCTCTCCAACATTTAGTTTTCTTTAGACTGTTTTTCCTACTTTCATATACATTAACTTAGACAGATCAAAAACATACATAAAAACTTTAATATTACTTTCTAGTGAATTATTACAGTATTTCATAGAGATTAATGTCACATATTTTTTTTCATTTCTGACATCAAGTCAGTTGATATTTGAAGGAATATAACAGGCAGAGAGAGAAATGGTCACAGATACAGATAAAAGTGCACAAAAACAAGGCAGGAAACAAGACCAATTTGGGTCAGACGCAAACAACACACAAACCTGTGAGGACAAGACAGAGATTCATAACAAGAAAAGTAATAACTTTTGTTCAAAGTTGTAACAGGCTTTTTTTTTTTTCTTTTTTTTTTTTTTTTTTTTGTCAATAGGTTACCTTCCTTGCGTCTAATTGTACCCCAACATGAGAAAGATGAATTTCATCATTATATTACTGAGAATAGGGTGAAAAAATACCTGTAAGTAATATAAAAAAAAGCCAGAAAAAGAAACGTAAGATGTGATATTAATGTAAACATTGACAGTGATAACAACTCATGCGTACAAACAGGTACATCATGCATTTTGCACATTAGAGGCACATATACAGAAAAACAGCAGAGAGCTTTACATTTACAGTAATGAACACAGTCCAGCAGCTGGTTGACATCAGAACAACATCACCACCAGAACATACACCGATCAGCCACAACATTAAAACCACCTGCCTAATATTGTGTAGGTCCACTTCGTGCTGCCAAAATAGCACCAATCTGCATCTCAGAATAGCATTCTGAGATGATATTCTTCTCACCACAACTGTACAGAGCGGTTATCTGAGTTACCGTAGACTTTGTCAGTTCGAACCAGTCTGGCCATTCTCTGTTGACCTCTTTCATCAACAGGGCATTTCCGTCCACAGAACTGCCGCACACTGGATGTTTTTTTTTTATTTTTGGCACCACTCTGAGTAAATTGTAGAGACTGTTGTGTGTGAAAATCCCAGGAGATCAGCAGTTACAGAAATATTCAAACGAACCCATCTGGCACCAACAATCATGCCATGGTCCAAATCACTGAGATCACATTTTTCCCCATTCTGATGGTTGATGTGAACATTAACTGAAGCTTTTTATTTTATGCACTGCACTGCTGCCACACGATTGGCTGATTAGATAATCACATAGATGATTGTTGGTGCCAGATGGGCTGGTTTGAGTATTTCTGTAACTGCTGATCTCCTGGGATTTTCACACACAACAGTCTCTAGAATTTACTCCGAATAGTGCCAAAAACAAAAAAACATCAAGTGAGCGGCAGTTCTGCGGACGAAAACGCCTTGTCGATGAGAGAGGTCGACAGAGAATGGCCAGACTGGTTTGAACTAACAAAGTCTACGGTAACTCAGATAACCGCTCTGTACAATTGTGGTGAGAAGAACATACTCTCAGAATGCTGTTCTGAGATGCGAGTTGGCGCTGTTTTGGTGCCTACTCAATATTAGGCAGGCGGTTTTAAAGTTGTGGCTGTGTCTCGGTGTCTGAAGACATGTAGCAGAGAATGCCATAGCATTTTCTGAATTAATATGCCTTTCACATAGTCAAAAACAAGACAGTCACAGCTCTAGTGTAAATTACTAAATTATCACAAGATATTAGTTGAAGTCTTTCTAAATAAATTAATAAAATAAATAATAGAATAGCTTTTGGCTTTGGCCCAGTGCACAAGAAACTGTTTCACAGGTAAATGTTAGATCGATAGATAAGCAAAAGTGACAGATTAGATCAAATATGGTGATGTCTTTCAATCCAGTTAAACCTACCAAGAATATCTAAAGATTCTGGAAAAAGTTGTCAAAAATCATTAATTCAATGACTATTAAGATTATCATTTTCAGTACACTTGGAAATAGAAAAATCACCTACTGAAAATGTCACAAAGTCATATTCCAAAAGGTTTTACAAAGCTTTCAACATTACCAGAGTCATAAAAACAGTAAACATCTGACATTCAGGGCAATAGGTGATCTCTAACAGATTCCAGCTTAATTTCTAGAGTAGTTATCGCTGGAGAATGTTATAAGAACATTGACGATTAAACAAAGAAACAATGTGGATTTTCACAAAATCGCTCCACTACTCTAACGCCAGACACTTCTTGTCATTTTCAGAGTTATTGCACTTTGTCTTTGTAGTGTTAAGAAGAACAAGCCCACATATACTAAAGAAAACCTTAAAGGGACAGTTCACCCAAAAATGAAAATCCTCTCATGATTTACTTACCTTTAAGCCATCCCAGATGTGTATGACTTTCCTTCTTCAGCAGAACTAAAGTGAAGATTTTTATAAGCACATTTCAGCTCTGTTTGTCCATACAATGCAAGTAAACAGCTGTTTTGTTGTTTGAAATGACCTAACTCTCGCATGACGTTTGTTCCTCTGTTGTATATAAAGCGTGAGCTTCCAACTTCTTCTCGCATGAACGCGCCTTTGCGCTTACGTCAGTGATGTATTGACTGTTAGCAGGAAGCAATTTTTTAAAAGTTAATAAAGTTTTAATTATAGATGTATTTTTTACGCAAACCTATCAGTTTGCTTCAGAAGACACTCATTGACTGACTGGAGTCGTGTGGATTATTTTATGCTGCCTAAATATGCCTTTTGGTGCATCATATAGCCAGCAGTCTAATGGCACCCATTATCTTGCATTGTATGGGCAAAAAGAGCTGAAATGTGCTTATAAAAATCTTCACTTCGGTTCTGCTGAAGAAGGAAAGTCATACACATTTGGAATGGCTTAAAAGTAAGTAAATCATATGAGAATATTTATTTTCGGGTGAACTAACCCTTTAAAGCAAGCGACAGGGTCTGTATAGGCACCAACTATTACTTAAGGGTTTAATGCAATGCCAGTGCATGCGCAATATCGCATGACATACTGCTGTTGCAAAGGGGATGGTAGCATATTGCACACTTGGTCTCAATCATTTTGGTTTCTGTTGAAAACATGAACACACTTAACAAAATACAGTTACAACGTCAATTAAATAATGTCTCTTAAGGCAATAATTGGGTGAAACAGGAAACAAAAGACTGTTAAGAGGTTCATGATTCTGATAATGTAGGATTTACCCCCATACTTTAGGTTTCAGATATCGAGATAAATATGAAAATCTCATAAAAAAGGAACTGAAATTCCAATTTTACAATTTTATACTGATGCTTTGTCTACCTAATGATTTAACAGTCTGTTTAAGTCAGTTAAGGTTAGAGAATGTCTGATGGCGTAAGTTGAGCATGTAAAAAACATTCTTGTCTTCAAAACCACATGCCTGCCAACATCTAATTTCTCTCTGCTGAATTGTAAACAAAGGCGCAAACAGTGAACGTGAAAACACAAAAATGTGCCGCAAAGCAATTAACTGTTGCGGTAATCCTTTTCGGCAAAGCATGTCACATCTCAAAAATGACGAAAATAAATTAAACAGATCATGGTACCATTTTTATCACAAAACATTTTTGAAAAGAACAAGACATCCTGTCTTATTAATATTAAATTTTGCTTATTAGGAACTGACAAATATGTAAAAATTTCCGATATACGACATAGGCAGCAGAATCTGTCATCCAATGTAAATTAGCATACATTAGTCCCTTTTAGGAATGAACACTGTAAACTTCACATGAGCATTCATGCATGTCTTTAGAGTCAAAGCATGCCATTATAGTTCTGCCAATATGTACTCCATGCAGTTCAATTGACTAGACCACAGACAAAAGTCCAGCCCTGAAGTATAGCAGAAGAAAACAGGTTGTACCAGAAGAACGACACACCACACAGCTTTATACAAACATCTACACACCGGACAGATAAATTGACAACATAAAAACATTTAGAATCCCCTCAACATACATACATATATTCACACAATCCTGAGTGCTCTACAAGTAAACAATGTTTTATTGTGACTGTGAGGGACAAGCTTTCAGATTTAGGCATGACGAGGACCTATCAAGTATAATAAGTCTGTCATGGACTAATTATCTTCCATATTAACTCCTAATAGCTTTGTAAAGAATCAATCCATTCATAATTCCATAGATCATTAATTTGTTCGACAACAAGAAGCCAGAGTAAGGTTTACACGATGTCAAGAGAAACTGTACAGGGACGTTTTGGGGTGAATTTCATGGCAAGAACATGTCCAGGCCATATTTCACCCTAAAAATAAATAAATAATAGAAATTATACTTTGCATAAAGAAATTAAAGCCTGTTTGTTTAAAGCCATTTAAATGTTTTGCATTGTGACATTATTTTCATAAAACATTCATTGCAATTTCAATAAGAATATCTCCCCCCACCCCAAAAAATCATAATACCATAATGCAAATAAATACATTAATAAATCTCATTATCATTACTGGAAAGTGGAAAACCTATTATTTAAATTGCAACATATCTATATATCATGGTAGTATTTGATGTATTGCCTTTAGTCGATGCCGATTTAAATAATAATAATAATAAAATAAAAAAAAATCTATGTATTAATAAGAATATCCATTAAAATCATTGGAATTACAAAAAACTAAAACTTTTGGATGCAATATGATAATGAGAATTTAGGTGGAAAATGGCATGAAAATAATATCACAGTGCTGAAATATTAATGGTCCTAAATAGGCTTTTTTTTTTTTGGTGTAAAATATGACCTGGATATGTTTTTTTTTGTTTTGTTTTTTGTTTTTTTTTAGATTCATCCTTTGAATCTAGTGTTTTGTAATGAGAACTGTAAGTCACTGGATCCATAAATGAAAGTGTACACACTTCAATTCTTGCACAGTAATAAAGTTTACACTCAAATTATTTTCCTTCCTAATAAACTGCTAGTCACACAGACTAAGACGATAAGCTCTCACAGTTTGTTTGAATGAGAATGAACCCCATTCAGCCACTTCCAGCACAAGTGACTTCCAGACATCTTTTATTTCTAATATACTTTGAATAGCAGTAGGTGGTGCTTTGTATAACACTGCTGTGGTCACATACTAAAGAGAGTTTTACATATTTCCCAACAAGCCATTGTACAGTCTCAGAGTGTGAGATATGGAGATAACAGTCAGTGTTTACTGTGGACTCTTTATAGCAACACTTTTAAAAGTGGGCAGAGATAGAGTTCCATTGTCTCCATTGGCAACAGGCAGCGTGGAATGAATTTTGCAATGACGATTGAGAAGTGTTCCAAATCAAGAGATCAAAGTCATCATTGTGATGTCATAAAGAGAAGTGTTCCATTTCAGGAGATCCAAGGCATTGTGATGTCATAAACAGGATAATTCTACTGGGGTGTGGAATGTTTTTGTTGTTGTTTAGTTACAGAGAAGTGTAGAGTGTGCATTCATGTAAAGTTAGGCAATATATCATATTTGGACATGATTTCTAGTCTAAACAAGTCTCAACATTTAATTACATTTTCCAATTTTATTTTCAATCACTTAATACTTTTTAACTTTTCTGTCCATTAGCTACCACTGCCTCAATCCCATTCTAAGCATAACGCAGGTGCACACTGTGTGATTTTCGCTGCAGTTTTGCCATCCAAGACAAATTTTAGAGATTTGTCATCGTAGGGCAAAATCAGCAGTCTTAGTTTGCTTAGTGTGTCATGTTCAATGATTAATTGCTTTTGCAATGAGTCTTAGCCCTCAACTGATTTTTGGTAACGACAATATTTATGCAACACAAAGATCTTATTTAGCATTCCCTTCACATAATGGGTCTCAAATTTTTGTGTTAATCGTTCGTAAAGCCAGTCTGATGTAAATTTTCGGATTCATTACATTTTTGTATTTTCAAAAATTTAGTTGGTACGAAGAAAATTTATACTGCTCCTGACCATGTGTAAATTGTGCGTAAGTGTTGTGCGCATGACTGTTTACGTTTTCAAGTCAAAAGCAACAAATAAAACAATGATTACAAAATACATTTAAATGCGGGGTTCTTGCGTTGTCTGATTTTTTTAATAAGCTCATTTTTGGTAGGTATCAGCGGATTTGTGTGCATGTAAATTTGCTCATTGCCAAAATCAGTGCAACAAGGGATTGCATCGATTTACATGGTACTATTTCAATTTCCTGTGTCAATAAGGATACATGACACTGTTTCAATGCTGTCAATCATGACCAAAGTTAGGTAAGATGTATATCGTGCAATCTGACAAAGATGATGAGAGATAGAAGATGATGATGTAGCAAAGCTAGGTCTTTCTTAGCTTTTACCCAAGATCTCACTAATATTGTATATTGACAGGCAACACTTGTAAAGAACAAAAATAAATAAATCACATAGTGTACACCCGGCTTACAGAAGTAGTACTGGAACACCTTTCACAACTTTGTAGTGTCTGATATAGCCTACAAAGACCAATCAAAACTACTGATCTGTTATGTTATGCAGCATTTATTTTTTTTTTTAAAGCATTTTAAATGCTGCACATCTCAAACTTTGCCATGATAAAAGTTTGTCTGTTTGTTCTAAAGAAATCTTTTATCTTTATACTTTTTTATTGTGTCACTGAACCATACACAGCCCTGTAATGTAACAATGTACTAAATGTCTGGAGTGCCCACCTTCCTACGGGAATCCAAAGTCATCAATTTAGCCCATGAGCTTGAGAGTCGAAAAGATAAATATGTGACTATTTTACAGCATTGCCCTCTCTTTTGTTTTAGTACATTACACTCCCTTTTGGCCTACTTTGCTACATGCTTTGCTTTACTTTTTCGTAAGCTCCTCTCTCCAACACTTACTCCTTATTTTATCTCTGTTCCACCTCTGGTCCTGAACTAACCCCTCTTTGTTGTTACTACCGGGGTTCATGGTCACTTCAAGTTGAATAATCTTTGTATAAGGGCATTCAGCGATTCACTAATTGTGTAAAGATTTGCATCTGTGTTTGTGTGTACTTAACTTATGAAATGTGTACAGCAAAACTAAGACCCTCACACTGGCTTCCAGCTTCAAAATCACCCTAAATTTGTTTGGAAATATCAGTGTGTTATGTAAAAAGTGTTTTCTGTATTTGCGACTTGCATTTCTCCTCTGAGTGGTTTTCAGAAGCCCTCGATATGGCAATAGGCCTCTAGGCTGGAGAAGAGAATATAGAGGAACCACAGACCCAGAAAGAGGAGGGTAGTGAGGAGGCGTGGGACACGTGGTCCGCCCAGCTCTCCGCCGATAGACGGTCGACGCCGGAAGAGCAGTACCCCCATGCAGATGAAGGCAAAAATAGTGAACAGGGTGACGGAGAAGGCAAGCGACCCAGGGTCCACATAAAATCGCTTGCCCTGGATGGCCCAGTAGACCGCCGCTACAGACCAAGCCACACCAATACCCAGAAAAACATTAACGGCATTGCTGCCA
Organism: Myxocyprinus asiaticus; assembly: GCF_019703515.2. Classification (NCBI taxonomy): domain Eukaryota; kingdom Metazoa; phylum Chordata; class Actinopteri; order Cypriniformes; family Catostomidae; genus Myxocyprinus; species Myxocyprinus asiaticus. The sequence goes on along the minus strand of NC_059374.1, from coordinate 40,243,478 downwards.
GTGACGTTTCCGATGGATGCATCTGCATACTGATCTTGAGTAGCAGCGACTTTACTGGCGAATGTGTCTGAAAAAATGGAGATGGGGAAGATCAGAAAATATAGAGATTAGTGGTCAACTGATATTTTTAATTGCAATGTAAAATAAATGGTCATTTAATATTTTTGTAATTTTGTGTGTAATTTACTGTTAGTGTCTGAAACAGGCTACAGCAAGGATTTTCAAACTGATGTCTGGGGGCCACAAGGGGGCATTTGGGGGTCTGGAGAAAATTTTAAAGAAAATTTAACTATACTTATTTTTTTTAAGTAAAAAAATATGTTTAGCATGTTCATTTTTAAGACAGTTTTACCAAATTTGACATTATTACCATTGTGGTAATACAATTACAAATGTGATTAATTTTGATTAGCCTATTTAATTCTATAAAAGGTACATTGTCAATTTAATACAAAGTAAATATTTTTCCATATAATATTTTAATTAAATTTAATATGTTTTGGCTTTAGTATTACAGTGTCAATATTAAAGTCAATTATTTATCTTTGCATATAACATGTTTTAGTTATAATATCACGGTATCTAATTTTCTGAAACAGTACAATGGGTCTTTAAAGCTGAAAATACTCCATAAAGCTGCCTTTATATTTTAGGAAGGGGGTCCCTGCAAGGGGATCATAATTGTTTGGGGTCCTTGGCATCAAAAGTTTGAAAACCCCTGGATTACAGTACCAGTGAAAAGTTTGTACACACCAACTCATTCTATATTATTAAAATTTTCCACATTTTAAAATAATAGTAAAGCCATAAACTATAAAAATAAAATAAAATAAATGGAAGTATAGGAATTATGTAGTGATTAAATGTTGTACAAATAAAAACTATATAAATGTTTTGCTTTGTACAGAAATTCATAAGAAGGCACAATTTTAATTAATCTACAAAACTAATGTCAAACATTTAAGAACAAGCCTTTAGATAAAATGGTATTTATGAGAAATGTAAATGTAAATTCAGTCAAGTGTGTTCAAGCTTTTTCTGGTAGTGTATGTATGGACCATCGCCCACTATGGTCTCTAGATAATAATATACTGACAGTTCAAAAACCTGCATCGATCAAACACTAATAGAGATCATTATACATCAAGCAAAAGCCTGGTACACACCTGGGATAGAGGTGCCCAGAGCCACAAACACCACCGCAGTGACAGTGTCGCGCAGGCCTATAGTGCAACCGAAGTGAGACGCCACATCCCCGATGATTGCAGTGAGGATCCCAATTCCAGTGATGGACACGATGAAGCAGGCCCAACCATTCCAGTATTCCGTGGGTGGAACGAACGCAAACAGAACCTTCCAGAAGACTGTCAGGAAATGCATGATGTAATCGTAGCAGGACGGAAGACGTTCCTCACGACCCTCCTCATCATCTTCATCCCCATCACCTGAGGATGACACACTTCTATTGCATCTCAAGACACAAACAAGCCTCCTCGAATTTTCATGACTACCACAGACAGATGGATTTCTTTCTCATTTAAACCTGGTATTTCGGAATCGTATACCTGGAATCTTCTTTTTCTTGCACAAAAAGACTACAATTAATTGTTTTAATTGTACACACATGCGCACACTTACAAAAAAGTCAAAAAGGTTTGTTAGACAGACCTGCACTGACGGTCACAGCCTCAACGAATTGCTCTCTCCAAGAATGAGTGCCGATGACCAGCGCCAGGTTAGTCTTCTTGATCAGTTTATCAACAGTACTCTGAAACACAACAGATCACATACTATGTCTCTTGCTCTCTCTTTTCAACACGTGCACAATACACTTTTCTAAATCATTAGAAGACTTCAACATGCTGTCGCTGTCATCATGACAAACCTAATGAGCCCAAGAACTGTTCTTCTAGCACCACTGATCTGATAAATAACACTTTTTTTTCAAAAACGTTTTTTTTTCTATATGAAAAGGTAATTTTCCAATGAGAATTTAATCAGCCTATAAACTTTTACTGTCACTGACCACCATGAACAGTTGAGAGACTCATATTACATCTTTTTTATTTACATTACATTAATTATTAAGCCCAAAAGGAAGCAAGCCTCCCACACTAAACATAACCCAAAGAATGCACAGTGGATATGATGCATACATCGCAAATCCACAATGATTTATATCATCCTAAATAGGTTTCAAACCACTCCAGTCCAGCACACCTGCAACTGCACCATAATGCTACAAGCTTGATAGGTGCTCAAGTGACATAAGCTGCAAGTCAGCACACAAAATCATTGCTTAGATGCTGTTGTTGCTGCAGGATTGAATAGGGGGAAGAAATATTTTACAATTTCTCTCCAGCATTGTCTGAAGACTTAGGATAAGGAAGCAATGATACATAAATGTTTTTGTTTAAATTGACTAAAGCATTTTGACCACTTTGTGGTACTGACTCTGAACTGTGCAAGTATCCTCAGGACATGTTGTTAATGCTTCCCAAGTTTAGTTTCAATGCGACAGAAAGTTGAAAATGTGTAATGGCGGACAGGAAAAATGGCTGACCTTTGAAAAATTGGTATCGTTGGTCTTTGCATGACCCAAGGAATCCAAAGAGAGCTCAATTATAATTTTAGGCCTAATTCAAAAGTTATAAGCATAAAGGTCAATTTTTTAGATTTCTTGACCAATAGGTGGCGCTGTCACTAAACTTGGCATGTACCCTCAGATCATAGTCCTAATAAAGCATACAAAGTTTTGTTTTGACAAACCAAAGTGTTTACGAGATACAGTCTAATATCTGGTTTTGCTACGACATAATTCACTTTGTTAGAGATTGGACAACATTTGTAGAAGAAGCAGGGAAAAAACTGTTAATGACTCAAAATGCATTTAAACTCATTAAAATTTAATAAATTGAGTCAATAGTAGTACACTCTCATTGGTAGCTGAAAGAATGATCTAATTGGTCAAAATATTTAATAAACAAACATACAAAGGATTGGGGGATTTGTAGAATTTTACGAATGACAGCATTCCAATTCTGCAGAAATCTGCAGAGCTTTTTAAGGAGTTCTGCTCCGCATAATCCATGTGGATCTGACTATGAGCTATATCAATGATGGACATGCATTTTTCATGCCGTGTACCACATGACCTATATATAGAGCTCTGTAATGCCTCCACTGAATGCTGTACATAGAGTACAGTTCAGCATGCATGATTTCACTGTATGGCCACATGTCAAGCTTTTTCTAAGGCTAGAGAACAGATGGAGTAAGGCTCAGGCATCTACATTTTTTGAGCCTTTTGGCAGTATTTAATATATTTATATTTTCTCTGAAATGGCCTTCAAGGGTTTTTTTTTTTAATCAGAGGGACCATCATTTTGATCAAACTACAATTTTAGCAAATTAGATTCAAAATCAAGAAAAGAAAAATACAGTAAAATAGCAGTTACAGTTAATAAAGGCATGCCATCACCACATTGCTGTTTGTTTGCACATCCTGATTATGTGGTGAATACCAGCCCACTTCGAGCACTGTTCCTATGTAAATTTGGTAATTATAAATTGTGCTTTATTCAAAAACTCTGTGCTATTTGGCCGGCGCAATAAACATCACACTATTATCGCTCAAGGAAAGCAGGCGGTAAACTGCATTTTATTCAAAGGAGATATTTGTGTTGATTTTCTATTCTGGCAGTAGAAATTCATAATTATCTCCAGATGCGCTGTGTATTCAGGCAAATTTTTGGCATGTTAAAGAGATGATTCAGGTGTTTGGATCATAGTAGTAAAATGATGCTGTACAGACCATACTGTGGTAGTCTGCTGCATCCTCCACTAAATAGCACTCAGAACCAATCCGCAAGATCATAATCGCACATGCAAAATGTGTTCAGTACAAATATTGTTCTTGTGTTTGCGCCGTTGCCTGATCTGATTCCTTTAGTGAATCTGCCGCTATTCCAGTGCTGACAGCGCATGCAAATAAACGGCATTTGACCAGCTGCAATCCACTCGTAGTAAATTCACCCCTCATTACTTTTGCAATTGGGTTTGGTGCCGCAAGGGTTGCAGAAATCCACACTTTAACTTTAATGGCTAATTAAAATGCGTATTTCACAAGTTTGCTGGTATATATTGTACTGGAATGTATTAAGGAAAATGTATTTGGCGTGCTGTCTAAAGCGGAGGGGCTCTACCACAGGACTGGGCTTGAGCTCTGAGATTTTCTCCATAGGATTGACTGATTTCAGATGCGATACCTTAAATTCGTAAGATTCCTCGATCACAACCTCCAGTCGGCTGTGCTCCCCCAGAATGGGTTTCCCCATCTCTGCTATCTTCCTCGCCTCCTCCTCTTCTGCACTCAGTTGTCCCTCTGGATCCTCTGAGAGAGACAGACGACACAGGAAGAGAGGCAGACAGAAGAGACAGGATGAGATATAACAGGCAGGAAATAAAGGGCATACCCCTTACCTGTCAATCAGAAATAGAACAGCTCAACCAATCAATAAGACACCACGAACGTCACAACACACACACAAACGAAACAGAACAGTTTTTAAATCAAGCTTTGAGAGATTTTCTGGATGTAAGTAATGCCTTAATGCCAGATTGTGGATTTTAACAGGCTTATTTGGCATAACTAAGATATACCTAGAAAGTTTGAGCTCTTTTCATGTGAAAATTTGACACATTACCTCTTTGAAATGTCCAAATATTTCAAGATTTGTTGTGGCAACTGAACTGACTGATTTCATGTTAGAAAGAAAATGGCGTCTCTAAAAGATGTTTGAAAAGTGTTTTACTTTACTGCCTTGGAGAACTATTCCTTTTAAATTTCTTTTCAGATGCACCTACTGTAGCTGAGAGTCTTTTAGGGGCTTCAAAAAAAAAGTACTGTCATTTTTGCCAAGCATTTAAAGAAAAATTTAATTGTAAGAAGTCCTGAAGCATATTAGTTTCACTCCAACTCAAAAGATCTACTCCATTTCTCAAGGTCTGTTCTCTTTGTTGATTTCTTTTAAATGTTTTGAACTTCTCTCTTTTAACGATGAGTGTCTGATCCCTCTCTTAAGATTGTAACCGCATCCCTCATGGGTTCAGAAAAGCTTTTAGCACCTTCTCTCCTCTCAGCTGTGACCACTGGAGTGTTTAAATGAGAGTTAGTATGGACACATGTTAGAGGTGAATCACAGGTTTATCTGAAGCCTTACCTTGGTTCAGCAGCAGGGCTGCGTGGTGTAAGGAGGGACAAGAGAGATGGAGTTAGTGCTGGAGATGAGTTCACTCCATTAATAAACATACACACACATACACACACACACACACATATACGCGCTTCTAGATGGATCCCATTGCTATATGTATCGGAACCCTCTTGTGCTATGTTTAAAGGCCAAAGTATACTTGTGCTCGCTATTGACTATACTAAAGAGTATCACAAAACAGTCGAATGCGTCCATCTGAGCTTGCGGTCAAAAAACTATACTTTGAAAGGCTAAACACTCAACAGTGCACATGACTGATCGGCAAGCGAAAAACTAAGTAAAGCCTTTATTCAGAAGGCCTTTCCAATGTCCTTAGAAATGTGAAACAGAAAGTCACTTGATGTTGGACTTCTAATTTGGAAAATCAGCAGGAAACCCCATTCAAATAGAATAAAAAGGTTGTATGGAAATTAGTATAAAACAGAGGGACCTAAAATGCGCATGACTTAGTGGCTCGAATGTTTATGTGGCTTAATGGAGGATTTGGCTTTCTGAGCCGGTAAGTGGCCACTTGAGGAAGACCCTTTTGTGTTTCTTAGGAAATTGTTATTAGCTGACAGCATTTACCACCCAATGGGAAAACCCTGACTGCACCAAGACTGCACCATTCTAACTGTATGGCATCATGCAGACATGGCGGCACCCACAGAACTATATCTAATTTATCATCAAATGTAATTGTAAACAATCAATTTTAAGCATATTAAACACGTCAATGAGTCCACATTTCCTAGTCTCAGCCTCAAGACGGCCCGCCCATGGACCAATAAACAGTCCATGCCTTAACCATCTAATGCATATTGCAAACAAAACTGGAAAATGCTTTCCCAATCGAATAAATCCTGATCTGATTGGCTGGTTTGATGAAACTTCGAGTAAAAGCACACAGGACTTTTTATCAGTCCGCCTGGAAACAAGGTCATGTTTACAAGGTTCCGGGTTGATACAATGAGCGCTTTTAAGGAATGAAATATTCACTGGTTTGCCAGTTTACTGACATCAAATCTCTTATAGATATTCAGAGTTTCGTTTGAGGCATGTAGTAGCAAATAAAGTGATAACCAATAACAGAACAGCCTTGTTATGTCTAAAAAAGTCTGTACTGAGGTTTTGTGTGCTGTACTTAGACTACACATTTTTCTGTGCAGTCGCTCGTGGACACTGCCTCAACATTTTTTTTTTTTTTTTTTAATTAGAACTTGTCAAAATTAAGCTGTTAATGCATGTGATTAATTTAAAATGTTTAATGTGTTAATTTTTCTTAATCACGATTAATGCATTTACAAATTATTTCATTACATTCTGACATTTTATTCAGCACTGTGTGAGTGCTGAACACATTGGAATAGTGCGGAACCTTTGCTCTGTGTCCAGGGTTATTACACATCTCAAACAGTCAAACAACAGTGATTCCATGTCAATGATCAAGTGATGGAGAAAGGACATCCTAACCGTAATTTTTTGTACAAAACAAACCCAGATGGGACTTCTGATACGCTGCATACACACGACCCACTGGAGTGAAGCATCAGCATTTCCCTGGCGTCATGTTCCAGACAATTCGAATGAAGTATCATTACGTGGACATACCAGCGCTAAAAGGAAAACGAGACGTTCTCCGCAAGCGATTTTCAATTGGAGTTCAAAGTGGCAATTCATGTGAAAGCGGCTTCACGATTGCTGTAGCAAAGTGGATAGCCACTATTAATATTGTGAAAGATAAGGGTTTAAGAGATTTAATGCCCACTGCAATGAAAACGCAAACTACGGGGGCTAGATATTTCTATTATTTAACCTCTCACTTAGACTTTAGGACACGTTTAACGTTCCTTGAATTGGTGCTATTTTAGTGCATTTCTATCTTTATACTGTGGAATACTTTGTTTTGAAAATGTTCATAAACATTATTGTTACATATTGTTTTCTTTTCTAAGAAGGAACTAAATGCATTTTGACAAAGAAGATGTATATATAATCAAATTTCAGCACTTTCAAAATCTGTGATTAATCGCAATTAAATATTTTAATCAACTGACAGCACTATTTTAAATAAATGTATTTCCCACTGCAGTCTTTTATTATGGTAATATTTTATCTCAGATAACCCCGCTCCTAAACAGCACATAATGACATAACCAACTTGTGATTGATCGTCTTGCATGTCAGTTACCTATGTGTAAAACATGGTAAATTATATTCTTTATTGATAATCATAAACCTGGAAAACAAACACTGACAATGACAATTTGTTTCTTTATACAGTATGTCATTTTCTGAGCCTTGTACAACACAATGCTTCATGATCAAAGCTGGCCAAGTCAAGAATGAATCTCCTATATCTGACTGTAAATGGAACGCAGCTTGAACACATGCACCAAATGAATGGCAAAAACCCCATGAAAACCCTTATCAAGCTAAACAATAGTGTTTACAGTGAAACTTCAACATTTACACACACATACTGTACACACACCTGATATTCCTCTCTTCAGCCAGCGAGGTTCCTCGAGAACGATGAAGAAGTTTTCATGTTTCTCGTACTCTTCATCATCAATGATCCTCACCTGGAGAGTCTGACTGCACACACACACACACACACACACACACACATACACACACACACACATAAATACTTAATGCTGCTCCTCTGGGGTCACAAACAGCAGCGCTCCACCCTGACATGAAATCACATTAAAAGAGTTCACGCACAAACACACACAAGTATAGGTACAAAAACATGCTTGCACAAATCACGGCAAATGTCAGCATTTACATCACTTCAAAGGGTGGCATGTCAATATTTAATCATATTTAAATTAATACACACATCCATACACACTCACCCTGTCTCACACACTTATATACATCTCAGAAAAAATTTGAGTAAAAAAATGCTAATGCTTTGTATGTACGTAAAATTGTTCTTAGAAATTGCTCGATATAGTTTTTTTTAACAACCAATACTGAGTGTATGATTATCGATATGCAGAACAGATTTTTAATTATTGTTTTATATATATATACAGTATATAACTATATATACTATATATTATGTATATATATACACACACACTATATATTTTTGACATATAGTTGATTTTTAACTATATATATATTCATGGTTTTATATATATATAGTATATAAAACAATTCATATGTAAGTAAATAATGAATTAAGTATGTATTTTTATATAAACAAATATTCATATAATATATTATACATATCTATTGTTATACAGCATACAGTATGTATGTACTGTATACTATAGTGTATATATACATATATATATAATATATATATATATATATATATATATATATATATATATATATATATATATATATACACACACACACACACAGGCAATTCAGAAAGTATTCAGACCCCTTCATCACCCCATAATGACAAAGCACAAACCAGACTTTTCAAATTTATTAAGAAGAAAAAACTGATATATCACTTTAACATAAGTATTCAGACCCTTAACTCAGTACTTAGTTGAGGCACCTTTGACAGCAATTACAGCTTCAAGTCTTTTTGAGTATGATGCAACAAGCTTTGCACACCTGGATTTGGGGAGTTTCTGCCATTCTTTCCTGCAGATCCTCTCAAGCTCTGTCAGGTTGGATGGGGACCGTCTGTTGACAGCCATTTTCAGGTCTCTCCAGAGATGTTCGATTGGGTTCAAGTCCAGGCTCTAGCTGGGCCACTGAAGGACATTCACAGAGTCATCCTTAAGCCACACTTGTGTTGACTTGGCTGTGTGCTTAGGGTCATTGTCCTGTTGGAAGGTGAACCTTCAGCCCAGTCTGAGGTCCTGAGTGCTTTGGACCAGGTTTTCATTAAGGATATCTTGTATTTTGCTGCATTCAGCTTTCCTTTAATTCTGACCAGTCCCCCAGTCCCTGCTGTTGAAAAACACCCCACAGCATGATACTACCAACAGCATGCTTCACTGTTGGGATGATATTGCGTAGGTGATGAGCGGTGCCTGGTTTCCTCCAGACATGATTGGAATTGAGGCCAAACAGTTCAATCTTCGTTTCATCAGACCAGAGAATCTTGTTTCTCACAGTCTGAGAGTCCTTTAGGTGCTTTTTTTATGTGTCTTGCACTGAGGAGAGGCTTCCGTCTGGCCACTCTGTCATAAAGCCGAGATTGGTGGAGTATTGCAGTGATGGTTGCAGTGAAGTTTCTCCCATCTCCACACATGATCTCTGGAGCTCAACCAGAGTGACCATCGGGCTCTTGGTCACCTCTCTTACCAAGGCCCTTCTCCCCCGATTGCTCAGTTTGGCCAGGCGGTCAGCTCTAGGAAGAGTCCTGGTTGTTCCCATCTTCTTCTATTTATGAATTATGGAGGCCACTGTGCTCTTGGGAACCTTCAATGCAGCCAAATTTTGTAGCCCTCCCCAGATTTGTGCCTCGATACAATCCTGTCTCTGAGCTCTGCAGGCAGTATATATATTTACAGTTGAAGTCAGAAGTTAACATACACCTTAGCCAAATACATTTAAACTCAGTTTTTCACAATTCCTGACATTTAATTGTTGAAAAAAAAAAATTATATCGGATTGCGGTCAGGGCTTTGTGATGGCCACTCCAATACCTTGACTTTGTTGTTCTTAAGCCATTTTTCCCACAACTTTGGAGGTATGATTGGGGTCATTGTCCATTTGGAAGACCCATTTGCGACCGAGCATTAACTTCCTGGCTGATTTCTTGATATGTTGCTTCAATATATCCACATCATTTTCCTTCCTCATGATGCCATCTATTTTGTGAAGTGCACTATTTTGCAAAGCACCCCCACAACATGATGCTGCCACCCCAATGCTTCATGATTGGGATGGTGTACTTCGGCTTGCAAACCTCACCCTTTTTCCTCCAAACATAACAATGGTCATTATGGCCAAACAGTTAAATTTTTGTTTCATTAGACCAGAGGACATTTCTTCAAAAAGTAAGATCTTTGTCCCCATTTGCACTTGCGAACTGTAGTCTGGCTTTTTTAAGGCAATTTTGGAGCAGTGGCTTCTTCCTTGCTGAGCAGCCTTTTAAGGTTATGTCAATATAGGACTAATTTTACTGTGGATATAGATACTTGTCTACCTGTTTCCTCCAGCATCTTCACAAGGTCCTTTGCTGTTGTTCTGGGATTGATCTGCAATTTTCGCACCAAACTACATTCATCTCTAGGAGACAGAATGCATCTCCTTCCTGAGCGGTATGATGGCTGCATGATCCCATGGTGTTTATACTTGCATACTATTGTTTGTACAGATGAACATCATAAATTCAGACGTTTGGAAATGGCTCCTAAGGATGAACCAGACTTGTGGATTTCCAAAAATTTTTTTCTGAGGTCTTGGCTGATTTCTTTTGATTTTCCCATGAAGTCAAGCAAAGAGGCACTGAGTTTGAAGGTAGGCCATAAAATACACCCTGAGGTACACCTCCAATTCAGTACACCTCCTATCAGAAGCTAATTGGCTAATTGTCTAGAGGCTTGACATAATTTTCTGGAATTTTCCAAGCTGCTTAAAGGCACAGTTAACTTAATGTAAACTTCTGACCCACTGGAATTGTGATATAGTCAATTAAAAGTGAAACAATCTGTCTGTAAACAAATGTTGGAAAAATTACTTGTATCATGCACAAAGTAGATGTCCTAAACGGCTTGCCTAAACTATAGTTGGCTAATATTAAATATGTGGAGATTTTGTTCTGCATTCATGAATGACACCCCATACCATGTGGCTTATTAATAAAAAGTGTGCTATTACTTTTCAATTGGGTTTATGATTTTTACCTGGTGGACACTAAAACGGGTGAAAAATAAATCCCTTAGACTTACATTGAATGACAGAGCCATATCAAAGCAATTACTCAGAATACCAAAGCTTCCACTTACCAACACATTAGAAACCACTCAGAAAACCTTAGCAACCACATAGTAACACCCTGACAACCACCCACAACACCCCAGTGGCTTTTTGCAAGAACTAATTATTTCGTACAAACAAACACTCACGTTGTCTGGTCATTGGTGAACTCCAGCTCTCCATGTGTGTCCTCGAAATCAACCCCTCCCCCCTGGGCTGTTCCAGGCTCCGTGTGGTATGGAATGATGACAGTTCCACGGGCGCCGGAGTTCCGGACCACCGTCACTTCCATGGTTCCCACGCTCTCGCTCACTCGCACCAGACGGTCTGTAAAAGTGAAGATCCCTGCGTGGTCGTCATCCAGGATGGTGACTGTGGCCATCAGTGGTTCCACCAGCCGAGCCTTGGGACCCTGCTCCGTGTTGTCACTCTCAAACATACCCTCCGCATCACCGACACGCAGATTCAGCAAACGCACAAAGAAATGTTCATCCTCCTCAAAGATTTCATCATCGATGATGCCCACCTAGAGATAGAAACTCTTACAAACTTTCAAAGTTTAAAATCAACATGGAATCAAAATCTATTTACTTTTTTAATATTCATTCCTGGTCTTATTTTCCGCAATTCATAAGTCTTTGTTATTTCAAAGAAAAATAAATATGTCTTCGTAATCTTTCGTCCAAATGTAACACTTGCTCAACCTCTGAAAAGACTTTCCTTTTTGTCTTACATCACCAAGGCCATTTAAGTTTCAATTAATGGGTGTCAGCAGTGTTTCAGGAAGGAATAGTCGTCCACAACTGACTGCAAACTTTAGTATTGAACGCCCACTTTTTATGATCATGATTGATAAATTCAAGTCCCATCCAACATTTTTTTTTCTGTTAAATATCTTGTTTGACTTGTTGCAAAATCACATTATGGGAATAAAAAAGGTTTCGAATGTCATTTCACATTGACTTTAAAGGTGAAGTGTGCAATTCCTGCACAGTACTGGTACCAAACAGAATTGCAAAACTATTTCGCAACATGTTTCCAACACTCTTCTACATTTCTACTTCTACTTGCACCCTGTCTTCAATAGAGCGCAATAGTTTGGTTCCAGAAGTAAAAATCCCATTCATTTTCTCCATAGTGAAATTGATTATTAACAATAACTTATAAATCTTTAAAGACAGACCTACTGTGAGCTCTAAGGTTGTTAATCGATGGTATATGCTTTTGAAGCCATCAGTCCAGGTTATTTCAACTTCAATTTAAAAAAATCGCATTTAATAGCATGATTTGTGCTAAATAAGTGCACAACCTTTGATCCACAAGGGAAAGTATTTACCAATTAGCAAATTTCAGCAAACAAAGCATGCAAAAACAGCTCAGCAGTAAACGCCCATATTGAATGATGCAATCGATTCCGTCACTTTCAAACTTCTTATACGTACAGTATATTTGCATACATCTGAACATTTTGGAATAAACTTAAAAAGTACTGTTTCCCTACTTATAATCAACAACTTTAAATCAATAGTTTTATATTTTTCCATTGTTGTAATTAGATTATGTCAATCAAAATGCTTCATGGGATTGTAGTTCATTCCCTCATGAAAGACGTTAAGTACACAGTCAAGTTCCTTTGTCTTTTTATCTGATTTTCCAAGTAAAGTTTGTAATGCTATGATTCACCTTGGGGCTGGTTGGTTGGGTTCATTTTATAAAATACTTATGGGAAAAAATTATTGGGAGAAATACTTCAGAAACCAAGACGACTGAAAAAGTGAACAGACACTGTAGTGCTCTATTGTTTAAAAAGCTGGTTTTCCTGCCCCCAAACTCACACAGTTGGTTGAGAAAGAAGTTGACATGTTAGCCTATTCAAAGAAGCAGATAAATGTTCTAAAAGCACCACAAAGTCATAGTGTTTACACACTTCAGGGAAATCAACCTACAAATGTCTTCCTTGTAGTTATCTCTTCACATTAAGCTAGGATACCAGAAAATGTTTTAACATCGAAAACAATTACACCACCTTGAAACTTACAAAGACATATGGGGCCATATTTTAAGAGTGCTATGCCTTAAGCCCAGTGCTATGCAATACTGTACGTCATATGCTCAAAGTCAGTGGGCATGGCCATGAAGTTTTGATATTTTCCTGCAAGTATACACTAAGTCTAGGTGCAAGTGGGTTGGTGAAACTGTGTGTGCAAAGCGCTAATGGGCTGGGTCAAGTGTAATTTAATTCTGAGGTTATTTTTCGGTTACTTCACCATCTGCGTCCTATTATAAATTCAATTTCATGTCAAGCAACTTCGATATAAATGAAGACAGCATATTCATAAGAATTTGGTAGTGTAAATGGGCTGTATCCAATGCATCCCCTGCTCTGTTTGTTACCTGCGCTGCACCGGACTGCGATGTATGTGTTGTATGTTCTCTGTCAGCCTCTCTGGGACAGTTGGATCTCGTCCTGCTCGCTCGTGTCTCACCTGCTTGACATATGCTTTGCTTCCCTCCCATTGTTGGTTGTTTTTTAGTATATTTTTATTATATATTTCTCTGTTTAATGTTTTATTTTTGTACAGCGTCTTTGATCTTTGGAAAGGCGCTATACAAAATAAATGTATTATTATTATTATTAATCTAATTATTAATCATCTTGATCTATTGACACAAATCATGGCTAGTATTAAAAGTGATCGATAGCTCTTTGATATTATCTGCTCGTGGAATCCCAAAACTGCAAATGCAGGAACTGATTTTAGACTTTGCACCGAGAAAAGACATGGTTCTTAAATGTCTTAGTGCAATGACCTATTTCTCAGGAAAATAGCAAATTGCACTTTGTGCCACTTTATTAACATACAACACACCCATAGATAGCACAAACACTCCCACCCATGGCCACTTGTGCTTTGCGCTGGCATGAAAATTGCACTCAGAATAAGAACTCATCCAAGAAAATTGGATGAGACATAGCGCATGGTCGTTGCGCTCAGAGCTGCGCCTTGCATGGGCACGAAAATAGAGCCCAAAGTTTCATTTCAGTTTAGCTCAGAATCTAACCCTTTAGCAAAAAGTGCTTGGTAATCAGACAAGTACATCAGTCAGAGTTCAGACTGATCAGATAAGTGTGTCTGTCAGTTTGATTCCTCTCTCACTCTGTCTCCATGGCAAAGATACTGTCCATCATTTGTCACTCAACCAAATTCAGACAGTACGGCTACTGTTGCTATGGATACACAGTCCTGTCTATCTCAGTGGAGTGGATGTTTGTCTACAAAGGAGTTTATTACATGAAAGAAAGAAGAGTTTTTGTTCTTCTGGAAGCTACTTCTAGGTAAAAATGTACCAAATGTGGTTCCCTGAGGCTTATCATTTCAGAAAAGATCTGTGTTAATAAACACTGAACAATAAGAACTAACAGATTAAACTCTTCTTAGATTAGGCTTCTTCTGTGTCCTGGATAATGTTTTCACTAAGGGCTGCACGACTACTGAGTTTTAATAGTCGACTAGTCGAGCCCATTCGTCGAGTCGAATTTGACTAGTCGTGATGTCAACCCTCCCCCCCATACACCACCTCCTCGACGTCATTTCCAACAGACACGTTCTTTAAATCACATGGAGCAACCAGCCGACTTTAGGCTGACAGTGTCGACTACATTGATGTTGACTAGCCTATGCAATCCTTAGTTTTTACTTGCTGAATTCAAGACAAAGTAGTCAAAGTCAACATGAAATAGCATTCGTAACCCAGTTTACTTCCATAATGTGACACATTTCCAAGTGAAAGAATATTCAACAAGAAAAAAACTGTAGGTTTAGACTTGATTTAAAATTTCAGATTTTATCGGAAATTGCCTGGATTGTGAAATGGTACAACTGTACCCAAAAACAATGCTTAGAAAGCTATTTGACTGATGGGTAACATAATTTAACATGAGTTAACATGATTTGACATTACTGATCTTGATAAATTATTATTGTCCAAATACCTAAGTATCCATGTGTCAGAACTGACCAGCTAAGACAAGGTAGAAAACCAGCTACTGCCTCAAAGACTCAGTGTGAATTAGCGTGTTCGCAAGTTAATCAGGTGAGCTTCCTGATCAAGCAGATTCCTGTTGAGATGACCTTTTTTCAGCCACAGAATTTTGCCATAAAAGGTAAATGTGACCGAGCCTTAAGCTGGTTTTAACTGGATTTTCTCCTCACCTTAATCTCTTTTCTGGTTTCTCCTGGTTTGAACACCAGCGTTCCTTCACAGTATTCGTAATCTGAGCCTGCGTTGGCCGTACCGTCTTCTGTACAGTAGTCAATATAGAACGTGCTCTCTCCAAAACCTCCTCGACACACCACAGCTATCGCAATTGTGCCACAGTTCTCCATGCACTGGATGTGTGTGCTTTCGAAGGAAATGTGACTGCAGACGGCCAAGTCGTCCTCTTCTGAAGCCTCGTCACCGCCCACCATGGCAGCACGGCGAGCATGATCAGCTGCATGTTTCTTCAACACGTTACCAGCTCCGATCATCATGCGCGTGGCCTGGATGCGGTAAAAGGCACGACTTTTCTGTTGATGGAGAAGGGCGTAGTAGTTGGCCAGCTCCACCAGTTGATCCAATTCCTTATCTGGATATTTCTGCTTTAGATCCTTCAGGATACGGATTCCCTGGAACCAAAACATTCAAGAGTAAAGACGTATAAATTCTGAGATATGTTTTACTAGTGCATGTAGCTAGTGCAATGAAAATTAATTTTCTCAGCCTAATTTCATTTCAAGCCCACATGATTTCCTGTCTTTCACATTTTTCAAAATGTATGTTATCCGCCAAAAATTACTGTAGCTCTCCAATCTCATTTGCACTTGTGCATATTCAAACTTGGCATGTCAAAGACCATTGCGCTAGGTTTGACATCAGTGATGCTGCATGCCATTAGTGTTTTGTGATCGCAACATGCCATGTTTGAATGTGCACATGTGCAAATGAGATTTGAGAGCTTAGGGTTAGGGTTTGGGTTAAGGGTTAGAGAAAGATTTGTTCCACACGCAAGGCTATTGTATGGCTTTAGAAGATGTGAATATAGCGCACAAGTTGTCTAGACTACTTTTATGGTGTTTTTTTTTTTATTTTTTTACTACTTTCATTGTATGGAAAGCAGTAGCTTGGAGATTGTGCCCAACATCTCCTTTTGTGTTCCACGGAAAAAAAGAAAGTCATGTGGATTTGGAATGGAACTGTGAATGGAACAAAATGTTTGTATTTAAAATTAAGTGTGTGTATCTTTCCTCACTTCTTTACGACTCTCATCCAGGTCTTTGGCGCCATCCATGTAAATGGTCGTGCTGTTGGAGTTGGGTAGAGTTGCCATGGCACCTGTTGTGTTACTGGTTCCGTCCTGGCAATTTTCCTGTGTACTGAATCCTACAGCTCCACCCCTCAGTGGAAACTTCCCATCTATCAACCTCTCCATACCTTTAGGAGTCATCTCCCCCTCCGTCTCCACAACAACCCCTGTTCTTTTGTCGGCACGGTAGCGCTTTGACATGTACTTGTAGAAGAGGAGACGGCGGTCGGCAATCCAAGCCAGGATCACACAGATGGGGAAATAACAGAGAGTAACTAGTGCTTCCCATACCTAAAACACACACACACACAACGATGAAGTTATTGCACCAAAAAATCTATAAAGTGGAGGGTACATAGGGTACAATAAACTATAACAGAGACGAATGATGTTACAACTCACTTTACCATAAACAACTGACTAAATATGGTTTTGTGGTCAGAAGTACCAGATCATAAACAATATTTATAATTTCATGTGACTTAGTAAAACAAACTACACACTAAACACACACACATTTTATCCTAAAACTAATTAAGTGATATATATATATATATATATATATATATATATATATATATATATATATATATATATATATATATATATATAATTTTTTTTATTTTATTTTTTTTGCATGAAGAAAATTTTGCCTATTTTTAAGACCATTGAGATTTTTTATGACAATAGAACCATAACAACTAGTGACATTTTCCTCCAAAATTCACATTATGGTAAGGGCAGTTTAATTCTGAGATTTTTGATAATTCCCATTATTCTCAATAGTACTTGTGAAAAAAAAGGGTTAAATTGAAAAGAAATGTAAATAATGTACCAATGCAATAAATCTTAATGTTATTAAAATAGGCTTAATTTGCTTTAGGCATCATCTTCTCTAATCTTCTCTAATCTTCTCTAATATAATATAATATAATATAATAATTGTATCTATTTTTTATTATTATTATGATTTTGGGGTAAAATATGACCTGGACATATCAAGTTTAATGAGATTCACCTAAAAGCACAAAAACAAAAGTATTCACACACACCTCCACGACTCCCGGTGAGATGATGGACAGGATCAGGTAGAGCCAAATATAAGCGAAGATACTCCAGAAGGCCGTGATGAAAAAGACTCTGAGATGTTTGATCTTCCTCACCTCACCATCAGGAATCACCCACACACAGATCCCAATGATCACAAACATATTAAAGGCAGCGCTGCCCACGATGGTGCCCGGACCCAGCTCACCAGACTCAAAACCATGACCACATACCTGAGACATACACAAACACACACACACAACAGTTGTGTAGTTGACAAACACATCAGTGTTAAAGGAGTAATACCATTAGTTGCAAGTTCTACACACAGCAAGGAATAACACAAGAAAGTACAGATCCTGTAAATGCTGTGGACACAGTTGTTCTGATGTCGAATCTTAACTGTATTGATAACACACACACAAAAAAAAGCACCACCTAACATTAGAATTGGAAGAAAATTGGCAAGTGCCCTCAACATGTTCTGTTGTCCATGTGTACTAAGTTTTGTTATGTTTGGATATTGCGCTCACAAGATACAGGCTAATTAGTCATATTCTGGGACACAACCAAAAACACATTGGCTTGTAAAAAAATCAATGTAATACATTTTTTTTCAACATGACCAATTGATTTGGGGGCACTGAAGGACTCGGAGGAAATAAAATGTTTTATTCAAGCCAGAGTTATTAGAAAGAAACATAAAAAATGTATTAAAGTGTGGCTGATTCTCTCCAAATTTGTAGCACATCCTCATCTAGACACCCTCTACGTATATGCCAAATTGAATAATGGCCAGCAATTCACAATTTAAATTATTAACTGTTAAAATTTGATTAGCTGCTGGCAGCCATTTTTGTTGATTTGTCCAACCGATATTTTAAAGATGTGTTAGCATTTGCACCAAAGATTTATGTAAGGTTCCAACTTTCTTAATGAAATGAGTGCAAATTTATAATTTCTTTTTTTAGTTATAGCATCCCCTATGGGCAGAATTGAACTAAATTTGGTGTGTGCCCTCAAAACTGCTTCATGTCGCAGTTTACCAAGTTTAATTAATTTTGGACTTTGCGTTTAGAAGATAAAGGTCGGGGAACATGGGCCACGGCAAAACATTTTATAGTCTTGTAACTCTGAAGTGCTTTGATGAATCAAAGTGTTATAATAATTCTTTTTAGGAGGGTCAGTTGATGATACGAAATTCTGTGTGAATCAAATGGCCTAGGAGGAGTTAGAAAAAGTAGTTTTTTTTCCAGAAAATTCTAAAATTATAGACGGAAATAAAAAATTATTTTAATTTTAGCCCATACATTTCCGGAGTTATATCCGAAAACTTAAATTATCTCATTATAGCACCAATCAGTGTTTTATGGGTGCGTGTGTGTAGCGGTTGAGATTTGGGACCACTCTGCCAAGTTTGGGGTCTCTCTGACTTATGGACTCTGATGCCCAGACACTTTTATGGAAGAGGAAGAAGAGGAGGAAGAAGAAGATTATAGAAACACCTTGTGTTGAATGGGGGTGTGTACGTGTGTGTGTGTGTGTGTGTGTTGATGCCTGAGTAGCCCAGACACATTTAGAGAAGAAGATGAAGAAGAATTAGTACAAATATAGTAAGGTTCCAGCACCTTGGATGCTTGAATCCTTAGGATGGCAATATGATTCCCATTCAATAGCATTCAGTTCACATGGACAAGATATGTCACATTCACTGCACATTCTTGAAAGAGAAATGTATGTCCTTGGGAAAGATAAAGCTACAGATGGAACTAGAAATTACACAGGTGTCATTTATCAATACCTGTGGCTATATGGCTGTTTCCTCTCTATATCTACACCAGCAGGTTGAACAGCTGGCCTCTGGGGTCTCTCTGTGGCTAACAGATAATTCACTCTGCGCCTCCTCTACAACTGAGCTTGCAATGAGATTTCACACATCTGATGCCAAAATCTGCCAAATATTCTGCCTGACTGAGTCTCTCTCTTGTCTGATTCCTCCTCTTAAAAATTCAATTTTTCAAAATGAATTGTGTTTGTGATGTTGTTTGAATAGAAACCACACAACAATAATCCTGTATAGTGTACGTTAAACCCTTAAAGTGAAACACCATGGCCTGACAGATGTCTAAACACATCAGATTGTGAAGTAGAGTGTCAAAATTAGCCAATAAAGCTCAGCTTGTGCTCCTCTGACGTGCTAAATGTTTGCTAACACAGTGTTGATCGCCTCCCGCAGGCAGATTCAAACAGATCTGAGACAGCAGACATGTTGTTTTCATGCAGTGGACAGCAAACGAGGGCTGTTCTGTTTCTCACCCTCATTTGCTGAAGCAGCGGTCTACAGGCCAAATGCTACTCAGCATGCATCTCATCAACTCTGAACAATTTATAGACACAACTTGTGGGGTCAGTTATCTGTACCTCTGTAACCTCATGAAATGCTCTGAAAAACAATTTTTTTTTTTACTGTGTAAGTTTGGCAAGGAGGAGGGTGGGGCCGGGCTGTGATGATGCATGCCCAGCCCCTAATCAGGCTAATCAAGCCCACGAGAGGGATAAAGGCAGCCGGAGGCGGCAGTTCGGGAGAGAGAGAGCTACAGGCAGCTGCCCTGTATGCATTTGTGTTTTGTCTTTATGTTTTAATTTATCATTAAACATTATTTATATTGTCAAGCCAGTTCTTGCCGCCTCCTTTCCCTTTTACCCTGTTACATTGGTGCCGAAATCCGGGAAGGAGTAGGGATACGCCGTAGTAGAGTCCTCGCCACTACCATCCACCCCAAAGGAGCAGCCGCGGCCATCGCCGGGGGACTGAGGAGCCCGGCCGCCTGAAAGCGGAGGAATGACTGCCGACCGTGAGAGGAGGAGGGGCTCCCTACCAACCACCTGCAGTGGTCGGGTTGCTGCTTGGGGCGGAGGAGACCCCTACCGGTGGCTAAGTAAGGTTCCAATAATATGAGTATTAAATACAAGATTAATCTCTTATCTAAACAGTTTAATCATAAACTGACAAAAATAAGTTACTTTTTTGTTGTAAATGTGAACAGAGTTGGCTTATAAGGGCTTCCAAATATGCAAACTATGCTTTTCAAATAATATTTTTACACATTTTATTAAATAAACACAAACATTTTGACCATTGATTTTACCTTTCTGGCTAATTAATTTGAAATAAATGGCTTAAAAGCTAACAGATATGGACTAAAAGCCACAAAACCGCATCTTTAAATTATGCTTTTATACACAATACACTAACGAGGGTTTAGCCATCTGGTCTGAGTGTAATTAGTGGTTATGCAGTAAATGGTTATAAAGGGTGTTAATGTAGAACATTTGTCATTTCAACAGCTCACCCACCTCAATGACTGACAGGAGAATTTCAGGGGCAGATGACCCAAGTGCCATCAGGGTCAAGTTAGAAACGGTTTCATTCCAGATTCTAACGGTTGCCACTGATGTTTCTCCGTTGGGCATGGTGATGGTCACCTCTTTTTCCTGCATGAACAGAGAGGAAAATATATAAGGAATGATGTAGGGTCAGCTGGTCATTATAGCAAAATATAAAAATTCCTGAGGGGACCCATGGCTTGAAAACGCAAATTGTCTTCCGGGTATTTGGACTACAACCCGATCAGCTCTAATAAGAAATTATATTTTACCCGAGTGGTGAACCTGCAGTCTGAATTGAATATGATGATCTCAAAAGAGTGTTTTTGTGTGGGAGCCTTGGTAACAAAGATCAACTACCACCCCTAAAGTTCAAGTTCGAATCCAGGGTGTAGTGACTAACTCCAGCCTGGCTTCCTAAGCAACCAATTGGCCCGGTTGCTAGGGAGGGTAGAGTCAAGTGGGTTACCTTTCTCATAGTCACTTTCTCACAGCATGAGCCTCCACTTGCACAAGTCTCTGCGGTAACAAGCTTAGCAAGCCATGTGATAAGATGCACAGGCTACTGTCTCAGAAGCGGAGGCATCTTCGTTTTGTCCTCCGCCACCTGGATTGTGGTGAGTAACTGCGCCACTATGAGGAATTCGAGAGTAATGTGAATTGGGCATGCCAAATTAGGGAGAAAATTGGGTAAAAAAAAAGAAAAAAGAAAAAAAAAGAAAAAATAATTGTTTTGTGTACGTAGAGGTTTGCAAATCTTCTCAAATCAAAACAAATCAAATCATGAAATCAGTGTCAATATCCGGCTCTAATAACAGTTGACACCCATTGGAGAAATGAAGCTGACCCTATCTCTTCTGTGTTTCCAATATGGAGTTAGGTTTAGGGCTAAAGTTTCCCATACAAAGGCGTAACTCACTTAACCACCATAGTATGATGCAACACTGGAGAAGTTACCCATGCTAGTCACAACTTTTTACTGAAACAGATGTCGCACATCCATTGTTCGAAAAACGTTAAATAATATAGAGTTGTCATTAATGTAGTTATGCAGGGGGTGAAGTAATAACTTTTGTGAAGGTAAAATATCAAATTAAAACAGCATTTACACATACACCATAATGGCGTTTAATGAGAGAAATATGGTGAAGTCACGAAAGCGGCGTGCACCTTGTAATGTGACAGATGCATTGCGCTGCAATAGTGGGGTTCCCCTGATGCACTTGAGCACATACCTACATGCACACTCTTCAAAAACATATAAGAACTTCACTAATGCGTTAACATGGACACATAAGCCATGTTCTCCGACAGAAATTATGTGTGTTAAAGCGTTTTCTCTTAACAGCGTTTAATCCCTTAAATGGCGCTTTCTGCAAAAACCCCAGAATAAGTCTTGAAGAATGAAAGATATACAGTATATGGAATAAATTATGTCAAATGATGTCCACACAACAAACTAATTAGCAACTATTCTTCTAACCACAGGTGGAGAGCTATAGTTCCAAACACACAGCTTTGCAATGCTATTTTTATTGTTTTATCTATTTGTTTTTCATCATACCTGGAGTCACTCAAACTGTCACGGTACAGTAGTTTCCTCAGCGATGAAGAGACTTCACCTCCTAGTTTTTCTGCTAAGTGTGTGTGGTGCAGAGCTATGATTTTCTGCAGCCTCTGATCCAGCACAATCACAGCACTGGAAACACGCATCTTTAATAATTCGCAACACTGACATCCATTCCCAATGATGTTTCTAAGGCATTGTCTGCATCCATGGATGAGATAGCCCATGGCTAGAGAGGACTATGAATGCTGTTGTTTCTACAACTTTCCGATTTCTTTTTTTTTCTCTCTCTCTCTTTTATGATCTTATTTTTGTCTTTTATGATCCTACAGAAACACCTTGAGCATTTCCACAACCATAACTACTGTCCAAACTGCTCCATTGGACATTTTGTTTCTGCCATATTGGATCTTGTTTCATGCATGTAAAGAGCAAAATCAGATTTTAAACAGCAAGATCAGATTTTTTTGCCATCCAATTTGGCCCACTTAAAATGTGATTCTAAATACAATATGTAACACTCATATCTGATTCTCCTCTTAAGTTTTAGTGCATTTTAGTGCCACTGTCAAGCCATACATGCTGGCGTCCATAATACTTCTATGTGTCCTTCCTCCACTAACATCTCAATTTTTGGTCTGTTCTGATGCCGTTTTTACACCACCAGCGTTTTCCACGACCCTGTAGAGGGGTCCTCATGTTTTGACAAGGGTGGATGAGGATACTTTCTAAGGGATGCTTTGATTAATGAGGTAGACTCAAAGCACTTCCCTTCGATCTTGCCAAGGATGAAAGGGTGATACACTAACTCTAACTAGTAGTTAGAGTGTTGCCCAATTAAAAAATATTACGACACTTTTGTGTGAGTGCCTTTATGTGTGTAGATGGATATTTTTATGAATGTGGGAAATTGTGGTGCATTAGCAGCTATACACAACCAACATTGTACAATATCACATACATAATACAATAACAACAAAATCTATCTAGGCCTACATAAAATTTCATTTTCACAGAAAACATAGTATGCTCATTATACACAAATGTGTGTGTATGTATTGCACAGAAAAAGTGTATTTTATCTGTGTATTAGGTATTTGGATGACCTATTTATTATGTTTTTCTTTATTTTAACGTTTTAAACGTGTTTCACAAAATGCAGAGCTATTGCATTATGAATTCATTATGAATGTTTTCAGGCCTCTACCAGGGGTTAAGAATATTTCCCCTGGCTTTTAGCCCAGATGAAGCAATTATCAGCTAATCATCAAAAATGTGATCATGACATTATATCTTACTCCAGGAGCTCCTAAAATCCAATATTTTTTTAGCACAATCCATGATGTGATATTCAGTCAATGAGTAGCCTGGTTAGAGAGCATTGGCAAAAATCTATTCTGACTAAATGCAATTGACTGGCTGCCATCATAAATGAGTGTCTTTTCTACTTCATCCATCCCAAGAGTGCAATATATTCACAATGCTAATGTATGTTGAAAGATGTGTAAAAATAACCATGCTATGCAATCCTATACTGACCTCACGGTTTGGCAAACAATTGACTTTGTAATCAGAGTAGAATTCCAAAGGTTTGTTGCTCTTCAAAAAGAACTGAGGCCACATTCACACTAAAGGCACCGGCATATTTCATACGAAATCGAAGAATGAACGGGTGCGACTTCATTTTGATCTAAATCTGGCCAAAATGAAGGTGTTTTTGAGTTTGTTTTCGGTTTACAGCTCACCAGTGCAAACTTTCAGGAAAACTTTGTACCGGCTGCTTAACAACTTTTACTGCCATTGATCCACTTCATCAGTTGGTGTGACCTGGAGTTCCACCTACTTTGAGGCCGACAACTAATTCTGTTTACATTCTTCAGTCAGTCAAGATCAGTCAACATGAACACACTGGCGTGCAGAGTTATTATCAAACTGGTGCAGACATACCTAAATCTGTACATTCTTTCACGTAGAGACATTTTCCATAAATATGTCATGCGATTGTTTGTTTAATTAGTCTACAAAGAATTCAAATCTACTCAAATACTCTAAGTGTCTATTCACTCTTTTGTTTGACTAACTAAACCGAATTGTTTTTTTGTTTTTTTGTGCATAAAATGGTCTTGGAAAATGTCTCAACAGATGTACGTTGGTAAGTTTGCACCAGTTTGCTAATAACTCTGCACACTGATGTGTTCATGTTGACTGATCTTAACTGACTGAACAACGTGACCGGAATTAGTTGTCGGCCTCAAAGTAGGTGGAGCTCCAGTTCACACCTAACGATGACGTGGACCCATTAGAGGATCCATAATGTGGCAGTACTCACATTTGAGCCATTGCTGTCACAAAGAAATGCTAGAAGAAAACATAATCGGTGGTATATAAAAGGAGACGAAGATAAAAACAACAACAGTAGATATGCACTTCAAGAGCGCATTTGTGAGGAGGTCAGGAGATACCTGCATTTGTCTAACTCGAGTCTGAAGGAATATAAAGACACCTTTATGGGTCTAAACTCCTGAAGAGAAATTGTCCAGTGTCTCATAGCAGTTGTAGTGCGCATGCGCCAAACACCTGTATATGTGTGCACCGTCAAATAGAGTATACTTTGACAGGCTCACGTTCGACTGTACGCAGACGCTGAGCGTTCTTGTCAAAATTGAAGTATACTTCGCGCTCAAGTGTGGTTAAATCGTAAAAACATGAAGGTGATACAATACTAAAGTATTGAATTGCTCCAACGGTAGGACAATCTCTTATTTTAATTTCCCTTTAAAAAATCTAAACCTGCCACAAACTTGCCATAAATTTGTCGCTCGTTATTTCCACATGAAAATGAGATTTTGATTCGCCGCAAATGTTTGTCAGAAGTTTGCAGCTCTTCGCCGGTAGTGGTGAACCTTTGGCAACAATGGACAATTTGCCGCAAGTTTGCCACAAAACTCATTTGCATGTGAAAATTATCAGAACCAAATCTGCTTTAACATGCTAAATATATAAATATCATATTATTTTTGTTTTATACTTTTCATTTAACTGCATGCCAGATTTGTATAGAAGGATTTTGTAAGTTAGCATTGTGCTACGTTTCGCTAATTCAAATTCAACGAATAAAACTGGGCATTTATATTTTTTTATTTTTGTCTGTGCAATTCAAACTTGGCTACTTAAACTAAGTGGCAAAATAAAGTGCAGTTGAGTTGAGTTTTGACTGAAGAGGTACAGTAAAACTAGCTTCCTTCATAACAGTGGTTTGGCAAATGTTCCCCATTCGACAGGTTTATGCCACATGAGTCAGCGGAGGTGATAAGAGTAGGCAATCTCTTCTCGATAAGTGTTGTTGAGTCAGTAGTTTTAACAGAGAATGAAGGAAAAAAGCATCCAGTACACTGCAAGAATCTGCATCCCATTAAATGTTCAGAGACTAGAGAAACAGTCACGACTGTTTTTTGTTTTAATAACTTCAATTACTAGTTCAGGTGAAGGCTATGCTTTTCAAGGAATAGTTCACCAAGACATTATGATTCTGTCCTTCTTTACTCCCCTCATGTAATTTCACATGCAGTTATTTATGTGAAACACAAAAGAATACATTCTGAAGAATGTTTATGTAGCTCCATACAAGTTCCATACAAGTTCATAATGACCAGAATAAGTTCCAAAAGAACAAAAAAACACCATTAAACCACCATAAAAGTAGTCTGTATGACAATTTACAATTTTCAGATAAAAAAATTGCACATTGACGCATTGTGCCAGGTTTCATGTCATTCATGGCAACAACGTGTTCTTGTATGTTTTAATCGCATACAATGTGCCAGTTTAAATATTTGGGATCTATGGAAGCTATCTAATGGCTTCAGAAGACTACCAGTACCAGAAGCACTAAATGCAACTTTAACTCCTGAAGTGAAGTAATAAAGAATTATTTACTTGGAAAAAAAATCCTAAATCTTAATTGTATGCTTTATTTTGAGACTGAAATTATTACATAATTGGATAAGAAATATCGTAATCGGATAAGGATTTTTTACATGCGAGATTTGGGAATGACGTGTTCATAGCTTTAACTCACCTGTGATGTGATGACTTCAATAGATGCCATGAATCTGTCAGCGATGATGGACACTCCCAGAAACAGATACATGAGAGAGACGAAGTACAAGACGGCCCGGGCGATCTGTTCTGCGAGACTGGGATTAATGGGCTTCCATACGGGCAGGATAATTCCAGGTTTGCACACGACCGGTTCGCTGCACTTCTTGTTAAGAACAGCGCCGTCATCTTTATCTGTCAGGTTACTGTAGGTCTCTGGAGAAGCATCTGGAGAGACAGAGGGCTGGAGAGACGGTTCTTCATGCTGGGACTCCGGGAAACAGGAAGGAGGCAGAGAAAAGACGAGGAAGAGAGAAAGGAGGAGGACAGGGGTGCGTAGAGAGGAAAAAAGAGCCATGGTCTCACTCCTCAAAGGGTTCTAGAGTACAGAGGAGGAGGAGAAATGGACGAGGAGATGCAAAGAGGAGAGGAACCAGCCCACCAGGGGACCTGAGGAGAAAACAGAAGAAATATATAAAATCAAGCACAAACATCTACAAAGTTTAACCCAAAGCAAATCAACAAACAACTGTTAATGTCATTATCTGACAAATAAATCTTAGATAGATGTCGGATCAACTGCTGGTTTGCAGTCCTCTGTTCTGATTTGTGGACAGCAGGAAAATATATACATACATACATACATATATACATACATACATACATACATACATACATACATACATACATATATATATATATATATATATATAATGCAACTATCTATATAATTATGTATAGTTACAATAGCAAAATAAATAGAATTTACAACTTAAAAGTGAGGAGAAATTGCCTTCTCACAAAATACATTTTGACTTGTCCCTCCTTTTCTTTAAAAAGAAAAGCAAATATCTGGGTTACAGTGAAACACTTACAATTGAAGTGAATGGCGAACAAGACATAAACATTATATGTGTTAACATGATTTTAGAGTGATAAAATCACTTATTAACCTAATCGGTGTAAAGTTACATTCAATTTTATAACTTTGTTGCCATGACGATGAAATTGCAAACCTTGTAATCCCAGTAAATGACAATTTAAAATGTTTACAGCTCAAAAAATACACACATTTTAACAGAAGAATTCACGTAAGTGCTTTTAGAAAATTATAAGCTTCACATTTCTGGATTTAAAACTAGAGGTCGACCGATATATTGGTTTCATGATTAATCGGTGCCAATAATTGCTTTTTGGAACTATCGGTTATCGGAAAAATATCACCACTGTTAGTTGCCGATAGATTTTTTTTTCCCTCCATGTTCCTCTTTGGCCAAAACCCTTCATCTAGTGAATATATATAGGCTATAAAAAGCTTAATTTGTGGAATATTTACATACAGAGGATTGTAACGGAGCCAAGTCACGGAATACAGGACAATTGACAAGCAAAGTGTGTTGATGAATTATGATCTATTGTTAATGAATTTCTGCATATATGCCCATATGACAGTGTTTTTTGGGCTTGTTTATAGTTAAAACTCCTGCATTATGCACCAAATCTTGGTGCATAATGGGATTTTGATTGCAAAATAAACCTGCATCTGGGATTTTACTTATATTGGACTCTTGTAGCCTCTATGTCTGTGCCCATCACAGTAAGGAAAGACTATGTTTTATCATTCAATAAATCGATTTTAAAAACTATCTGTTGATTTATCAGTTATCGGCCCTTTTCACCACCTTAGTTATCGGCAAAATCCACCATCAGTCAACCACTATTTAAAACCTTAAAAAATTGTCCCCATTTGCTTCTATTGTAAATGCCTCACTGTAACCTACATTTTTGCTTTTATTTTAAAGAAAAGGAGGGACAAGATGAAATAATTTTTTGTGGTTATCAACATTATGCCCCAAATGCTGTTGATTGGGCTTAACTTGTATTGAACCCGGAAAATTCCTAAAAGCAAAACCAGTTGAGAACCTCTGTATTTGAAGAACAGCACTCACAATCTAACAAATATCTTCAGGCTGTCACAGCAAGTGTTTTGTGCAGAGTGATAATGCTCCGCTTTATAGTAGGGTGAATCAAGTACATCATTTAAAAAAAAAAAAAAAAAAACATGAGATGAGATGAGATGCAGAAACAGAACTTGATCAAAGAATAGCTTGTGCAGGCAATGCAAAGTATTACTTGTTATGGTGAAACATGGCTACAAGACATCTACACACAACTCTAATAACAATGAAACAACAGCAGACATGTTGCCAGGTTGGAGGATTATGTCCACTGCAGGTATCAGAGAGCGACATCTGTGCACACAAGGTTTTTTTATGAGCTCATATACAGTATTCCTTTGTGTGCTTCCATATACACTCATACTCACCTTGAGGAAACATTTACATTTATGCATTTGGCTTACATTGTATTCAGAGTATAAATTCTATCAGTTTGTGTCTTCTCTGGGAATCGAACCCATGATCTTGGTGTTGCTAGCGCCATGCGCTGCAGTTGAACTACAGCAATTTATTGCACAGACAATGCTCTTTGATAGCTCAGGAGCAGTGTTGGGTGTAATCCAATTACAAAGTAATTAGTTACTGTAATCAAGTAAGAGTAGTGTAATGCATTACTTTTTAAATTATTGTAATCAGATTACATTTACTGACTTTCAATTCATTTCATTACAGGTACATTATAGGGTTACTCTTATTTCTAATATACTATTATTTATGTAGAATACATGAATTATGGCCCCATAATTGTGAAGGAGAAATGTGAGGTGCTGAGTATACGAGTTGTGTGTAGACATTATTTTAAATTTGTTGAGGGAAAAATTGTTTTAGAAAGCAACTTAAAAGTAAAGCAATTATTAATGTGATTACTTTTCCAGTTAAGTAATTAGTAAAGTAATATCATTACAATTTTAGAGAAATAATTAGTAATTTGTAGTGGATTACTGTTTTTAAGCAATTTACCCAACACTGCTCAGGAGATTCAATGGCATCTAAATAAATAATGTTTCATTTTATGTATCAAGTTTGTTTCTGATGTTTGTCCTAAAATTCTGAAACAAAAGAAAATGTTCTACTCCCAGGTATTGGATGATGTTGCACTGCATTGCAACATCATGACAATTAAGCAGACTGCTCCCCCAATTTACACAAATGGTGCATCATTAACGAAAACCAACAGATCGAATCTTTGTGTAAATCATTTGCATTCATGAAAGTTTTCGTATTTTCAAAATGTTAGTTATGAATGTTGTGTTCTTTCAGGAAAACTGCCATGAAGTGAAATGAAACAAAATAACCGTACACACCACTTTGTTTGTTTAAAGGGATAGTTCACCCAAAAATTAAATTAGTCCATTTACTCACTCTCATGCCATCCCAGATTTGTATGACTTTTTTTCTTCAGCAGAAAACAAACAAAGACTTTTAGAAGAGTATCTCAGCTCTGGAGGTCCATACAATGTGAGTGAATGGTGACCAGGCCTTTCACACTACAAAAATCACATAAAGGAAACATAAAAGTAATCCATAAAACTCCAGTGGTTTAATCCATGTCTTCAGAAGCGATACAATAGGTGTGGGTGAGAAACAGAACAATATTGAAGTAAATTTTTACCCTAAATTTCCACTTTAACTTTCACTTTCAGATGTGAAAGTAAAACTAAGCAGGCACCACATGTGATTTTCAATGGTTCAATGGTTTGTCTGTTTCTCACTCACACCTATCATATCACTTCTGAAGATATACTAGATTTAACCACTGGAGTCATATGGATTACTTCTATGTGTCCTTTATGTGATTTTTGGAACTACAAAGGTCTGGTCTCCATTCACTTGCATTGTATGGACCTACAGAACTGAAATATTCTTTTAAAAATCTTTGTTTGTGTTCTGCAGAAGAAAGAAAGTCATACACATCTGGGATGGCATGAGGGTGAGTAAATGATGAGAGACATTTTTTTCATTTTTGGGTGAACTATCCCTATAAGCAAAATTTAGTGATTTGATTGCACTTCAAAAAAAACATCTAATTCTGTTCCGCATAATTGTTGAAAGCTTTCTATTTGCATAGACTCTGAAGCCTTCCTGATATAGCATTCTCATGAGCATAGATTATGATAGTTGTGAATGAGTGTGCACGTGCACCCTGTATACGCATTTTTGGAATACACTAACATACGCACATTTAACTAACAAATCAGGGGTGTACACAGCATTTGTGAATCTGGCGGAAAGTTTTTGGCAAGGTCCATTTTAGGTGCAAATTATGAAATTATTTACAAAAGTTTCATGAATGAGGCCCAATAGGAAAAACTATTATTTGGAGTGAAAGTATGAATTTTTAGGGGGAAAATAATTTTACTTTTAAAGAAAACAGTGAAATGGATATTACGCTACACTGTATTTTGTCAGTAATGTTCAATAATATGTCATTACAATAATGCATATATTAATAATTCATTTAAGCTGATTTATATAAAACAACAACAAAAAATTACTTTGTTTTACAGTAATAAGTGTCTAATGAGAATGGTCATTGAGAATAATAGATTTACCAAAAACAAAAGAAGAAAAAAATTAGAGGGAAAATTTGCATAATTGCCATTAAATTATGTCACAAAATCTTAAAGGCTATAAAAACAGGCTTTATTTTCTTTATACAATATATATAATTTATATAATTTCTCATGTCTTTCTTTTGATTTTTGGGTGTAATATGAGAAAAATTCTTGATAGATTTCACCTATTTCTGAAAAACAATGATGTTAAAGAGATATTTGGAATTTTTTTGCACTCAAAATTATTTTGAGGATTTACACATTTCAGTTGTATAACCAATTTCCACCAAACCAAACAGAATAACCTTTAATTAAATTATATGAGTAAAACTTCAATATATTTTTATTAAGGAGTACCCATATAGTTTAATGGAAATTTGTTGAAATTCAGTTGAAATGTGTACATTTGAAAAAAGAGACTGAAATGTTTTTGGATATTTCAAAACACACACACGCACGAACGCACACACACACACACACACATACACACACACACACACACACAAGCACACAAACTTGTTTTTATATCATTGTGGGGACTCTCCATAGACTTCCATGCATTTATATAGGGATAATTTCTATCCCCTAACCCTAACCCTAACAGAAACCCTTTTACATTTTTATATTTTCAAAAAAACATAATTTAGTATGTTTACTAAGCCATTTCCCTCGTGGGGACCGCTGGTTGGGCCCCACAAGGTAGGTGATCTCAGGTTTTACTATCCTTGTGGGGACATTTGGTCTCCACAATGTAGTATAAACACACACACACACACACACGCAAACTACTGCTGTTCTATAAACAAACCCTGGTATAAGCAAGAGCAGGCATGGTCAGACACTAGAAGCATTTGAATCTGGAGCACACTTTCTATTCTCATTTACTTGTTCTTTTCTTTCTATTGTCTCTTTCAAAATGGCCTTGTTCATCAAAGAGCAGCACTGTGTTTAAAACAAAGTTTGAACTGCTCTCTCTCTCTCTCTCTCTCTCTCTCTCTCTCTCTCTCTGCTCTCACGAGAATAATCAGTAGCACAGAGCTGCATTGTGCCGGTGTTTCATGCATTGATGAGTTACACTGATGTTAGTGGGTTACTCTGAGATCCCCTCATTAACAGAGCATCTTTCTCTACCTCTCTCTTTCACTGCCCATCCCTCTTTTTCTCTGGTTTCTCTCCTGACACAATGGCATTTTTATGACTGCAGGCTTGTCAACTGCGGAGAGCAAAAATCCCAATATAGCACGCTAGCAAAGTGTGAGTCATAATTTGAGCCAAAATAACTTTGTGTGAACGTTCTTTGGAGAGATGAAACCTGCTGAAAAGTAAAGTTTAAACCAGCCTAAGGTTGTTTGTTGGTTTTAGCTGGTCCCCCAGCCTGTCAAAGCTGGTTTTTAGCTGGCTTAGCTGGTCATCTATGTGATCTCCCAGCCCTAAAAATAAATAAGTTTAGCTGGTTTGCTGGTTTAAACTGGTTTAGCTGGCCTCTAAGAGAGGACAAAACCCCCATTAAACCAGCAAACCAGACCAGCCTAACCAGATTGGCTGGAATTAGTTGTTTTTAAGCAGAGGAGAACAAATTAAAGCTGTGTTTGTTTCTGCTGAAGTCGGAACAGGGTGCTTAGTATGTGGTTTCTAGGGTGTTCTGAGAGGTTGTCAGGGCATTGCTACGTGATTGCTAAAGTTTTCTGCGAGGTTTCCTGGTTGTTGCTATGTGGTTCCTAGAGTGTTCAGGGAGTTTTCTTACTTGCTGGTTGATTTGTCTAGGGCTCCTCCTTCAAAGTAAGTATATGAGATTTTTTTGCCCATTTTATAGTCTACAAGGTGAAAATCATCCTTAGTAAAAGAAAAAGCACACCTCTCCACAACAAGCCACATACACTGATGAGCCAAAACATTATGACAATTCATAGGTGAAGCGAATAACGTTGATCATCTCCTAACAAGGCCACATGTCAAGGTCTGGGTAGATTAGATGGTAAGCAAACAATCGGTTCTCGTAGTCAACCTGTTGAATGCAGAAGAAATGGGCAGGAGTAAAGACCTGAGCGACTTTGACAAGGGCCAAATTGTTATGGCTAGATGACTGGGTCAGAGCATCTTTGAAATGGCAAGGCTTGTGGGGTGCTCCAGGTCAGCAGTGGTGAGTACCTACTGACAGTGGTCCAAGGAGGGACAAACCACAAACTGGCACGAGGGTAACACAGGCTATCCCGTCTGGTCAGAACCGACAGAAGGTCTACTGTGGCACAAGTCACAGAAA
This sequence comes from Myxocyprinus asiaticus, assembly GCF_019703515.2. Classification (NCBI taxonomy): domain Eukaryota; kingdom Metazoa; phylum Chordata; class Actinopteri; order Cypriniformes; family Catostomidae; genus Myxocyprinus; species Myxocyprinus asiaticus. The sequence continues at coordinate 40,210,097 of NC_059374.1, read as the reverse complement.
ATGTTAATGATAGTTATGGGAGTAATGTGTCACAACACACAGTGCATCGCACCCTGCTGCGTATGGGGCTGCGTAACCGCAGACTGGTCAGAGTGCCCATGATTACCCCTGCCCACCGTTGAAAGCGCCTACAATGGGCACGTGAGCGTCGGAACTGGACCTTGGAGCAGTGGAAGAAGGTCGCCTGGTCCGATGAGTCCCATTTTCTTTTACATTACGTGGACGGCCGTGTACTTGTGTGCCATTTACCTGGGGAAGTGATGGCACCAGGATGCAGTGTGGGAAGACGACAAGCCAGTGGCGGAAGTGTGATGCTCTGGGCAATGTTCTGCTGGGAAACCCTGGGTCTGGCCATTCATGTGGACATCAATTTGACCCATGCCACCTACCTAAACATTGTTGCAGACAAGGTACACCCCTTCATGGCAATGGTGTTCCCTAATAGCAGTGGCCTCTTTCAGCAGGATAATGCACCCTGCCATTCTGATGAGTTCAGAACAAAATTTTGATACTTAGGGTTGGGGGTTTTTAAAAAGTTAGTATGAGCAATGGTAATACTGATGCTTGCCTTAATACCACTAATAACTTAAAACTGATATCTATATTGTGTATAATGTTTATTAGTGCTTTTTGTCTATAAAGCTTTTGACTCTGAATCTGAAATTGAGAGAGAGAGAGATGAGGGGTCCTGCTCATAGATATTCCTCCCACGACCAGGATGTTTCCATAGAGACCCCACTGAAAGGCTGGTGAGGGTGATCCATCACAAAAGAAAGGAGCGACAGAAAGAAAGAGATAGAGAGAGAAGACAGTTATCGGATTGGAATGCAGATAATAATGCATCCTCTTTCTTTCTCTCTGTCCCAAATACAAACATTCCCACGTGCACAGTGATTCATCCATTTAGCTGTTTCAGCAAGTGCACTCATGCAAAAGCCAGTACACACTGACCACAGCACACACACACACACACACACACACACACACACTGATGCAGCATTTCTTTTTAGGCTATTCTGAAACAGACTCCAGTTTTACATAAGCAAGTCAAGTGCAACTATTCAAACTATCACTCATACGCCATTTCAGAGGCTAAACACAAGTCATTATTCTATCAAAATGCTTTCCAGAAACACACTGCCATGACTCATTTCAGCTGCTGACCTTAAGACATCCGATAATGTGTTTGCCCAATTAAAAATGAGAGACTAAGAAACTTGGGGCATTTTCCTGTTATGCCGCAAAACTGTGGAGATCACTAACTAACCAGAGAAATCATGGAGTCATCTTGTTTTAATCGTAGCCTGAAAAGGTTTCTCTTTCGAAGAGCTTTAACTAAGCTGGTTCCTCTTTTCATCCCTCATTTTATATCTTGTTAAATGCTGTTGCGCACTTTGTTAAATAGATGATGAGGGGGCCTGGGTAGCTCAGCGAGTATTGATGCTGACTAACACCCCTGGAGTCGCGAGCTGGAATCCAGGGTGTGCTGAGTGACTCCAGCCAGGTCTCCTAAGCAACCAAATTGGCCTGGTTGCTAGAGAGGGTACAGTCACATGGGGTAACCTCCTTGTGGTCGCAATTAGTGGTTCTCGCTCTCAATCGGGCGCGTGGTAAGTTGTGTGTGGATCACGGAGAATAGCATGAGCCTCGAAATGCTGTGAGTCTCCGCGGTGTCATGTACAATGAGCCACGTAATAAGATGCACGGATTGATGGTCTCAGAAGCAGAGGCAACTGAGACTTGTCCTTCGCCACCCGGATTGAGGTGAGTAACCGCGCCACTACGAGGAACTACTAAGTAGTGGAAATTGGGCATTCCAAATCGGGGAGAAAATGGGGATAAAAAAAATTTATAAATTGATGATAGCAAATAAATAATACAATATAGTGTTTCATAAAATGACTAATTCAGGGTTAAATACAACTGTCAAATACCACAGCCAATAATTTCGACTCTTCTTTCAGTTTATTAAAAACAAATAAAATGTTTACAATAATAAACTAACAACGTCCTATCAGACATTTTTGCATCGGTTCCAGTGTATTTACCTTCACCTGTGGCACAACTGAAAGCACATTGCAACAGCAGCATGGGAGACCTGGGTTTGAACTCCATGTTGAAACCAGGAAGAAACCATGTTTGCATAATCAGTGACAAGTGTGATTTGGAGGTTGCATTTTCCCCTCTTACATTACATTTTTACTGCACTGTTGGTTAGGTTTAGGTTTGGGGGTAAAGTTTATAAACTTAATACTGTAATACTGCTTCACTGTATTACAGCCTGTACAGCTGAAAACAACATATTTCACAACTCGCTTTTGGCACCCCTCCATGGACATTTCACCTGGAAAATGGAGCTCACACCTAATGGTCCAACTACACTTACTGCTTTGGCCACTTGGGGCAGTGAAAGAAAAGTCAACCTGTTTTCAATTTTACTGTGATTAGTCTGTAAATCTGGCACTCACTCTTTCCCTCAATTATGAGGCCGGCTGTGGAAATGAAAGCTACAGGCCCTGCATGCATCACTGAACATGTCTGTACACATTTACAGTATGCTTTAAAAACACAGAGTGACATTTTCAGTTGGCCCTGGGACACTGGCAAATCTGGACTCATAACCTAACTTGACCTTTCAAGAATAGGAGGATGGCTTTCTAACAGTCATCATGCCTGAAAGTTGGTAATGGGGAAATATGAACCTTAATTTGATTTAAAATTGGTTTCTGAGGTGGGTAAATATGTAGAAAAATCTAATGTGTGTGTTATTTAGTAGTGTAGTAATAGTGTTGTTTTCAACGTTTTTATTTTATTTTATATATTTCATGATTGTTTTGTTGTAGTTATCTATGTTTGTTTTGCATTATGTTTACCAACAAATGACAACATGAAATCAAACTGACCTTCATTACATAATACATGTACGCATGCATGTGGAAATAATTTCAAACCTTTATTGTGAACTCTGACTTGTTTGATCAAAAGACAACCTAAATGCCCCGGAAAATTGCGATAAGCCCAACCCACAGTTATATGTTTATTCATTAGACTGTCTGTGTATACATGACTAAAATTTGGCAGCTACTGCAAGATTTACAAAATGCCAAGGACAAACTGATATACAGCTAATATCCCAAGTGATTGTTTTCTGGCTTCATCTCAGCTCAGTTAAATGATAAGTATTTGCTCTGATTCTGTAGAGGCTTTTGGGAAAAAGGCTGATGTTCATTCATTAATTCTTATAAACTGGACATGTATATACAGGGCATTGCCTATTATACTGTCTAATTTTAGCCAGTCTTGCTTCATATCAATATAGGTAGCTCCAGACACACTCTTACAATTCATATTGCACTCATTTTTCACATGCATATTGGCAACCCCATTTCTCTCTCTCAAACACAAACATAGATATTGATGTGATTTGAAAAGGCTGTAAATTTCATTTCAGAGAGTGAGCAGTTGCTTTGTTTCTCCCACCTAGAAGGGAAAAACACTTTATTTGATTAGATACTTAGTATCCAGTACTGATTCTGCTGCAATAAGAGTGTCTGATGATCGAAGAAAGTCTGATGCAGGAAAACTGTCTGATTATTGAAGAGAGTCTGATGATGCAACAGTGTCTGGCAATAGTGGAGTGTCTGATGATAGTCTCATGCAGAAAAAGTGTCTGATGACAGAGGAGTTTCTAATGATAGAAGCAATCTGATATTGAAAAAGTGTTTGATGATAGTGGATTGTCTGATGATAGAAGAGAGTCTGATGCAGGAAAAGTGTCTGATCGAGGAGTGTCTGATGATAAAAGAGAGACTGATAAAGGAAAAACATCTAATGAAATTAGTGTCTGATAATAGAAGAAATCTGATGTAGGAAAAATGTTTGATGATAGAGGAGTGTCTGATAATAGAAGAAATCTGATGCAGGAAAAGTGTTTGATTATAGGGGATTGAGAGAGTCTGATGAAGTAAAAGTGTATCAAATACTCTTCTATCATCAGATACTTTTCCTGCATCAGACTGTCTTCTATCATCAGAGTATTTGAAGAGTCTGCTGATATAAAATTTGTGTCTGGTGATAGGGGAGTGTCTGATGATAGAAGACAGTCTGATGCAGGAAAAGTATCTGATGATAAAAGATTATTTGATGTTAGAAGAGTGTCTGATGATAGATGAGTCTGATGATAGATGAGTCTGATGCAGGAAAAATATCTGATTATTGAAAAGAGTCTGATGATATAATAGTGATGATAGAGGAGTGTCAGATGATAGAAGACAGTCTGATGCAGGAAAAGTATCTGATGATAGAAGAGTGTTTGATGTTAGAAGAGAGTCTGATGATAGATGAGTCTGATGCAGGAAAAATATCTGATTTTTGAAAAGAGTCTGATGATGTAACAGTGTCTGATGATAGAGGAGTGTCTGATGAGAGTCTGATGCAGGAAAAGTGTCTGATGATAGAAGAGAGTCCAATAATAGAAGAGTGTATAATGCTAAAAGAGTGGCTGAAAACATAGGAGTCTGGGGCAGGAAAAGAGTCTGATATAGAAGAGAGTCTAATGATAGAAAGAGTGGCTGAAGATAGACGAGTCCAAGGTCAGAAATTAACAGGAAATTGAAATAAAATGGCCCCAAAATTCAAAATATGGCACCGAAAAATCCCCCTGCAATGAGTTTCTGTTTTTAAGAAATTACATCTGATATAGCTGCAAATACGTACATTGCGATTTTGCTGCTGAACGCCTGGACGTAGAGGAACGGCTGCCAGCCGCAAGGGGAGGAGGGGCTCGCTGCCGGCCACCTGGAGCGGTGGAGCTGCTGCCAGGGGCGGAGGAGTTCCCTACCGGCTGCTAAAATGCGGCAGAGCGTTCGTCCGCCAGGGGTCGGAAGACTCGCTCTGGTCCGCCCGGTGAGGAGTGGCTGTTGTCCGCCAGAGGGTGGAGTGGTCGAGGACCGGACGATGGCGTGTCAGAGAACCGGCTAGTACGTTTTCTTTTCTCTCTCTCTTTCCTCTCTCTCTTCCACTCCATGTTGGCCTTTCCCTCTCATTTTTGTTGTTGTTGTTGTTTTTTTCCCTCCCCTTGTCACCCTCCCAGGTCCGAAGAGGCGGGGATGACCTGCCGGCAGGTGGGGCCAGGAAGGCACGCCCCCCCATGCCGGGGGCTCCCCGGCCTGAAGGAAAGGAGGGAGGAGTGTGGCAGGGAGGAGGGCGGGACCGGGTTGTGATGCTGCACACCCAGCCCCTAATCAGGCTAATCAAGCCCTTGAGAGGGATAAAGGCGACTGGAGGTGGCAGTTCCAGGGAAAGAGAGAGTTATGGGCAGCTGCCCGGCACGCGTTTGTGTTTGTTTTTTTGTTTAAGTTTATTATTAAATTATTATTTATATTGTCAAGCCGGTTCTCGCCTCCTCCTTTCCATTGAACTTCGTTACAATAATGTAAGAAAATTCTTACAAATACTTAATAATAATATCAAAATACTGTATGTTAAATAACACTATTAAATAAAACATTATTAATAATACAATAATACTTATATAGAACATTAACCACTTTTAGTGTATAATCATATCTTTGACTAATGTTAATTTTGAAATGTTTATTCTTGCTTTGTTTTATTCAACTGTTATGGAGTTGTTAATTTTTTTTTTTTAATACAGTCATAATTCTAAATCTGGAGAAATGCTGTAGTCTCCTTCTCTGTGTCAATATATATTAGTTTTGTAGGCTTTGTTAACTTACTAGCCAAAATGTTTGGAAATACGTGAATGAGAGAAAAAAAAAAGTGAACCTGGAATGTGTTTCATTCATGGTGTAATGGAGTGTAGTGATCAGGCAATTATGTAATAACTGTTCATTATAAAAACATCTTATTGTGTTAATTTCTCATTATTTAATTTGGTAAACAGACAAGCTCTTTCAGGCAACTGTATTTTAATTAATTCATTTTGAGTTGCACTTTTGACATCAAGCAGCTAAGCTGAAATTTGTGAACCGTTAGCTGTTTGTATACCAGAATCAAAGCATCATTTGTGCTGTTTTCATCTTTCCTTTATGCTTACATGTATATTATTTGAGCAGCTGAGATCGAAAACATGACATACCAACTGTGAGAGATGCAGAGGAAAACAGAAAAAAAAAAGAAAAAAAATTTGCATATGCTAAATATACATTATTATTAGTAAAAAAAAAAAACTTGCAGCACATACTGTAAAATAACATCAAACAGACAAGCTGCCCTAGAAATTATAGTGACACTCTTCATGTGCCCTTCCATCATAACTACAAGTGTCAGGGTCCTGCTAAATATAGAATACTTCATTAATGCTCATTAACAGGATTAATGTAAAGGTTGAAGTCATTACACTGTAGAATTCAACACTGAATCTTCACAGCCCCCTCACGGATGTAACTGAAGAGTAATTATTGTGTCTTTGAACTGATTAAAGAGAACACAAGTCATCTGTTTCATCTTATATTAATAGAGATTTTAATATTTGATGTTTAACGTGAATGGATGGATTACTGTATGAGGAAGCTGCCGGGAGCTGCTCACAACATGAGAGGAATGATAGATATTAGAGAAAAAAAGAGACGATATAATGAAAGAGCAAAGACAAGGCTTTTTAAAGTCACCAAGACTGAAATGAGTCCGCTGATAGTGTCATTTATTTGCATGTGCTCTCTGTGTTATTTAGAACACAATTCAGTACAATAATTATGCAAATCAGATAACGGCACAAACACACCTAAAACATCTGTGCTGAATGCAGTTTGCATGGCACAATTCCCAGCTTTCAGGCCATTTCTGAGTATCACCACGTTCTGGCATACTTTGCTGGTAAAGCATCTCTCCAACACTGTGATCTAGGCACCTGAATCAGCTCTTCAAAATACACTGCATGTCTGAAAATATGGAGATAAATATTCTCCATCAATCGATCCTCATTTGATGTATTGCTGCTGCCAAGATGACTAACTTATTTATTTAAAAAACAAAACAAAACTGACAATAATTGTTATTTTTGCAGTGAAGTCTCAGTCACCATTCATTTTCAATGCATCTTGTTTCTATACAATGAACGTTAATGTTGGGTAAGGCTTTTATTTAACATCTCCATGTGTTCCAGGAAAGAGAAAAAGTAATACAGGTTTGGAACAACATAAAGGTTAAATGATGACATAATTTTTATTTTTAAGTAAACTATCCCTTTAAATAAAATTCTGTTCTCCACTAGCAGTAATAGTTTCTATTTTTGCTAGGTTTTGCTGTTTTCTGGGGGCATTTAAAGAAATTGAATCCTTATAAAAATAGCAAAAGCTGAGACACAAACACACACTTGTTTTTTAAAGTGCAGATAGACCTCAATTGTATTACTGGCTTTCACGGCCAGTAAATACACACATTTAGAGTCAATGTCAGTGCAATTCTAACAAACTCAAAAGATTAATTTAATTCCTGGTGAAAACTCAATTCAACACTCTACAAATCTGATTCCAGACATACTGCAGTGCAGACGTGTGAATATAATTTCCATGCATCTTCTTGATTTACTGGATTTAAAACTAACTTCAGACCAGATGTGTGACTGTTTGAGCACACAGCAATGGAGTTTTTGATTCACACACAGACCCTCTGGTACGATAGTTCATGAATTTTGATTTACTGGTTATATGCTTCAAGGAAACCTGCAATTATAAAAGCTTCTTAACAGAGTAGCAGAGCTACAGGCAGATCTATTTAGAAAAGTTCACTTTTTTTTTCTTTTTAATATATCTCTCATATTAATTATCAGAATTCAGTTTAACTCTTTAAGCTCAAATGTGCCTGCCGCAAGTAGGTATAGCTGCAGACCGAAGATCTCCAAATAGGGGCGGAATCTCCAAAAGAGGGTGGGGTTACTCTAGAATGGGGCGTGGTTACTCCAAAAAGTTGTTGCCCCAACTACAAAAGGGGGCGTTACTTCCACACATTATTAAGGAAAGGGTTAGGTTAGGGGTTCCATCTTTGCTGGCAGTTTGGTGCTATTGCCCCTTTTTGGAGCTCTGCCTGCAGCTATATCTTTCTTGTGGGCCTGCCAAGAAAAAATAATTATAAAAATATTAATAAATACAGTCTTGACCAACACAAAATAGGTATCATTTTAAAGCTGTACTTTCCAATGCATGTAGGCTTTATGACCAAACCTGAACAAATGCTTTGAAATTTGCAGACAAATCAGAAGTGTTCTGTTTTGATAATTTATAATCATTTTACAATGCACATTTTATTATAATCGGTAAAAACATCAAAATGATCAAATAGCCATGTGTCATATGTCCTTGGAAAGCTCTCAAAGACAAAAATATATATGTCTTTGAAATACATGTTACATGTAAACAGGTGTTGCTTATATGCTGCATTTTCACGTATAATTTCACAAAATATAAACAGAACATAAAAAAAATATATATACCATACTATAAAATATACCATTACTTAGAGGAGGTGATTATCTTTAAAACGAGCCCACACACAAAGTAATCGGATGCACAGATCATTAGATAATCCACACAAAGCACAATGTGCAAACAGCACATAATGTGCTATCTGGCTAAAAACACATTAGCTTTCCTGGATCAGATGACTTTATCAAAAATTATGTAGTATGTTGTCCAGCATCATGGAATGCTAAACCAATCATAGTAGGATTAAGATCGCTGCAGCCAGAGGTGGAGGTGGAAGTCATCCAAATATGGGCAGAGAGGATTGTTCACTTTAATTACATATGACCACCAGGAGATGGCACCAAGTACATGGCACGGACTCAATGACTGAATGAGATCTTGTTACTCATGCCTGCATGCTTTGGAGAGAGAGAATACCTTTAGTCATTGTTGTGTAATTAGTTCTTACATACAGTTATTATGTTTTGTTTGTTTGGTGATGCTTTTGCACACTAGAATAAATTATATTTGTAATCCTATAACTTTTGATTGCTTTGTCGTATCAACATAACATTTTACATAGTTACTGGTGACATGATTGGGAACAACATTTTTTTTTGGAGATACCTTATTTAAACCCTGAGATATATAATGTCAAATCAGAAAAAAAAAATAATAATAATTTTGGCTCAAGTTTTTTGTGTGATTTTTCAGCAGGTTCTTAGGCTTAGAGTCTCATAATTGATCATAATCTATAATATATTGTCGAGTTATAAGCCTTTAATTTTGGGTATGCCACTGAAAAATAAAAGTCCTTCACATAGCACATAAATGGACAAGTCATATATCAAATGAAAGCTCTCATTCTCGGGAATGTGACTGTACAGTTGACCTAATACCACAGTTCAAAAGAATCACAAAGTGAAATATGATTTCTGCAAGTCATCAAATACAAATGTCTCTGTGGCAGGGCGGAGGGCGGGGCCGGGTCGTGATTCTGCACACCCAGCCCCTAACTAGGCTGATTAATCCTGAGAGGGATAAGGCCGACCGGAGTTACAGAGAGCTGTAAAGCCGTAAAGCCGGTTATTATAAAGCCGGTTCTCGCCTCCTCCTTTCCATTGAATGTGTTACACTGGTGCCAAAACCCGGGAAGGAGGAGGGATGCGCCGTAGTAGAGTCCTCGCCGCTACCATCCACCCCAACAGAGCAGCCGCGGCCTGAGAACGGAGGAACGGACGCCGACCGCGAGGGGAGGAGGGGCTCCTAACCGACTGCCTGGAGCACTCAGGGCCACTGCCAGGGGCAGAGGAGACCCCTACCAGCCGCTGAAACGCAGCAGGGTCTGAGACCGCAGACCACGAGCAGGGAGGAGCTCCTGGCCGACCGCCTGGAGCGGGAGGACCGCTGCCAGGGGTGGGGGAGACCCCTACCATCCATCGAAAATGCGGCGGGGCGTTCCGTCTGCCAGGGGCCGGAGGACTGCCTCCAATCTGCCCAGGGAGGCAAGGCTGACCAGTCTACGGCGTATCAGTGAACCGGCGAGTACGTTTTTTTCTCTCTCTCCTCTCTCTCTCCCGCTGCCGCTCCATGTTGGCCTTTCCCTCTCTTTTTAAAATATTATTAAGTTGGTATCATCGGCCATTATGGCGTATGTGTACCATGTTTTTTATTGTTGTTTCCCTCCCCTTGTCACCCTCCCAGCTCCCCGGCCTGAGAGAACGAGGGAGGAATGTGGCAGGGCGGAGGTCACGACCCGGCCCCTAATTAGGCTGATTAAGCCTGAGAGGGATAAGGCCGACCGGAGACGGAGAGAGAGAGTTACGGACAGCTGTCTGACACCTGTGTGTGTTTGTGTCTTTTGGTTTAAGTTTATTATTAAACTATTATTTATATTGTAAAGCCGGTTCTCGCCTCCTCCTTTCCATTGAATGTGTTACAGTCTCTTTTATGCTACAATAAATGCTGCTGTAAGCCCCAAAATGGCTAAAATGTTTATATCTGCTTTTACCTTAGGAAGTTCTCTAAAAGAACGAGCCAATGTTTACTGAATAATCCAATGTTATATCTTAGATGTCCAGAACAAAATATGCCATTCAAAAGGAAAAGCATGCAAAACAAATAATCAGAAAATGTTTTCTACTATTGATGATAATATGCTTTATATCATTGCAAAGGGGAGGACCTCAGCTTTCTAATGACACCTAGATTGAGCTTCAAGTCCACTCAGAGGCTAAGATATTCAATGAAACAATGAGGGTGGTGCTTGAACTGAAAATTAGACTGAATGTCTATGGACGAGCACATTTGTGAGGGCTACAATGCCTTAGGGCGCCACCTACATTTCTGATCTGTATATTGTGATGAAATGTGATAGAGAAAATATTCTTTTTTCTAGTGCTTTCTGCCACCTAGTGGAATAAAATTAGACTTTTCAAAGTGAGGTTGAGTGAACAGAACCAGAATTACATGTTTACAAACTGAGGACAACAAAAAAAAAGCTTAAGATTATAAACACATACAATATTATTTCTGAATAATTTGTCACTTTTTTATTTTTATTTGGGCGGTTCTCTGAACAATGAGACCATTTTTCAATGAGACCAAGGTATGTGTGAATGGTGAGCTTTTAACGTTGAGTGTGAAAAACTGTGGGGGCAGCCCAAAAATACACCAGAGTTTAAGGGGCTAAAAACACCCTCAAAGCTAAAAGGGTTAATAATTGCTTAGTTTCAAAGATAAGCAGCAAACTACAGCTATAAAAGGCTTTAACTTTAAGATTAAACAAATAATAAAGATTATTAAGATCATTATTGGGTACAATGACTGCCCAACTCAAAGATACACTATATTGCCAAAAGTATTCGCTCACCCATCCAAATAATTGAATTCAGGTGTTCCAATCACTTCCATAGCCACAGGTGTATAAAATGAAGCACCTAGGCATGCAGACTGCTTCTACAAACATTTGTGAAAAATACAACCAAAATGTAACTCCTTTTTCCACTTCTTTTTTATAAATCTTGACACCTGCAGTCTTCTCTGAAATGATCATATTTGTGTGAACTATTGCTTTGACATGTTGGTCGCACAAACAAACACAAAGCCAGAGTGTTTACACTGTAAGTGAATCTACAAATGTCTTATCTCTCTTTCTCTTCATATTACAGTAAAGTGTGATAGAAGTAAACACAAACACACACACACACACACACACACTATCTTTATGAAATTACGTAGCATTATTAAGTTGTGGATTGACTACAAAATGCATTAACTTGGATAAGGTTGTTTTGAAATAATTAGAAAATACACAAATCTATTTCAAAATGATATTTGTTGAGTTGACTGGATTTCTTTGAAATAGTTTGGATATCATACTGAATCCACAGCCAAGCACAGGCAAGCTGACCAGAGCTCAAAAATGCGTGATCCCAACCACCAGTTTCTATTTATACACACATACACACACACACACACACACTGCAGTCTGATGGAAAAAAAGAGTTTACCTGAAAAAACCTTGCTGATAGAAAAACCTAACCTTTCAATTCTAAGAATAAAAGCCACTTGACCTGTTTGAAGGGACAAACAGTTTCAAGCTACCAGCAGGTTTAAGAGCTTCATTCCTGGAGATTCATTTTTAGTTGAGACCAGATAACAGCATTTCCCTGAGTGTGAATTCCTGGAATAATTTAACAGTTTGTAAATGCGAATGAAGTCATATGTAAAACTATGTTCGGATACTAGTGTACTGCAAACTGTGCAGTATACGCTGTATATTGCCTACATTAAAAAAAATGGTATATGAAACAGTGTGCAGTTTGCAGTGATAAATGTTTATGCTACATTGTTGTCATATGTGAATTTTTTTATGTAACAAGTTACGTCAGGACATTATCCAGTACATACGTATGGTTGTTTTGCATTTTTAGTCCAATTCTGTGTAAATACGACTTCTGGCAATCCAACTTCATACTGAGTCAAGATGATAAAAATCACAGATGATATAGCTTCAGATTCATTCATCACACTAGAAATTGTAGGTCAAGTCGTGCACACTGCACTTAGGGCTACAGTATACCATTGAGTGTCTTTTGGTTGCCTACTGCACATTTTGGCAAATGAAGTAGAGCTATTCTTAGACTAGTACAGTAACATACTACTCTTACTATTTTTGCAGTATACAGGTATACTATACAACAGTATACTGTATTCTGTATACACACTGCAGAAATAGTACGTATAGTGTGCTAATATGCTTTTACAAACATAGCCTAAGTGGTGGTGTTGTTCTAGTGAAACATTGGCCAAAAATGAGAGAAAAACGGCACACTCCTAAAACGTTTGATGTGTCAGTCTCAATAAAAGCTGACTGTAGTTAACTGATTGAAATCAGAAAATTCCTGTTTCTAGTGCAAATTGGCAAAACAAACACAAGGCCTAAGATGATAAATGGGATTAAATGCCAACACTGTTTGTCTGGATCAGACCTCAATAGTTTGACTGGCTAAATTATTTTCAGCATGAATCAATACCACAGTAATGCACAATACAAATAGAGCTAAGCTGGTCAAACAGGGCATATTACATAACACAATGCAGTAATGAGATGAAATTAGGTCAGAGAAGCATGTGTGAGAAGCTGTGGTTTTGCATTTTTTGTGTGAAAAAAAATGGTACTTTTATGAGAGAATTAACTACTCATCCAATTGGGCAATGCAAATGACGTAATAAAATAATTTAATCAATCAAATAAAGTATAAAACAATAATATCATATTTATATATACTAATTTTATTGGTATATTGCACCTTCCATAAATCAAGTTCAGCTCAAAGTGCTTTACATACAACAAATTAACAGCCAAAGAAAGTGAGTGAAATTATTTGTATTTTTCTACCATGGGTGGAGGTCTTCGTACGTTTTTCTTGAAAGATTTATAACATTTTGCTAAATACAGTTTTCTCTATGTACAAAATTGGATGTTTATTTCCATAACTCTATTGTTGCGCTCTATGCCTGAAAGGGCAACTCTATTTTTTTAAGAGGATAAATCTCATGGAAACAATCAGAGCTATTTTCCTAGAAAGAACATTTTTGGATGTTGGATTTACACAATTCTGTCTATAGTTATAACATGAGCTTGAATTAAGTGTTTTGTTTTGGATTGGCTGGAAAAGGAGAATCAATCCTGCAATGAAGGTTACAGAGAAACTGAAAGATTTTCCAGTTAGGTGAAGCTTCTTTGGCCATATGTCTGAGCTCAGCAGTGTCAGCAAGAATCATCTGTTGTGATTTGTGTTAAAGGCAGCAGCAGAGCACAGATTTTGTCTGTGCAACACCCCTTCCCCCTATCCTCATCCTCTTCTGCCCACTCATTCATTCTTCATCTTTTTCTAGTTTTCTCTCCCATCCACATCTATCCCTCTCTCTCAGTTCTTTTTTCTCCTCTTTCTCTTCATCCTTACTGTTTAACATTCTCAATGCACACATGTGCTGTACATATATAAACTGGAGAGGATAGAAAAGAACGATGAGATGAGACAAGAAGTGATGAGAGCAAAGGAGAGAATGAGAGAAAATGAAACAAGAAGAGAAGATGAGAAGAAAAAATTAGGTGAGAGGAGACAAGAGGAGATGAGAGGGGAGGAGATGAAATAAAACAAGATGAGGGGAGAGGAGAAGATATGAGGGCAGATGAGATGAGAACATGAGAGGAGATGAGACAAGAGGAGAAGATGATATGAGAGGAAAATATTGGAGGAGATGAGACAAGATGAGATGAGATGAGGGGAGATGAGAGGAGACGAGAGGAGAAGATGAGATGAGATGAGAGAAAAATATTAGAGATGAGACAAAACAAGAAGACAAGAGGAAAAGATGAGAGGGGAGATGAGATGAGACGCGACGAGAGGATATGAGAGCAGATGAGATGAGATGAGATGAGACAAGAGGAGAAGACTAGAGGAATGGATGAGAGGGGAGGAGATGAATTAAGGCAAGATGAAGGGAGATGAGAATGTGAGAGCAGATGAGATGATAAGATGAGAGGAGAGATGACAGGAGAAGATGAGACAAAACGAGAAGACATGAGGAAAAGATGAGAGGAGAGAAGATGAGATGAGAAGATGAGAGGAGATGAGACCAGACAAGAGGAGATGAGATGAGACTAGAGGAGATGAGAGGACAAGATGAGGGCAGATGAGACAAGATAAGATGACAGGAGATGAGACAAGTGAGTATGAGAGGAAAATATGAAGGAGATGAGATGAGACAAGATGAGATGAGAGGAAACGATAAGAGGAGATGAGACAAAATGAGAAGACAAGAGGAAAAGATGAAAGGACAGAGGATGAGTTGAGGCAAGACGAGAGGAAACGAGAGGAGATGAGAGGAGAAGATTAAAGGATATGATACAAGACAAGATTAGATGAGACGAGGTGAGATGAGAGAAGATGAGAAGAGAAGATGTGATGAGACTAGATGAGAGAAGATGAGATGAGATGAGACGAAGAAGATGAGAGGACATGATACCAGAAAATAGAAGAGGAGATGAGATGAGACTAGACTAGACTAGATGAGGGGAGATGAGAGGAGAGCAGATGAGATGAGAGGAAAATATTAGAGGAGATGAGACAAGATAAGATGAGATGAGGGGAGATGAGAGGAGAGCAGATGAGATGAGAGGAGATGATACGAGACAAAATGAGATGAGATGAGATGAGAGGAAAAGTTTAGAGGAGATGAGACAAAATGAGAAGATGAGGAAAAGATGAGAGAAGAGAAGATTAATTGAGACAAGACAATAGGAGATGAGAGGATATGAGAGCAGAAGAGACGAGATGAGAGGAAAAGATTAGAGGAGATGAGATGAGACAAAAGAAAAGACAAGAAGGAAAGATAAGAGGAGAAGAGACGAGAGGTGAGATTAGACCAGAAGAAATGAGAAGAAAAGATGACTGGAGAAGAGATGAGATAGAAGGAGATGAGACAATATGAGATGAGACTTGGGGAGATGACAGATAACAGGATAAGATGAGAGGAGATGACGAGAAGAGATGAGACAAGAGGAGATGAAACAAGAGGATACGAGAGGAATAGATGAGAAAAGATGAGAGAAGATATGTTTTTTTTTTAAATTAATTTATTTTTTTACCCAATTTGGAATGTCCAATTCCCAATGCGCTTTTAAGTCCTCGTGGTTGCGTAGTGATTCACCTCAATCCGGGTGGCGGAGGACGAATCCCAGCTGCCTCCACGTCTGAGACCGCCAACCCACGCATCTTATCACGTGGCTTGTTGAGCGCGTTGCCACGGAGACATAGCGCGTGTGGAGGCTTCACGCCATCCACCGCGGCATCCACGCTCAACTCACCACGTGCTCCACCGAGAACGAACCACATTATAGCGACCACAAGGAGGTTACCCCATGTGACTCTACCCTCCCTAGCAACCGGGCCAATTTGGTTGCTTAGGAGACCTGGCTGGAGTCACTCAGCACACCCTGGGATTCGAACTAGCAAACTCCAGGGGTGGTAGCCAGCGTCTTTTACCACTGAGCTACCAAGACCCCCTGAGAGAAGATAAGTTGAGAGGAAAAGGGATGAGACATGAGAAGAAGATGAGAGCAGAGAATAAGAAGAGACAAGAGAAGAGGTGAGATAAGAGGAGATCAGATGAGACAAAAGGAGATGACAATACAGTAACTTCCCATCACCTAACAAGCAGGTAACTGAGTACGAATGCAAATTCTGTGTCTACGTCTGCCTCATATCTGTTACAAACTCAGCCTTTATATTTAGTCCCTTTAGTGGAGAAACACACACAGACACACAGTAATGAATTGCATACCCATTCATCAATGCTTGGATGGGCAGCCCAGAGACACTGTTAATGGATGAATCTCCAAGCATGCAGTACAGCAGGAAAAAACAAAGCACAGATGTGTCACACATACACACACAAAACACCTATGTCGGTGAGAGCTCTCAAGCAGACATCCTCAGTAAATAAAGATTCTATACCGTCTGACAGAAATAACATCAGACCTGCATGCTGTTCAGGTTACTGTGATTAGAGATCTGACTTAATTACTGTTTCCCATCAGTCCAACACAACTAACGGTGATCCATCAAAGTCACAGAGAACTGAAACCAGTAATTAGTTACAACACCAGTACAGTAACATGTAAAAGGTCACTGGAAGTGGATTTTTTTTCTCAATAGGAATTTTAAAAGAAACATCCATGACAAAGTTGATACTTAGATGAAACATAACTGAAAACTCCATTAAGTCTACGCTAGATATGAAAGAGCAACCTCTGAGCAATAAATATTTCCTATGTGTGGGTAAGACCCCTCTGAATGTAATAAAATAAACATTGCTTATTTCAGAGAGAAAGAGAGATAAAGGAGAGGAAGTGCGATATTGTTGTCAGCTCTGAGGGCAAACATCTGTTTTGCTGTAGTTAATCCACTGAAATGATTCAGGCATCTGAACACTGGATTAGTCACAGCTTCTGTCATTTCTGCCACCGTAAATTGCCTAATTAGATTTTTAAAAGTCTATTCTAAGCTTTGCGTGCTTAAGGTGATATTTGTCCAGATGCGAGTGTTTATGATTCAGAAACCGCCCCGGTGTTTATAAAGTCTAACCGCCCCGTCTGCGATCACAGAATGAGCGACTCGACGAGGAAATTGCTCTTTGGATCGACACAGTCAGCTTCCATTAACAGAGCAACAAAAATAACAGATAGTTAGGCCTCTCCACTCTTAGTCGGGAATCAGAAAAGATCAATATATCCCTCTCTGCTCAGGTAATGACTATTAATGTATTGAGCTCTGGGTCTTGAGCAAACAGGGCATTGAGTCCAAAGAAGATAAGCTACAGGAGCAGCTACAGTCCTCAACAGCAGCAATGTAGTTTGAACACGGTGAAAAGAGCAACCCGCCCGCTTTACCATTGGACAAGTCAAGTAACCTTCCGCTCTACATCTTACCATGGCCATTTAAAGCGATGTTGTAGCCAAGTTATGAAGGCGATGATACATTAAGATTCTATTCTTGTATATTCCAACCTAAACTTCAAAGTATTCCTCTGTTTATTTTTGGTTATTCATATTAACTAGAATATTCGGTTACTCTCCAAATCAGTTCATTTCGCTTTGACCCCAGTTCCAGGACACACCGCAGGATGTAATCACTACACAGACTTCGCCTTAGATCATAAATTAACTCACGCCAACAGAGGACTGCATCATTGAGGGTTTATTGGTGTTTTTTATCTCCTGTCACAAAACACTGATTCAAAGGCAATTAAATCTCCTAAGCAAATTAAAATCATTGTACATTTATTTTCATGCTGATTAATGTGATACTTTGTAGCTAGAAAAACACATTATTTCACGTCCTACAGGTTGTTCGCTGAATGCAGAGAACAGGAAATGCATTCCATACATTATTTATGGGGATTTTTGGAGGGGCTTAGATCTTTACATTGAAAGCCATGTTAAGAAAGACACATTTCCGCTCTGCAAACACTTGTGCAACAGAAATAAGGTTTTAAAGTATGTTTTTGTGATCAGTGCATAAGAAGAAAGAAAAGTAAACTACTGTAAACTGTCAAAAGCAAAATGTTTATTCTTCTCTCAGTATCGATTGAGGTAAATGAGTAACTGTGGCTTAAAGTAAATATACAGTAAACCTAGTTTTAAAGGGATAGTTCACCAAAAAAAAAAAAAAGACAATTCTGTGATTATCTATTCCCCATCATGCTGTTCAAAACTCTGACTTTATAGCGTGGAACACAAAAGGAGATGTTAGGCAGAATGACAGCTTCAGTCACCATTCACTTTCATTGTATGGGAGATGCAATGAAAGTGAATGGTGACTGAGCTAACATTGTTAGCCTGTTGTGTTCAACGGAAGTAAGAAAATGATACAGGTTTGGAACATGTGGTACCCTTCCTGCAGTCTCACCCTGCTGTTGAACACAACATCACCACGCAGCTGGGTGCAACTACAGTAACACCTTCCAAAACGGTCAGAAATCTAGGAGTAACCATCGACAACAGACTAAATTTCACAGACCAAACCTCAAAGACCGCAAGATCATGTAGATTTACACTCTACAATATCAGGAAGATAAGACCCTTCCTCTCTGAACATGCCACACAACTGCTTGTCCAGTCACTTGTCATAACTAGACTGGACTACTGTAACGCTCTCATTGCAGGCCTCCCTGCATGTGCAACTAGACCCCTCCAAATGATCCTGAATGCAGCAGCACGTTTGGTCTTTAATGAACCAGAGCACATGTTACACCACTCCTTGTCTCTCTCCACTGGCTACCGGTTGATGCACGTATCAAATTCAAGGCTCTGATGCTGGCATACAGAAGAGTCACTAGGTCTGCTCCAGCATACCTAAAATCATTTATGCAGAGCTACGCACCCACTAGAAATCTGCGGTCGGCTAAGGAATGTCGCCTTGTTGTACCAACACAAAGAGGCACCAAAACACTTTCCCAGACTTTCAGCTTCATCATACCACATTGGTGGAACGACCTTCCCAACTCCATCAGTGAAGCTGACTCACTCTCTGTCTTCAAAAAACGACTAAAAACACATCTTTTCCATGAGCACTTAAACCAGTCATTAAAAAATAAATAAATAAATAAATTGTTGCACTTTATTCTGTTTTGAATACTATTATGATGCTAGTGATACTTTGTAATACAGCACATTTCATACCACTGTCACCTAAGATGATTCGCTTATGTTTTCCTCTCTTGTAAGTTGCTTTGGATAAAAGCGTCTGCCAAATGAATAAATGTAAATGTAAATGTAAATGTAATGCAACTTCATTATAGCACGAAATAATTCATGTGTTAAGCACAGTTAAACACCACTGACAGAAAGATGGATTTTCCGAAATATTACCTTAATGAAGGTGAACAAAAATACAAATGTATCTCAAAAGGTAATGACGACAAAGGAGAATGCGAGTGCGGGGAGGTGATTACAACGACAAAAGGTTCATTGTGGAATCTTAAAAGGCACGTGTCAAGGAAACACGATAAAGTGTTCCACTCATACTTGGAAAGAAAATCGGTAATACATCTCTTTGTCTCTCTAAATATTATAGGTAGAAATTGCAACATTCTAATCTAATCGCCATCTCAACTGTATAATGTCCCGAATTAAATTGAATTAAACTTTAATGACCTAAACCACCAACACCAACTGAATGAATAAATTTGTTAATAATTCGTGGCTTTTACTGATTACTATTACGTAATATGTGCAATTTAAATTTATTTGCAGAGGAAGAAGCACAGCACACATGTAAAGAGGCAGAGAGCAGTAGATTTAAAAGCTTCTTTCAACAAAGAACGACAAAAATAAATATATCACAAGAGAGGAAGAGTGAACTGGACCAGGCCTTCTTTAAAATGGTCTACATTGACTATGAGCCACTCACCAAAGGAGAAAGAGAAGGGATGCGTTATTTTGTGAACATTGCACAGCCTGGCTACATCCCAACTTGTTACAGCACGGTCCGTGACACACTCATGCCACATGCTTTATTAGAGTTGGAGAATAAGATGCGCGTTCTGCTACAGCACTGCAATGGACTCTCATTGGCCATTGATATTTGGACGAGCCGACGGGGTCACAGTTTTCTGGGTATCGTGGGTAGTATTATTGATGCAAACTTTCAAGGCCACACTGTTCTGCTGAGCTGTGAACACATCCAGGGACACCACACAGCAAAGCACATTTATAAAAAATACAAGGAGGTCCTGAGGCGCTAGAATGTCCAGCGTGGTGTGATCAAAGTGGTTACTGATAGTGCCAGCAATATGGTGAAAGCATTCAATCTGCCTGGTTTCAGTGAATCTGGGGATCTGCTGAATCAAGATGTCGGGGAGAGAGATGTTGAGGGTGATGCTCCAGATACTCCTGCAGCTCCATGCAGACCAGCTGGCCATCCAGTTGAATATGATGGTAGAGCACTACGTCAAAGAATCAAATCTTCACCTGAGATGTCTGATCCACTTACTCCAACTGTCTATTAAAGATGCGATCGCAAAGCATAGTGCAGTCAATTCAATAATCAAAACAGTCAAAACAGTCAGGAAATCAACAAATTAGGTGTTCGTCCCACAACTGCATGCGCAACCAGATGGAACTGTCAGTTGCGGATGATCGAATCGTGCTGACAATGTTTGAGAAGGACGCGCTGTGGCAAAACAGGCTGACATCGATCATAGATGATGGGAAAATCACATGCAATGATGTTCTCGTGCTTCAAGGCTGAGTGAGAGTACTCACACCATTTGCCGAACTGACAGATAGTTTACAAAACGAACTGGGAAACCTGGGGATGATCTTGCCGGCAGCTGCAGAAATACACAGAATGATGGTTGGTGTCTCCAATCCATTGGAAATAGCTGCATTCGCAGAAACTCTAGCTGAGAACTTTTCGGCTCGTAATAAAAGGTTTTAAGACGACACCCACGTTATTCTGGCTGCATTGTTAGACCCACGCTTTAAGAACGAGTGGATTGCAAGAGATGAAAAGGCAAGTAATTCAGTCTAACAAAGCCACATTCACAAATCAACAAAAATATTACAATACATTGGTTATTGTGAAAAGTGTCTATAAAATAAAAAATAATAATAAAAGGGTACAATAATCGTAATTGTACAATAACGTAATTGTATTGTTCTTGAAGGTTCAAGACAAACAGAATGAGATATGGGAGTTGTTAGTTCATCAAACACAACTTCTCTGCAGTATGAATAAAACAGTAACATCCCCTTCCCTTGTCGCTGACCTTGAGCCATCAAGGGCAAAGAAAGGCAAGTCAATGTTCCAGTCCTATGCAACTGCGACACATTCATCTGCAGCACTTGATGTAAAGGGAGAAGTCGAACATTACCTCGCAATGCCAAGAATGAACCCTGACGTTGACGTCCTTCGCTTCTGGAAGGACAACTCTATTATAATGCCCCAACTTTCACAAATTGCAAGACGCATATTTAGCATCCCCAGCGGCTCGGCCAGCATAGAAAGGGTGTTTTCTATTGCTGGCCTGACGTCCAGCAGACATCGCATGTGCTTGAAACCTGCTACTCTGCAAAAGCTCGTTTTTCTGAAAGTGAACACAGCATTGGAGGTATAGTTTTGATGATTAAAAGTGTATTCAACCAACCAACCAACCAAACTTTTTTTCCAATCAGAGAATTATACTTATCAAGATTAATATAAAAGTTTGTTTAAAGAGAAGGCAATAATAGCCTACATATTTTTAGTTTGGCAATTTATTTAACTTTTTTTTTTTTTTTAGTTTGGTAATTTATTTATTTTATTTAATGTAATGTTTTTCGTTTGGTAATTTATTTAATTTAGCCTCATCCAGCATTTTTTTTTATTTTTCAAAAGTGAGCTAAATGATAATTTATTGGCTTGGGCTAATATTACTGTTCCAATAAAGCACGTTGATGTTTTTCTCCTAGTATTGTGTATTTATTTTACACTGAATGCATCTTCTGCACAGAGGTTTGTGATATTTCAAAAAAATTATTAAAATTTACAGTGGAGCGGTAATTAGGCACACATTTAGCCATAGAGTGAACACGGAGCGAGGAGTGAGTGAGGAGGGAGTGAGGAGCGGGAAATGGTCAACCCGGAGCAGAGCTGGGCGGAGTGATTATGAAATGCTTTGAGCGAGGAGTGGAAAGTTTTGCTGCTCCACTCCACTCTCATACTCTGGTCTGAAATCCAGATAACCAACAAACAATTTTAACACAGCTAATACAAAAATGGACTAAACCAACATGGACACAATGATTACATTTTTACAGACTTGACACATTTTAAAATAGATTTTTAAAAGATTTCAAATTTTATTACCTCAGGCAACCTTGTTGTCAACGACCCATTTATCTTTGCACATTACAGTGAGATAGGAGAAAATATTTAGCATTGAAAAATGTATGCACTTAACCTTTAAAGATAACCAGCTCCAGCTTAAACCCACCAACAGTCCCTTTAGCAACCTCAGATTAACTCATATAGCTTCAATCAATCATTAGATTTACTCAAGAATTATGATTCTTTTCAGTTATCGAGTGCACTCTGTCAGGGTTCAGGCAGCTTTATCTGTACAGCATAGCACTAAACTTAATCAGTATTGATCGTTGAGCCAGCAATCTTTCAGAGAGGTGAAACTGAGAGCAGAAAGCATCAGTGCTCTACAGTGGAAACTCATCGTCATTTGCCAGGTAAGCAGATTCCTTCAGCTAGATCTCCAAAACAATCATGTAAAATGATGAATGAACATTGAGTAATAGTGTGCTGATGTATTAAGTTTGGGGTTTTAGCAGCTGACAGACTAAAAGCACCTTAAACACACCTTTAAATTAATCTGTAGTTCACTACATACTTCACTTACCAACATATATTTTAGTATGTAGCTCTCTCGCCTCAAACATGTGGCTCTCGAAACAAAATGTCTTCCTTTAAAGGCACACACTCCGTTTACAATTTAGCAACTTCCTGATAATGAGAAACCCTGTAGTGGTGTTTGCTAAGGCAAGTTAGCATTATCATTGCTCATATTTAGGGTTAGAGATTTAAACAAATCTCTAAGTATTAAACAGCATATTTTTTTGTAAAGCTGCTTTGAAATGATGTGTGTTGTGAAAAGCGCTATACAAATAAAAATAACTTGACCCTATAAAGTGGAACAGGTTCTGCCACGTCACAGACTGGACTATTTTTTTCTTTTTGGAATTGGAGGTTCTGGAACGCGGTACAGAATAATTCTGTTCCGCCCCAATATAACCCCTGGCTGTTACTTTCCTAATCAATCGCACTCACAGTTATGACCTGGCGGATGATTAAATGGGTGAAAGTATTCCATAGACTTACATTAAATGAGGTTCCGAGTCATAACTAGAGAATATTATAAAGAGCACTCCATCTACCACATAGCAATGCACTAGTTGTGCGTTCACATCATGTCGGAATTACCGTAATTACAAAATTCTGACTAGTAAAATGCGTTCACCTCTTCGTAGAACCCGTAATAAGTTGTAATGTTGGAATTCTTTGAAAGTTTCAACTTGACAGTTGTGACATCATGTAAAAATAACCGATATGGCAGTGGTATTAGCAGTTAAAAGACAGTGAGCTGATATTTCTGTCATGTTACTCCTTACAAAACAACTAGAGTTTTGACAAACTAGCCGCAAACTTGACAGAAATTTGCAGCAAAATGTGGCACTCATTATTTTCACATGCAAATGAGCTTGTGATTCACTGCAAAGTTTGCAGAAGTTTGCAGCCAGAGGTGGGTAGTAACGCGCTACATTTACTCCGTTACATTTACTTGAGTAACTTTTTGGAAAAAATTTACTTTTATGAGTAAATTTCTAATGAAAAAAATATATTTTTACTTCATTACAATGGGCGATGTTCCTGTCGTTACATTACTGGTTTTAAGTTAATAAGTGTAAATAAATGCGTAATTTATTAATAGATTTTTGAAAGGGACTTTTATGACAGTGGAACTTTACAGCTGTGTTCTGTCACTGGAGTCGAGTCCACCATTGCAGCAGCAGCAAGCGTGCCAAATAAACACTTTCTTTGCTCCACACCATGAAAAAGAGTAGTTTCATCATGCAGTTCCTTCATATTACACCAAGACAAGTGGATATTTCAAGATTATAATTGCAGCGCGGTAAGTTTTGGCAATTATGATAACGTGGGCTTGTCTGTGTCATTGTCATTTTCAGGGTGATTCTGTAACTATTGTTGTTCAATAACAAACACACTTTGCATTATGAGTGTTGAAACTTAAACGAATCAATTCCGAGAACAACCTAGCAACCACATAGCAAGATGGTAACACCCACTCAGAACATGTTAGCTACTACATAGCAATGGCCTAGCAAACATTACACTCAAGCAACCACAAACCAACATGCTAACAACCACTTAGAACATGTTAGCAAGTTCATAGCAATGGCCTAGCAACCATAAAGAATACCCAAGCAACCACAAAGCAACATGCTAACAACCACTCAGAACACGTTAGTAACTTCGTAGCAATGGCCAAGCAACCATCAAGAACACACAAGGAACCACAAAGCAACATGCTAACAACCACTCAGCACATGCTAGCAACTTTGTAGCAATGGCCTAGTAACCATCAAGAACACTCAAGGAACCACAAAGCAACATGCTAACAACCACTCAGAACACCCCTTACAAAAAATCTAAACTTGCTGCAAACTTGCCGCAAATTTGCCACAGGTTTGCCACTCTTTATTTTCACATGCAAATGAGCTTGTGATTTGCCGCAAATGTTTTCCAGAAGTTTGCAGCTCTTCACCGGTAGTGGTGAACCTCCGGCAAACCTTTAGCAACAATGGACAATGTGCCACAAGTTTGCCGCCATGCTCATTTGCATGTGAAAATCAACAGTGGTGAATTTGCGGCAAGTTTGTGGCAAATTTGCTATGGACTTTCGATTTTTGTAAGGGACGTTGGCAACTTTGATGCAATGGCCTAGCAACCATCAAGAACACTCAAGGAACCACAAAGCAACATGCTAACAACCACTCAGAACACCCCTTACAAAAAATCTAAACTTGCTGCAAACTTGGCGCAAATTTGCCACAGGTTTGCCACTCTATATTTTCACATGCAAATGAGCTTGTGATTTGCCGCAAATGCTTTCCAGAAGTTTGCAGCTCTTCACCGGTAGTGGTGAACCTCCGGCAAACCTTTAGCAACAATGGACAATGTGCCACAAGTTTGCCGCCATGCTCATTTGCATGTGAAAATCAACAGTGGCGAATTTGCTATGAACTTTCTATTTTTGTAAGGGACGTTGGGAACTTCGTAGCAATGGCCTAGCAAGCATCAAGAACACCCAAGCAACCACAAAAGTTTAGTTTGGGTTTACAATTTAAATGGAGGTGCCCTTACAAAAAATCTAAACTAGACGCAAATTTGCCACTAGTTATTTTCACATGCAAATTAGCTTTTGATTTGCCGAAAATGTTTGCCAGAAGTTTGCAGCTCTTCGCCAGTAGTGGTAAACCTCCAGAAAATTATTAGTGGTGAATTTGCAGCAAATTTGCCATGAACTCTCGATTTTCGTTAGGGCATTTCTGGTCCATATTATGCTAATCATTCGCTAACTAATTTGTTTGACTGATATCCCTAAAAAAAATCTACAGTTCTGGCGAACTTGACACAAATTTGCCACTCATTATTTACACATGCAAATGAACATGTTATTGCCAGAAGTTTGCAGCTCTTCACTGGTAGTGGTGAACCTGCAGCAAACCTTTGGCAACAATGGACAATTTACCGCTACTGGTAAACACTTCTCTGGAAAACCTGTGGCAATAATGATAAGTTTGACACAAAGCTCATTTGCAAGTGAAAATAATGAGTGTCAAATTTGCGGCATGTTTACCACAGGGTTATGCCAGAACTATACATTTTTGTATGGGAAATGCCCTGAATAATGTATTGGGGACACAATAACACTTGGTTTGTGGTTGTGTAAATGACATTGCCACTAACCAAACGGACTGCAGCACAGTTTTTGCAAGATGGTACACATGCACCAATTTGCATTCAAAACAGGATTCATCACTGCACAAACAACGTCACAGTGTGAACAGGCTTGACAGTTGTTGAGGATATTGTGTGAAAGTTGTAATACGATTTGGTTGAAGTTCATTTTTGCGAATGTGGGTGGATAGGGATGAAATTATGTACTTCCCTTCTATACGCTCCACAGAAGCATCAATTTAGTAATCCATAACTGTGCCAAGTGCCTTTATTGCATAATAAATTCAGATGAGGGCCTGTAGCTACAGAGACTCTGCCAGCATTTTCAATTTTCTACCTTGCATCCCTCCAACACCCACCAACTCTCTCTCTCTCTCTCATCCTCTTATCTATTTTAGATCTGGCCTGGTGCAAAAAATAAGATTGTTTCTGTTGTCCCACTTTAAGTATGGAACATTTTCACCCTTTTTTTCTCCTTAGATCTGTCTAAACATGACTTTCTCTTTCACTTTCACTTTCTCTGTCTTTTCTCATATACAGTATGTGGTGAAAATGGCCATTGGGGATGATGAATAAGGGACCTCAGATTAGCTTTGTCTACAAAGGCTGCTGCTTTCTAAGATTCAGTGTTAGTTTTAAAACAATGGACCAATCGGATTAATCTGGGGGTGGGATGAACATATTTACATATGGCCAAGCGTACTGAGGATGTACGTTAGCAATGGGATTTTTGGAGTTAATGCGGCAATAAACACACCTTCTGTTCAATTCCATTGCGCCGCGTTAGCTGTTTCGTACGTGTCTTGTGTGAATGACCATTTATATTGCATTGCCATTGCCAAATTTGAAAGCAGCTCTGCATGTATCCTTTGAAGTGAACTCATCACAATGCACGAGGTTGTCTTCGAAGTGAAGGAAACATACAAGGATACATTCTTGGTTTAAAAACAGCTCGAACAGAATTGAACAGAAGGTGCATTTATAAGAGTGTTAACTTCCATACACCTGGAAGCCCCAAACGCAGCCTTCACTGCCGGGACGTCAGCAGGGATGCACTATAATGACAAATAGATCTCCTGTCGACTATGTTAATAATCATAGTGGGCTCACTGTGATGTGGCAAAAAGTACCCATAAATTATAGAGGTGTGTTATATAATTGCAGAAGCAGAATCATTTTCACGAGTGAGGACAGGTTTTAATTAGTCAAACCTCCTGAGGAAAAGAAAAGACTGGCTCTCCCCGTCTTACACAGAGCACAGCATCTCGTCTTTACAGGAACATCATTTTCATACCACTTTACACACACACACACACATACACATTTTCTTAGCCAATGTAACAGGGACATTTTGCACTGTTTACTGTTAATAACTAATCAACATTTTATTCATCAGTGTTTTGACCTTACTCTTCAACAATAAGGCATTAAAGATAGGGCTTTCTATATAAACAACAGAATTGGTGTCACAGTTGTTTAAAATTACTTTTGAGTTGTTTCCATCACTTTGCAATTGTCCAAGAGAGAGATGGATTACATTGACGCTCGTTTGCTCCTCCTTGGATTCCCGGATGTCATCCTCGAACTTTGCCACCTGAATTTCTCAACCTGTATTCAACAGCCTGAATATTGAGACCTGAATTTCATGACCTGAAATCCACCTCTTGAATAATCTGAAGTTTTTTTATGTGAATTCACACAAAATATTTTCAAATATTTAAAATTTTAAACTTTTTCGATAACATCAAATTACACTCAGTCTTTTTCAAGATCATGAATTCGGAGGCTCTTTCAAATTCAAGTTCTGGTGATATAAAAATGACACCATAAAATTCCTTAAAAAGTCAACCCACTATAGTCATTGTATAACTCACAAACTGATTGTAATGATAATATCTATCATGAAATCCCTACTCCTAACTCTGAGCCATAGTTGTACAATAATATTACAAGCCTAGATATTTTTGTCACGGTCCTGTCACTCTGTGTTTTTGTGTGGCAGGATCATGACATCATTGTTCTGTGTCTGTCTTGTGTTCTGTCTTTATGAGCGCATGGCTTCGGTTGTAGTTTCCCTGCTGTGCGCTCTTCGTTTTGTCTTGTTTCCTATCCGGAGCATGGTGTCTGGATCCTGAATTCCCTGTCTCGATCGGTTTCAGTCTGTGTCGGGATCTGGACATTCATGCTCCATGTTCTGTCTGTTATTGGCGTGGGTGCACTGCGCTTATGTCATCTTGGCGGCATGCACTCACGTCAATCGTTTATGTCTGTCTCTCGCGACCATGGATGCGCTACGCATTGTGCATCTTAATGTTGTGCTGAGGTTCGGTCACTTTGGTCTGAAGTGACGGGTTTGTGTGTGGCCGAACTCTCGCACAGATGTCCTGTCTCGTTTTGTCACCTATTGCGTGCATCGCATGTCGTTTGCCTCACGATATACACTCAGGCTTTGTCTAGTGTGGGAATGCGTGGCATTGCTTTGTTTGCCGTTGCTACACATTCTCTCATCTTGTCTATGGTTTGGCATGAGCGTATATTGCCTTATTGTCTTGCCGATGTGCGCTCATGCCATTTGGGTGTTTGTGTCTTGTGAGAGCACGTGGCTTTGTTTTGTTTCTGTGTTGCCGTGTGTCTCTCAGTCTTGTGTCATTATTTTGCCCATTATTAGTTCATTTGTTACACCTGCCCTGCCCATTAACCTTTTGATTTCCTTCCCTATTTTATTCTCTTCGTGTGCGCTGTCCAGTGCCAGTTCGTCTTGTGCTTGTTTCGTGTCCATGTCAGTGTTGAGTCTTATCCCTGTTTCTGTCGGTTCCGGTCAATCCTGGTCCCTTTTCGTTTGCCCCGTTCCCGCTTCAGAGAGAGCCTGCATTGGACTGTATTTTTTCCCCCTTTGGGGCAGTTTGGTTTTTTGTTTAATTTTTGTATTAATAAAACCTTTTGTTTTTTCACTCTGCATTTGGGTCCTGCCTCTGCTGATTCGTGATAATTTTGGTTAGTAATTATGTTTTATAATCTATGATCTTCTATCACTAAAATGACATTCTACTGTAATACTCACTAGTATAAAAGCCTCAGCCAGATAATGTTATATCTCATTCTTTTATTATCTCTCTCTGTCTGGTAATATTGCTGATGAAGACAGTCAGTCACAGCTGCAGAATTTCCTCATAACGTCTCTCAACTGCACGGCTTCACACGGGCATCTTAAAATAATGAGTCGTGACTGTAGTTTTTTAAAATACGGGCTGCTCCCTGGAGCTTACGGGATTTCACAGCCTAACCAAACAGCAGTGGAACACCTTAAAGGGATAGTTCACCCCAAAATGAAAGCTCTGTCATTATTTACTTCCCCTCATATCGTTCCAAACCTTCATGCTGTTATTTCACAATGTAGAAATGTTTAAAGAATATTCACGTAGATCTTTTCATACTGTACGATTACAGTTCATGGTGACCAAGACTGACAAGAAACCAAAAGATTATCCACTTTTTTACAAGTCTTCTGAAGTCATTCAATAGCTTTGTGCGAGGAACAGACCAAAATTTAAGTCGTTATTCACTGACCCATTCCTTTAACCCATGTTTGTGTCCAAAATGTAAAAATGCTGCTTCACATTTGGCTACTACACATGCGAGAACCAATGCTTTTTGGTGTCAATGACTTGAATGCACGCTCCGTTTTTTTATATAAATGTGAGTGTTTGGGCAGATAGGAAGATCGTAACTAAACAGCTTACATTTTTCTGACTACTTTCTATGATACTTTTATGGTGATTTTTTGTGCTTTTAGTCCTTTACAGTGCTCAGTTTGAATTGACGAAACAGACTGTATTGAAACAGACTGATCACACATGTGGAAATTCGGCGACAGTAGGTCAAAAGTTCTGCTGTTGAAATCGGTCTGTGCTTACTGAAATTCAAAACCACTGCCCCCAGTGACTGAAACGGGAAATGTTGTTGAGGTGAAATGTCCACAGGGTGGCACCTAAAAGCGAGTTGTATTTTTTTTTTTACAGGAATGCATATTAGTATGCATAACTAGTTGGAAAGCCAATTAAGATATAGTTAATTAATCTTCAATTTATTGATATCTGAAATACAAAATCTAACATGTCGAAATAAGTTTACATATATAAAAAATTTGCATTTTAACGTAATTTAATTGTAGATATCAGGAAAGGATATTTGTACTAGTAACAATGTAATTATCAAAAACGATCATTCTGCTCTTCAGACAGCGCTGTCACACACACAAACACACACTGGTTCAGATTCAGAATGGCAGAGGGGAGACATCACGGCTCATTCCAACTTTCTCTCCACTTCCCTGTTACGTGTAGATCGGCAAAATAACAACAGGAATACCGCGTGAACATAAACAATCGTTATCAGACTGAATAAGGATGCGATTCATAAAGTAACTTTGCCCTGTGTATGTGTGTGATTGTGTATTTATTCCCTCTGGGCTTGCCGTAGAAAGCAAATGCCAATATGGAGCTTCAGTGAGTAAATGAACTGCCTTCAATAAACACACTGTTTAGTCTGTGAATCCTCTGTTTTCTGCATTTTATTGTCAATTATCCTAATTTTAGTGTATGAATATCGTGGTGTCGCGTCGCGCCTGGTGTGGATAGACCGATTGCGTGTCACTGGAATCTTATCATATCACGTCTGGTTAGGAGGTGTGACATGAGAACAGATATTATTTGCTAGCAAGTCTTGTCTTGTATGCATGTACAGTTCTCATTGCCTGTGAAAACATCCAGGTGTTTGGAAATGTAAACAGAAAATGAGGTCAGAAATTAAGATGTGCATGAATAAACCATAGTGGAAGGATTTAATTATCTTGCATAGCAGTGAAGACGTTTATTTTAGGGTTTACAGAAGGCACAATATTTAAATAAAGCCGTTTAAATTTGAATTGGATTTTTGGCTTGCCCTGATGGCGACCCAATAATAAACCGCAGGCTTCTTGGGTTCTGCCTCACTGATTGATAACCAATCACAGCGTCTGTTCTGTCTGAAAGCGACGGTGTCCAGGGGCTAGGCTATACATCAATGCTTTCTTGCAGAGAAGGCGAAAGTGAGAGTGTAAATTATTTACACACATGATTCTTCCACCCACACTCACACACACAACATCTCTGCATGTATATCTATGTGTAATGTGTAAGTCAGTGGCAGCCTGTTCTTATTATGGTACAATAAGCTTTAAGGCTGTTATGAGGTTTAGAAATGTAAATGACAAAAACATATTTACAGTGTAGGGGAAGCTACTTTGAAATCAGAGCTTCCCAAGCTAAGCTACTCATAATTTAAAACTAGACCAGCCTGACATAACAACATTGGCTCAACCAATGGCTTGAGTTTGGGATGGGACTATCTGTTTGGTGACCACTGAAAGACGGGGGAAATCTGTTGGAAAACATTATATTCTTGCAATTCTGTTTGGTGGCGCTAGTGATGCAGAAATTGAACAGATACATTTACACTTAATACACTAATAAAATTAGAAAACACCTTCATTTATGTAACTAAGTAAAAAATACAGGGATGTACAGCAGAATTTAAACAAAATCTTCTCTTAAAAATAGAAGATACAATGACTTCTACACATGGACTCTTGGTTTGTTATTAAAGGGATAGTACACCAAATGAAAATTCATCCATCATTTACTCTCCCTCTTGTGTTTCCAAACCTGTTTAGAAACCTGAAGTATACAAAAGGATATGCTAGGCAGAATGCTAGACTCTCCATTCACTTTCATTGTATAGAAAAAAGATGCAATAAAAGCGAATGGTAACTGAGGCTCTACTCATAATAATTTTTTGCATGCATTTAGCATGTATCATTGGTTCTTGAATACTTTTTTATAAAAAATGTTGATTTAGTTATTTCACTTTATTCCATTTTTTATTTCTTAAAATAAATTTGGTTTTTAATGTCCCTCTAAGAAGGCATGTAAAAATTAACATTATGTGTTATCTAGTAGGCATTCAACTGCCTGATGGCAAAATAAATGCAGAACAACAAAAAGGAACACTTATGTGAGAATGCTGTTTGTAGACTACAGCTCAGCATTCAACACCATAGTGCCCTCCAAGCTTTATGTGAAACTCCAGGCTCTGTGCTTAAACAGCTCGCTGTGCAGCTGGATCCTGGACTTCCTGTCAAGCAGACACCAGGTGGTTAGAATGAGCAGCAACATCTCCTCATCACTGACCCTCAACACTGGAGTCAGGAGCACAATATCTCCCTCAATGTCAGCAAGACAAAGGAGCTTGTGGTGGACTTCAGGATAAAAGACAGAGAACACAGTCCCATCACCATCAATGGAGCACCAGTGGAGAGAGTCAGCAGCTTCAAGTTCCTGGGTGTCCACATCACTGAGGAACTCACATGATCCGTCCACACTGAGGCCGTTGTGAAGAAGGCTCATCAGCCCCTCTTCTTCCTGAGACGGCTGAGGAAGTTTGGAATGAACCGCCACATCCTCACACGGTTCTACACCTGCACTGTAGAGAGCATCCTGACTGGCTGCATCACTGCCTAGTACGACAATAGCACCACCCACAACCGCAAAGCCCTGCAAAGGGTGGTGTGAACTGCCAGACACATCATCGGAGGTGAGCTTCCCTCCCTCCAGGACATATATACCAGGCGGTGTGTGAAAAAAGCTCGAAGGATCATCAGAGACTCCAGCCACCTGAGCCATGGGCTGTTCTCACTGCTACCATCAGGCAGGCGGTATCGCAGCATCAGGACCCGCACCAGCCGACTTCATGACAGCTTCTTCCCCCAAGCAATCAGACTTTTGAACTCTTGATCTCTCACGATCAATATACATCAGCACTGCATTTTATTAATCTTATTATTTCACACTGGACTGTCATAAATTATATTCTCTCTTAACAACACACTGGCAACTGACTATCAACCGACAGCCTGAATGTCAGTACAGTACAATACAACCTACTGTACATTTTATATATACTATATATAGTATTTGTTTTATTGTATAATGTGTATTCTATATTGTGTGTATTGTGTACTGTACAATATTCTATCTTGTGTGTATTGTATACTGTATATTATTATTTGTATAGTGTGTTGTGTGTAATTATGTGTATATTAGATATGTAAATTGTGATGTGTAAATCTGTTTATTGTAAATTGGTATATGTCTCATCTATGTCTCATCACTCATGACTGCTATGTTGATCGGAACTGCACCCAAGACTTTCACCCACTATTGCACTTGTGTATATGGTTGTGTGACAATAAAAGTGAAGTGAAGTGAAAATAAAAAAATACATACAGATATTCACATATACAAAGCAGGTGCAAGAAGCTCAGTATTTTAATGAGTATTTATTGTCTGTTGCCGCCTTAGTCTTAGTTTTATTGTGCACAGCATGGTTGCTTGTGGAAAACAACATTTATTGCCAACCCGAGTGTGTGACAAATAAACTTTAAGGACAACAACAAATAAAAATTCACCACATTTGTTTTCGTAATTAATGTTCCTGTCTTAATGTGCACAATTTATCAGTGCACGTTATTCTAAGGATATTCTAAATGCAATGATTTTTCCACCTCTGAGATGACTTTTCTTCTCTGCTGATGTAATCAAGTCCACATGGGCAGGGAAAAGAAACCAGTAATATCACAACCTACTTCTCACAATCCAATCAAATCCCAATGGATAAAATTCCACCCTATACATTATCTCCCACGCAATATTCTGTATCACTCGGAAATGCAGATATAGAAGTTAAATACCATATAATTAAATGTGCACTTTGTAATTTTTTATGCATCTTGGACTTACACTGACACC
Organism: Myxocyprinus asiaticus; assembly: GCF_019703515.2. Classification (NCBI taxonomy): domain Eukaryota; kingdom Metazoa; phylum Chordata; class Actinopteri; order Cypriniformes; family Catostomidae; genus Myxocyprinus; species Myxocyprinus asiaticus. The sequence continues at coordinate 40,176,227 of NC_059374.1, read as the reverse complement.
TAGCGGAGTGGATGCGGCATCATTCAAACACAGTATTTTTCAATTAATGATGCCATTATAGAAATTCACTATTCACAGTGAGCCATAATTTATTTAATTTATGAGTTAAAGTGTCTGGAGTCACGAGTTGGAATCCAGGGCGTGCTGAGTGACTCCAGTTAGGCTTCCTAAGCAACAAATTGGCCTGGTTGCTAGTGAGGGTAGAGTCACGTTGGTTAACCTCCTCGTGGTTGCTATAATGTGGTTTTCGCTCTCGGTGGGGCGCGTGGTGAGTTGTGCGTGGATGCCGCGGAGAATAGCGTGAAGCCTCCACCCGCGCTAGGTCTCCGCGGTAACGTGCTCAACAAGTCACATGATAAGATGCACGGATTGACGATCTCAGACGCGGAGGCAACTGAGATTAGTCCTCCACCACCCGGATTGAGGCGAGTCACTACGCCACCACGAGGACTTAGAGCGCATTGGGAATTGGGCATTCCAAATTGGGGAGAATAGGGGAGAAAATAAAAAAAATAAAAATAAAAAATAAAAATACAATAAATAGATTTATGAGTTGAAGTGTCAAATAACAGGGAGATTACCGAGACTAAGCGTGTAGTATTCGGCTGGTCATGTAATCCTAACATGGCAGCCCCCATGAGAGGACCCTCCCCATGTAGTAACAAAACAGCTTATATAAGGCTACTGATTTGACTGGCATCTTCATTTTAATGTGAGTGGTCATGATTTTATACATATGCTTCAAAAGTGCAATTCGTTCCTTTAGGAGGAAAACTTTTTTAATGAGGAAAAAATTACTGATTAATGAAGAATACCTTTTTGTGTTGCTTTTACCTGCATATGTGAACAATATAAAATAAAATGTAATATAATTCATAGATATTTCAAAAGGTTTTAGTCCCTAACATGCTGTACAGGCACACACGTGCTTATCCTTAAACATCACGCTTTATGACAGATAACTGGCAGACGCATTTGACAGGAAGGTGACTAACAAACACCATCAGCTATGCAGTATTCTGTCACTCTGGGTAACAACACATCACCACGACGATGCATTCGACAGCCCGTAGTTCCCAGAAGCATGTGCCATGCAGTGCCAAAGAACAGTCCAATCTGGGCTGACTTAAAACTCCTGAACTATTTAACATTTCTTTTCCTGATTCTTGATAAGACACTAATGCATTATTTTGAGAAAGACGATTGGATGATTATTGAATTTCCTTAATTGACGTGCATTGAAACGGAACAGGTTATACGATAATGAATGACAAAAGCAAACAAGATGTTTGTATGTGTCGGCATGATAACATTAGTACAACTGAGAATGTCCAAGAGTCTGAGTCAATCAGACGCAATTATCATCTAAAGTAATGAGCTTTTCATAATAAGAAAAGACGGGAGGCCTCGGTAATACTGACAACTAAAATAACTTAACTACAATAAAGTTAGAAGATATTCCTAAGCTACATTCGATCGCACTTGAACAAGCTTGTGACTGTTGTTGTTTATGTAATGCAATCATTAAAATATATCGCCTTACAATGCATGTGCTATAGTAAAAGTGATTAGATGCCATAAGATAGAATTGTGTGAGAAACAGAGCCAAAAGTAAGTGTTTATGAAAAGATAATCTGCCGTTTTACTTGTGATTTATGTTAAAGGGAAATAAAAGTCACTGTTATTGTAGCGCCTCTAGTGTTCATTTCTGTTTTGCTCATACTTAGGTTTAGGGATTTTTTTTCAAAACTCACATTTTCTTTAGAGAATTTAAAAATCTAGTTCCTATATTTCAGCTACTTATTTTATTTTATTTTTAAATTTATAGAATTCTATAAAGGTCATTGTTATTTGATTTAAAAAAAAAATCTAGTTAATATATTTCGGCTATTTATTTATATATCTGTTTCTGTTATCATTATGATTTAAAAAGGAGCCAAACAACTATGTGATAATAAATGGCTTCATATGATCACTATCTTTAAATTAAATAATTTGTTTTTGCATGATCAGTCATATTTTCAAAATCAATGCCAAAATTTCACAATTTCTGCCAGGGTATGCAACTTTTTGAGCACAACTGTACATACTCAGGTGAGGCACTGTGAAAAAATGATCATCTCAACTCTGTGACGTATTGGCACTATAGAGACACATGTTTTTTTGACAATATCTACAAATGTACTACTTTACCTGCTAAGAATATATGGCGATGTGGGTGAAAACACTGGAAAACCGGAAATTGCAAACAGGCGAATCGTGGAACACTTCCGCGTTCAGGTAAAAGGTGGATAGCTGGCATTGGCATAAACTGTCAGTAGTTGAACAGTCAACATGTTTGTAGCTTGTTACCTGAATAGTAACACATCCAGCTTAATGGCACAGACATTTGAAGGAAACTCTATTGCCCCCTTGAGTACTAAGGGTTATAACCACCACAGTAACGCAAGTATACACGTTAAGGGGCTGTTCAGACTGAATACGTTCTTGCGCTAAAAAACCTAGATGCAGTACAACAGATACAGTAGAACAGAACGCAGGTGTCTTTAGACTTATTTTTAACACGGCCTCTAACTGCGCAAGAAAACGAGACGCAGCACAATGGTCAAAGACGTCAACAATTGAAAAACGGAGCAGGCGGACACCAAAATACATTGTGTGAACGGCCCCTAGATATATGAAACAGGACCATATTCTTGCAATGCCTTGGCCAGTCTGAATTGGCATACTTACATAGAATATATTTCTGGGCTAAAACGTTTAAATAGACCTTAATAGCAATGTCTAGTATCTTATTAAAGCATAGCTTGAGTAAACTAGCTTCTTTGGCAGCGATTAAGATCAGGAAGGGGTACAGCACAATTTCTCCTCCTTGGAGGCAAATCATTTGTTTCATTTTAGTGAGTACAAATGAGAGAAAGGGAGAGAAAATGAAAATAGAGACAAGTAGATAAAAAAGAGGAATGAAATAATGAGTGTAGAAGCAAGAAGAGGAAAGGAGAGAATAGTAGGATGCTGAAGCACATCTCTACTGCTGTGTGTGTGAGGATATTTTCACTCCAACACTGACCAGAGACCAGTCTTCTTCATATTGCTATCACAGATATGAACATTCCCAGACAGTGCTGTTAGTCTGTACTAACACATCCTCTCTTTGGCTGTGCTGGTGTGAACGCTACTTGAAGTCTTTGACTGCAGATTCAACACATTTTTTAACTTTGGCATAAAGTCTAGTCTACTTTACAGATTTTTCTGGCCATGAACCACCCACTTAGACAGGAAGAGATCACATGATGGACATGCAAATCGTTCAACCACAGTTAAACCACTTTTTTATGTGATGTTTAGGGGCAGGTAAACCAGAAATTGGATACAACCCTGAGAGCAATAAAGGGGTGTACTCAAAGATATCTGTTTTATTTGCTAATAAATGTCTCTTAAATATATTTAGAAAATGTAATGGCACAAACCTTGTAAACTTTGTCAAACGACTACTTCTTCCTCGCAAGCGCTTGTTGTAGCAGCCTGAGAAATTGTAAACTTAAACTTACTTTTCCAGCAGACTGATTCTTGGAAAACCAGTGCACCCTGACTATATAGAATTTGTTTTTTATGTTGCATGGTATTTACACGCACTTGCAATGTACATGCAATGTACAAATGTTCAAAAAACATGGTAGTACCATAGAACTTTTTGTTTAAGGAATGACATACCTAACTCATAATTCCTAAAGAACCGGGTTTCTCATCTTTTGGTAGTGATGTGACTCAAAATGAGGGATAATTGCTTGTAAATGAAGATTAAACACTTCACTGAACTCCTGGACGACATCAGTCACCATCTGCTGCATTCGGATGCTGAACCCGGATCAGAGAGCCGGCAGTAGATCAGCTCTCATGACAGCTGTGACACTCATGTCCTCTGCCCTGGTCACTGAGAGCTAAAAGCATCTAATGTGCTGTCACACATATGACCAAGAAAATGGATCTGGTGAGCAATTTGTTCTCTATGTTACAGATAAAAAGTCTTACACAGTTTAAAAGTTTCATTTTATGAATTAAGGTCGAAGTCTTACTGTATGACTGAATTATTTTTACTTTCTCTCATGAAGTGAGAAATGGGCATGCACAAGATATATGTTGACTAAATGAATATGTCAATTTATTCAGTTTTTTTAATCAAATTATTTACATGATATGCCCATTCATTAATCGAATTAATCGCAATTAATCGCATATATACAGTAAGTATTTGCTGGGAATGGCTCTCAAATAACAATAATTCAATTTATAATGATTAAATAATTATAAATATAATATATATTATAAATATAATAATTTGGATAATTAAAATGCATTACATTATTGTGGCAGATGTGTAAAGCTTTGATACAAAAGAACATAAGCCTAATATTGGTCTACAGGCCACAGCAATTCATTTTGTAACTGAATTCATCAATCTGGCTTTTCAAAGGATGTGTCAATGTACACATGCATCAGACAGACGCTTTTAAAGCATCTCACTTTGGTTGCAACGCAACATTAACAGTGCGTTTTTAGGTTGCCGTGTCAAATTAAAAGTAGTTTGAAACTTAGAAAACATGTCTAGAGATCCCTTCATTAGGAATTTCACTCTGTCTAGCTGTGATTGAATGCAAGTTGAATGCAAGAACGCATTCTTATCATATGCAGTCGCTAGTGTCAAGCAAGTGTAAGTGTGGCACATTGCCTATACAGCTGGAGTTTCGCTTACTGCCCCCTGCTGAAAACAGGTGGTAGGAATATTCCTTACTACTGAACTAACCTGTTAAAAAGACAGCCGTAAATATAGTATATTAAATTGAGTCAGAACTATGTTTGAACTAGCAAAACAAGATTTCAATGGCTCATATCATGGGAAACAGGAGTTTTATTTTAAAGTAAATCCGGATACATTTGAAAATGGCATTTTCGTTTTCGAAACGCTCTCTGTCCACACTGGCGTTTTCAAGCATTTTCCAAAAGTTTCTCATCCACACTGATGAAAACTTAAATCCCATTACTGCTCATGCGAAAAATCACTGTTCTATGTACAGTCTGAAACATGTGACGTGGTGGACTAAAGCACTGAACTTGTAATCAGAAGGTTGTTAGTTCAATCCCCACAGCCACCACCATTGTGTCCTTGAGCAAGGCACTTAACTCCAGGTTGCTCCAGGGGAATTGTCCCTGTAATAAGTGCACTGTAAGTCGCTTGGGATAAAAGCATCTGCCAAATGCATAAATATAAATGTATGAAACACAATTGTCCTCATGTTCCGCAGCCAAACAGCAATTCTGAGTAAACTTCCCATCACCTTTGAAGGAATGCAATGTGGAGATTGTACAAATTAACATTTATCTTTACAAAGGCTATCAAAGTTAATAGCAGGCACAAAAACACATGGGCCGATATCTTGATTGTTTTGGGTTGAATGGATCGCATGACTGCATCACATAGTTTAATTTGTCTGTCCACACTAAAAGTGGAAAAAAAAAAAAAAAGAGAGAGACAAAAAGTGGCTACTACGTGCAATACCACGGAAACGGAAAACAATAATAAAAAAATTATAATAATAAAACTGTTTTTAGTGCAAATAAAGCTCAACTAGATTTTAAGCAGACTTCATGGAAATAAATATATATATAAAATGCTACAAAATATGTAGAATATGACCCCTTTAGTGAGTTTCTCACTTATATAGAAACTACGACTTTCCTTCAGAGTGGGCAGAGATAAGAGCATCCCCGTCTTACGACAACATCACACCAAAAAATGAAAAGCGCTGAACAAATGAGGAGAGCTTTTATCTTGTGTATGTGACCTGCTGAGTTTATGAATCAGGCAGCCTGTTATCGGATCAGTTACAGAGTGAATGGGTGCTTTTAATGAGAGTGACTATAATTAGTGGTGTTTACTGAGGCAAGCATCACTAGTACTATTCCTCATACTCAGGGTAAAGGATTTGATCAGTCCCCTAATTCTAAGTATTTTAACTTCAGCAGATAACTCATCCTGCACTGTTTGTTCTACAGACATGAATGGTGCATCAAATCATGTGGATTACCGAGGAGAAGTGTGCTATTACACATATCAGAGCTCACAGGTGACATGTCAGTAATTGAGTCATTTGGTCACACCTTAGTAAGGCGTGTAGGAAGTGTTTTTACTTCATCTAAACACCTGGAGTGTGGAGGTGTGTGTAAATGTGTGAATGAATTTGCTGACATTATAGCAAGTGATATTCGCCATTCACAATCCTGACTCAGTCACACCTGTCATTTTCATTCCATAACTTCATAAAGTCAACGTGAAATGCCATTCACAACCCATTTTACTCCTATATTGTGACATATTTCTGTGAAATATTCGATATTCAAGATGATTAGGATTTTTTTTTCCAATGGTTTTGCTTTTCCTGTATTATTACTATGGCTTAAAATAGTTACCGTAGTAAAACCATGGTAAATTTTTGCAAAAGGACGTGTAAAGCTATTGCATTGAACACAACAGAAAATAAATTCCCTTCCTGTCCTCCTGTGTGTGTGTGTGTGTGTGTGTGTGTGTGTGTGTGTGTGTGTGTGTGTGTGTGTGTGTGTGTGTTTGGGTGGCTTACGAGGACATTTTTTTAGGTTACAAACTGTAAGCTAAACAAAGGTATAATGCTATAAATGTGGTTTATGAGGACATTTCTAGTGTCCCCGTAATTCAAATCGCTTAAAAAACATACTAAACAATGTTTTATTGAAAATGTAAAAATGCAGAAAGTTTTTTGTGAGGTTTAGGGGTAGGGTTAGGGTTAGGGGATAGAATCTATAGTTAGTACAGAAAAAAAATCATTATGTCTATGGAGAGTCATCATAATAATAGCTGCACCAACCTGTGTGTGTGTGTGTGTGTGTGTGTGTGTGTGTGTGTGTGTGTGTGTGTGTGTGTGTGTGTGTGTTAGGGTTGCTAGTAAATGTCCCAGTAGTTGTTGTGTTGGGTTAGAGGCGTACCACACACAGAATGAGAAAATACACAGACAGGAAGAGTGAGCCTTCAGAGGCCATCAGCACACACACACACACACACACACTTTTTTTTCTGTGCTTGTTTTAACTGCGATGGGCTCATGGACCTAAACTGAATACTGATTTCCACTCTTTGTCTAACTGGAATCTTCGACAGATTTATGGCTGAATTAAACTGAATAGTTTCATGCAGAACAAAATTCCCTAGGACTACAAAGCCATCAAACAGATATAAACAAATAAACAAGATTTTTACATTTTCTGGAGACAGAATGTGCTTGCGTCTAAAAAACTCCATACTAGGGTGTTCCGGGTGGTTGCCAGGGCATTGCTATGTGGTTGCTAGGGTGTTCTGGTTGGTTGCCAGGGCATTGCAGTGTGGTTGCTAGGGTGTTCTGGGTGGTTACCAGGGAGTTGCTATGTGGTTACTAGGGTTTTCTGGGTTGTTGCTAGGGAATTGCATTTCAGTTACTAGGGTGTTCTGGGTGGTTGTTAGGGTATTGCTATGTGGTTGCTAGGGTGTTCTGAGTGGTTGCCCAGCCATTGCAAAGCGGCTGCTAGGATGTTCTGGGTGGTTGCTAGGGCATTGCTATTCAGTTACTAGGGTATTCTGGGTGGTTGCTAAGGCATTGCTAGGTGGTAGGCTAAAGTAAAAAAACTTAAGAGGTTTTTATATCATACAGCCCACCTCAAAGTCTCTATGATATTCTGGTCTATAGATATGGCTCGGGTCATATTTGGAAATGAAACGCACATTAATGGAAGGTGTAAATGGGACCATAGTGATGCTTACCCTGGTAAACACTTTCTCTCCTCTCTCTCTCTCTCTCTGTGCCTCAGTTTTACTCTCTCCCTCTACCCATTTCTTGCTCCCAATTGAGCCTTTTGTAATTAAAACTTGTTGTGGAAACGCCCCCGCTTGGCAGGTTTCCTCCACCCTGTTGTTTAATTAAACCTGCCGAGCGCAGCGCTCTCTCCCTCATAACCCTCAAACCTGTGAATAGAAGTTCATTTAGTCATCCCAGAATATCCAACAATGCAAATAAATACAAATTTTACCAAGAGAGACAGAAGGACTGTGAAACATCTCTGGAGATGAGAATATCTTTGTCCGTATACACAGGGTTGGGGAGTAACAGAATACATGTAACGGGATTATGTATTTTAATTACGGAAGAGATTACTTCACATTTTATTGTCATTTGTTTTGGTTAACATTTAATCTATTCAGTTGGAAAACATTTACCCATATAAATGATGCAACCCAAAGAGCGTTTGTAAAGCCTTAACCCTGTTATACTGTCAAATGAAAAAATTGTCAGTAATTCACATTTTTTGACTGTTTTTAGTACCATTAGACAAACTATAAAAAGAAATTGTAAAAAAAAATGTTTTCTTATTTTTTTTTTTTTTTTGTCATATTTGATACATTAGGCTTTAAAGGTCACTATCCTCCTGAGGCCCAGCAATTCATTTTTGTGTAGGACAATTTTATTTATGTTTTTCTTAGCCCATACATGCTACAGTGGTAAATCTTGGGGTATTATCAGAGGACTCCTGGGCTTTTCAGAGATACCAAATATTTGAGAGTTTGGCTAGACTTCTTACTGGTACAAAAAAAAGGGATCATATTTCTCCCATTTTAGCAACTTTACATTGGCTTCCCGTCAGTTATAGAATTAATTTTAAAATTGCTGTCTATGTGTACAAGGCTTTATCTGGTGTCGCACTGAAGTACATCAGTGACCTTTTGATTCCTTACTCTCCCCAACAAGCACTTAGATTGTGTAATCAACTTCTCTTATCTGTCCCTCGTTGTCGCTGCAAAACTAAGGGTGGTCGGGCCTTCTCCGCTGCAGCTCCCAAACATTGGAACAGCCTGCCCTTTCACGTGAGGTCTGCTCCTTCACTAGCTAGTTTTAAATCTGTTCTTAAATCTTATCTGTATTCTCTGTCATTTAATAATTTTTAGCTTAAGTGTTTTATGGTTTAGTTACACAGACTGTATTCTGTTTATCGCACTGTATATTTTGTATGCTGCATGTTGTTTATTAATGTTGTCACTTGTGTATTTGCTCCTGTTTAGTTTTTATTTTTTCCTTTATATGTTTTATATTTTACTGTACAGCACTTTGGTGCAACTCTGTTGCTTTTAAATGTGCTCTAGAAATAAATCTTGACTTGAATTGACAACTTCCTCTCCTTGGTCTACATATATGGATTTAAATGTATCACAGTTCAATTCAGCACATCAAATACAATATGAACAAAATATTCTTTTTTCAATAAACAATTTTTATCACCAATTTATTTTATGCACCAAACACTATATTGACATTTAAAAACGGGAAATTGTAAAACTTATTTCGCTGGGTCTCAGGAACTTATGGTAAGATGACATCATAATAGCTTGTAATGTAAAATAATGAGATCTTTATAATGACAGAGCAGACTGCATATATGAAAATACACAGAAATATTAGTTCACACTTTAAATATATCTTATAAAATTTATGTCAGAATTTTCAAAGCTGTGATTTTTATGTGGTGGGCATGAATGGAATGTAATAGTGACTGAGATATATACCTCTAAAGTCTGTTGTATCATATTTGATGCATGGATTTCAACTGGCTTTTTCAATAAAATAATATGCAAAATTTAACCAGGCACAAGTTGCTTATATTCAGCAAATACTCATTTTAAAATATCAGTAACAATATAATCATTACTGTCACCTTTACTTTATTAATAAAGCTGTCATTTATCCCAACGTAAGAGTTACTTTTCACGCAAGTTCGCCGCCACTTTAAATATATCGACATAAACATTGAAACCACTTTTTTCACAAATAACCACTAGATGGTGCCATAAACATGTGAAACTTACATGCCATAGGTTGTTTAGCTCTTCATCTTGAACAGAGAGTTAAAAAGTTCATCATATTTGATACAGACGGTGTTATGATGTGTTACATTCACACGACCAGACAGAAAAGTACGTCTGAAGTAAGTTTGGAGCAGCAGAAATAGAAATAAACCTTGTGTAAATTGTCATGTGAACATTTAGCTTTATGCTAAGCTAAAATGTTATTCTTAGCCATTTTACATGCACCTAATACCAGGCACGATCATATTTTTTTTAATCAAGAAAATGCACGTTGGATCATAATTTGTTTTCTCTAGTAAGACCTTTGATATTAGAGCAAAAATCTTATTCTTGATGAAAATTTTTGTATTGTTTTTCTGTAAAAATATATATAAAAAAAAAAAAATCCTTAAAACAAGATCAGTTTACATTACCTTGCTTTACCCTGCAGATACATTGATTCTCATTTGTGAATGATGTTATTTCGCATTACGTACTGCTTCAATTTATACAGTCTACAAATGCTTTCTCCTCTCCAGAATGTTACCTTTACTGTGGCAAGAAAACAGATTTTTAGGAGTTATTTCTTGATTTTCATTTGTATTTTCTATTCACCTACAGGACAGAAAAAGACCTGCTTTGTCAAAAGAAAAAGAAATTGCAGAATTACTTGACGCTGGACACTTGTCACGTTGGGCACTCTTTTATATAGTATTTTTTATACTTATATACAAGAATATGTAAATAAAAAAAATTTTAATCAGTATTTTTTTTCCGTTATATACAATAATATATACAGTGGGGTAGGAAAAATAAACTTAATTAAAGGGAAAATACCTTTTTTTCCCCTTATTTTTAACCTCACTGAATTTTGTGAGATTCCTCATAAAAAAGACTTAATATCTTAATATTTGCTTCTCAAGTGAATGTATCAGAAACTCGAGCATAGAGATTGATGATGTATTGTTTTTTTTCCTCCTTGAATATGCTTTTAGAAAGCTTCTGATTACAAAAAAGTTTATTTTAAGCATATTTTGTTATAGGGTGAATTTTGTGTGACTTCAGAAAACAATGGCAGTCTAAATCTTTAATTTTAAACACATTTTCTTTGAGGTGACTATTGTGTGACTTGTGTGACTTTTTCTCCACACCAAACTGTTGTGGTGATTAGTTTAGAGTTTTAGCTACTGTTATGTGTAGTTTTTCTTTTTAGCTTTTTTTAATAAACAATAGGTATTGTTAAATTGCTGTAAAATTCTGTTACGCTGGGTCTCTAAGTGTTAAGGATGTTTCAATATTTTTTAGTGGAAAACAAAACAAAGATATTGTCACACCTCCCTCGGTGTTCCGCCCCTCATCTCCCGACTTCTAATTCGCCACACCTGCACACAACCGATATAGAGTAATACATTTAGTTTAACAATGTAACTATGTAGTGTCGCATCAGGCTACCCCCTCTCAGCAAGGGCGTAGCAGCCATGGGGGACGTGGGGGACACGTCCTCTGCACTTTTTAAAAAGGTGATTTTTGTCCCCCTCACTTTTCCAAGCTAAAGCAATACCGAGTCCAAGTGGTGGATTTGTATACAGTATTCTTTACGTTTTGTTACTTTGGGCTGAATGAGTGACCATCCAGCCAATCACAGGTGAGTTTCACGAGCCGAAACAACCCTTACGTAATAGGTCATCAGTTAGACAGTCTATGCAACACGGATCCATTCATTTCTACAAAGTTGCTTTCAACAATGCTCATTTATCCTTTTTATCGGCATTGATGTTGATCTAAATTAATAATTTAGAGATGGGGAACACACAAATGAGAGTTATTAATCGGCATATCGTGCTTGATTGGCAGCATTACATGAAATGCACTGCAGAAAAAAACAAAGGACAATCCTTTTAAGCACACTGTGATGAGGAGGAGGGTGGGGCAGGGCCATGACTACGCACGCACGGCCCCCAATCGGGCTAATCAGCCGTGGAGAGGAATAAGTGCAGCGGGATGCAGCAGTTAGAGAGAGAGCGAGCCACACACAGCTTCACTGCATCTCTCTCTCTCTCTCTCTCTCGGAGTCTCTCTTGACTGCAGCTCTCGTTGTGGCTTTATCCCCACCCGTCAACACCCCAATCACCAACAGCTGGGCGAGATAATTCGCTCCAGGTGTCCATCCCGGCCTCGCTCTGCACAGCCGTCGCTCGGCCCGCCCCGCTTAGTTTATATCAGCGCATGAATCTTCATTAAGTTGTGCTTTTTGCATTATGTTTGTGAGGGAAAAGTTTGATCAGTGGTTTTTGCCAATTTAAGCAGATTACTAGATTTGTGTTAAATATGTAAAGCTATTTTTAATATCAGCTCCTGTTTTTTACCTCTGTGTTGGTGTGCAGTCGACAAACTGTAGGAAAAAAGATCGATCTGCTGTGTTTTTAGAAGTGAATAGATATGTAGACATGCTTTTTTTATACATGAAAACATAAGGACATTATTCAAACTCATACTTATTATTATAAGACTATTATTGTTGTCTTTTGATAAAAGTCATGTCAGAAGCTCACAAATTGTAGGGAAATGATAGATTTGCTTTGTTCTTATAATGCTCAAAACCTCTACTTAAGTCTCTTTGTAGATCTGTAGACATACAAATTTTCTTTTGATCGTTGATTCAGTGACTAACTCATTTCACACAAGACACTCATTTGTCATCACCAGAAATGGTCACTGAATGACCATGGATCCGAACGAATTTTGGTGAACGTAGTCAAAACACCATAACACCGTAGTCAAAACACCTGAGCCACTTGGATACATTTAAATCCCACAATAAAAAAAAAAAATTGCACATGCACAATTGTCATTATTGTAATTGATTAAATAATTTATTCAGGACCAGCTTGTGCTCAGTCTTTTATTGTCATGTGTGAAACAGAAACAAGTGCTCCACAAGATGTCCTTTATTTTTGCAGCTAATTTAGCTAAATTTTGCAATTTATTTGCAGTACTTGAATCTTTAAAATACTACAAATATTATAAGTAAATAATACGTATATATTAATATAATACTTATACTTATATATTAATATATAGTGTAATACATTAATACTGCACTGTGAGTGTTGGGTCTGTGTGAGCCACCTCCTGACAGCTGTGTCCCCCCCACTTCTAAAATGACTGCTACACCCCTGCCTCTCTGTGTATACAGAGTGTAATGTTCAATATTGATTCTGAAATTAAGTCTGTGAAGTAAATGCTGTGAGTTCAATGAGAATTGGGTTTAAAACAGAACCAAGCTTTCTTAAAGCAAAGCAGGGGGTGAGATGGATATGCTTGAATATATTTCATGAACTGTGACGAGCGGTAAAGATTATGTTTGAAGCGTGTGTGAGCCGCAGTGAATTTTATGTATTTATGTGTGTGGTGTGTCATGTAATCTCTATGGTACTATAGTACTCTTAATAATATTTACAAATGCAAATGTGTAGTATGTGTGTGTGCAAAGCTCCTCCAACCATGCAATTGAAATATGTTTCTTAACGCTCTAACGACTGTCTAACTGCATTCTACAGCTACTGTAACTGAAGAGGCAACGTGTGTGAGATATGAGATTAAAAATGATCTAAAATCATCGGTTGATGTTTAATGTCATGTGTGTGGCAGCGTGATAAGTGATTGATGTGTTTTCTGCATAAACTGTGATGCATGTGTGTACATTCAGGGAATAACTTGTTGCTCAAGGTTACTGGATGGCTGTTGAATGACAGATACTGATGCAAGGAGAAGGACTATTCAATTTAAAGGAACAGTTCACCAAAAACAAGCTTAGACGTCTAGAAATCGTTTGCTATATGGGTGAGTAAATAATGACAGAAATGTCATTTTTGGGTGTACTATTTATTCAAATAGAAAAACCGAATTCTGACTTGTGAGTGTTGTGTTGTGTTTACTTAAAAAAAAAAAATGGACAGAGAGAGACTACCAAATGGAGAGAGAGAGAACGACAGAAAAAAAGGTTAGATGACAGCACATAGATGTGAGGGAAAAACAATAGACTGTAGTGAAGTGTGTGTGCACCCACCATGGCTCATGTGAGACCTTATTAGGAAGTGAAGAGTGACACAAACACACACACACAGCCAGCCAGAGCACAACTATATTTCACCAGAGAAAGAAGAAGGGGAAAAAACAAAACAACTTGCATTTACACAAATCACTGATTTAGCTTAAACGGTTTATGAAATATCGGTTTGCTTGTCTCTTTTCTTCAGTGCTTTAAGTGTAGTCGACTTAAGCTAATTCAATAGAGAAACTCCAATGTGTCAAAGCAATTGTTTTCTTTTCAAATGTTAAATATAATCTAATCCCTTCTTTTATTTGACACAAAACACTACATTTGTCACATTATATTGCGAACGCAGCAGGATCCGAGGGATTATACAAACACACGCACTTAAAGGAGTCATGACATCAAATTTTCCTACATATACAAGGTCATTGTACTATAAAATCATACTGTACATTTCAGAATTGAAAACTTCCACTTTAATAGAAAAAGAGCTTTTATTAAACCAAGCTGCAAAAACAGCTAGTTTGGAATTTGTGGAACTTGTGAGGACCAAACACATCTGCATACGACTGCTGTGTCGAGGAGGAGCGTGGGGCCGGGTGTGCGTATCGGGCTAATCAGCCAAGGAGAGCGATAAGTGCAGCGGGTTGCGGCAGTTCGAGAGAGAGAGAGCCACACGCAGCTGCCGTGTGTGTATCTGTGTTTGTGTCTTTTTAAGTTCTTTTTAAAATATTATTTTGACTGTTCAGCCGGTTCCCACCTCCATCCTTTCCCATTTGAACCCTGTTACAACTGCCTCTTCAGCAAGACATCGATGCCTATTTTTCGTCATTGCACCCTTGGCCCGCCCACTGGTGCTCAGTCAGTCACACAGGTGTAGAGAAGAGAGATGGGCTTGTCATAGGAGATTTATCAAAAGTGGACACAGGACACCTTCATGTGCCTGTCTGGATTTAAATGTTTTTTTAAATAAACGGGCACTAGACAAACGGCTTTGACCATTATCACACATCTCACATCACTTTTAAAAGACATGTCAAGTTATAACTCTAAAAAGGATCCCACATTTTGTTTCATTCAGCAGCGCTCTTGCTGTTGTGCTGATTTGAAGGCATCCTGGACCGTTTGTGTACCCATCAGTGCTATTTTTAATTTTTAGTAGTTTGTTAACATGAATTAGTTGGACATCTTTGATGGTTTTGATGCGTTTCTGGCGATGTGCGATGCGCTTTATGAGCAGTAAAAGCACAACATTTAAAATTGCATTTCAACTGCTGCTGCCATCGACTGGGAGAAACACATGCAGTCTTGTGTGAGATGTGAGATTTATTTGAAGACCAGCATCTCTGCTTTGGCCTGTTGAAGCCGGTTGAAGCACCCAACATCACTGTGTATTGTATGATGTTTGCGTACAATACACGTTTTAACTCTCTGTTTCAGTGTGGATTTTACGTGTTTTCGGCTCATATGAGTGTGAACTGCTTGTGAACCAGTCACAACATGATTTAGGCTTTGCAAAGGAACTGTTATTGAAGGATGGGTCAGTTAAAACACTACTGGACCACAAATCCGTAAGTAAAAAATTTCATTCATGAATATTTCATATGTCATATGACTGTTTCATAGTTTATGCTGTGCATGAGTGAACAGTTTGATACATTCAGATGAAATGTGTTGGGTGTACGTTATGTGTTAACCATGAAATTTTGTTTTATAATGTTGTGGAGTTTGTTCATTTTTTTCAGACTGTGTTTCAAATATGCCTGTATTGGAAGGGCTGCACGATGTTAGCCAATCACTACAGTGGACGTTTACATTAAAGTCTTAAAGGGCCAGACAGCTTAAAACCAAGCATTTCAAACAGAGGGCCAGAGACAGGGTGAAAAATTATTTTATATGAATAAATTATGACTGTTTGGTGCAAAAAAAAAACTATACTAACATTAGAAGTAGACCTCAGGGAAGATAATAAAATTATAAAAAAAAGAGTATGTCATGACCGTCCTCTTGCACCGGGAAATCGGTTCTTTCGGACAGTTCGTACAAGTTAACTGTTTACGATATATGATTCACTTATATTTAGCGTGGGGAACACTGATTTAGTGACTCATTCATGTAAATTAACTAGTTCACATAAATGATTCACTGATTCATTTGTGCCCCTGTGCAGCCAAGAAGACTTTCACCCTGTCTACATGCGCCGCTTGAGGCTGTCTACACTGGACACGTCAAAATTAATATTTGAAATGATGTGCAAAAAGCACGGACCAATCAACAATGAGCTCGAGTAGACTTCAGGAAAGGTTAAACAGGAAAAATAACCTGAACTGAAATCCACTGCTATAAACATTTACTTGCTGTATTAAATCATTATTATTGTAATATTACTGTAGATAAAGCTGCGTAAAGATTTGGTTAGACACAAAATATTATTTAAATAAGTAGACCAGAGACTAGAAACATCATGAGCTGGCTTTAATGTAGCAGTCAGAAGTTTATAAATATGTAACAAACTAAATTCATGGCAAAAAGATTAAAACGGATGATATTTGGTAAGTAAATATTAATTTTATTTCAGACGGACGTGATGATAAAGTGTAGCTCTGCAGCACATCAGCAATAGAACAGGGCATCCATTTACTGTCGACGCTACGCTCCAGTGTATACAGCTTCATTGATTGTAATGGGATCTATTTGCTTTTAACGTGGCACTCGCGTCCGGTGTGCACAGGGTGTTTGCCTTCTGTTTTGCTTGCCGATGTTTTCAGACGGTCCCTTACCACACCCTCCACAGTTTTGGCACGTTTTAGCACATTGTGTGGAATTTTCAGATGTTCCCTTACCCACTGTAGACAAAATTTCCAAGGAATATCAAGGTTAAATTAACTATCGTGAACGATGTCCCCGTGACGCCATCGGACCAACCTTACAAAAAATCGAAACTAGCCACAAACTTGCCGCAAATTTGCCACTTATTATTTTCACATGCAAATGAGCTTTTGATTTGCCATAAATGTTTACCAGAAGTTTGCAGCTCTTCGCCGGTAGTGGTGAACCTCCGGCAAACCTTTGGCAACAATGGACAATTTGCCGCAAGTTTGGCTCAAAGCTCTTTTGCATGTGAAAATGATCAGTGGCGAATATGCTGCAAATTTGCCGTGAATTTACGATTTTTGTAAGGGCTAGCTTAAGTACGGGACAAATCAAGTCAGCGACGCATCATTTCACCATTACATATGGGATGATCCCATATTTTATGGGACAGGTGGCAACCCTATCCCCAAAACTGTTACTGTCATTTTATATCCTTAAAAACACCATGAAATTGCTTGATGAGTGCAGTTTCTGTTCTTGTGATGACTTATTTCCTGTTGAAACAGGAAGTTGGGACGGGACATATTCTTTGAATAGCCAATAGCCTTGGGAACCATGCTTTGCTTCTCACTAGTAAAAAGCAGGTGGTATAAGCATGAGGGGATTTAAGAGAGCATTTGATTACACAAAAATGTGCATACACCTAAGAGTCTAAGATGAGTCATCAATATATATATATATATATATATATATATATATATATATATATATATATATATATATATATATATAAATTTTTTTTTTCTGGAAGATACTGTAAATGTTAAATGTGTTTATATACACTAGCATATAGCTAGCCTCAAAGCTAACAGACATCAACTTAAAGCCACCAAATTTTATAGGGTCTTTAATACAAGATATTGTTTGAATATTCTTTACCACGCTTTAGTTTATCTTTGCAACCACATACAAATATTTGGTTATGCCAGGCTGATTTCTCATAAACTGCTGTTGCTACTGGAGACGGTGGCTGCATTTGAAACAGATTATTTATTTTACGTCAGCCTCGCCCCTGCACCATTCTTCTGGGTGACTAGACAGCCAATCAGAATCCAGCGGCGCTTCCTCACTTAGCGACCAGTTTACCGATGCGCGTACATCACATCAACTCATTACTGTCTGCAAAACAAAAGAACCACATGGATAAAGAGCAAGAGAAACAGATAGAGACAGACAGAGACATTGATAGAGAGAAATAAATATAAGGAGACAGGTAGAAGGGGGCTGTTGGTGATTATCACACCAGGGAGACAGCTGCTACCAAGGGCTCTCGAATAGCAAATGAAACATTTAGGTGTGTGTGTGGGTGTGAGTTCTTGATGGCTGCCTCTGGGCCCAATAAACCAGAACAAGCTGCTTGGTATTGATCACGCTCGTGAGCCAGACAAGAACCAATAATGAGATAGAGGGTGTGTGCACATGTGTCTGCATGCATGTCTGTGTACATAAGTGTTTGGGTTTATTATATTAGTATTCCAGAGTGCCATTGTCACGTTTAAATGTGTTTTTGTTCATGTGTTGTGTTCATGTCTTTTATTTTGAAAGTTTAGTTCCTGTTTCATGTCATGTGGTTTCCTGGCCATGTGATATCCTGTTTCCCCTCCATGTTCATGTGTCTTGTTTTCATTGGTTTATTGTCTTGATAACTCATTATCAGTCTTGTCCTGTCATTGGTTCATGTTTTAGTAATCTAGTGATCTTGTCATTAGTTCAGTTTACCCATTGGTTGTCATGTTACCCTTGTCCATGTATTTAAGCCCTCATGTTTGCCACTGTCTTTTGTCAAGTATTGTGTTGGTGTAATGTTGTCAAGTCATTTGTTTTGGATTCACATTTTTGTAAATAAACTGCACTTGGGTTCTCACTTCATCATCGTCTTCGCTTGTTCCAGTCCTGCTCTGCCTGCCCCAACGTTACAGCCATTCCCTGTGTGTCTGTTTATTCAAACTGTGTCTGTGTAAATGGGCTCTTTGCATGCCATTACAATGACTCTGACACTATTCCAGAATTCCAAATGATATAGTTCATGTACAAGAAGATTGAATATCATGGTGGGGGGCCTAAAGTGTCTACAGTACTACAGCAGTGTCCCACGAGTCGGTGGATAAACAGAACCTGTTACCCACCTTAAAGGTCAAAATGCACCCATAACGCTAATTTTTCTTATTGTTTTTAATTTATTTATTTTTTGTTATTCAAAAATACATAAAAAATGCAATTCACACGAATCACTTACTTGAATACACCTCTTCTATGATGAACATGTTTTCTATTTCTGAGTTTCAAGTCATTTTGAGATTTTATATGGGGCTTATAGTAAAAAATGGCATGTGGTGTAATCATTCAGAGATAGTAAAAATACAATTAAATTAAGTTTCAAAAGTTTTGAAACACTTGACTGAAATGTTTCTCATGATCTTAAAAGTCTTTTGATCTGAAGGCATATGCTTAAATGTTTGAAATTAGTTTTGTAGACAAAAATATAATTGTTCCACCATATTAATTCATTTTATTATAAAACTAACATTTAATTAAAAAAAAAAAGTTTTTGAAATAATTAAATTTTTTAAAGATTTCTCATTTTTATTATCTCTGACAAGCTTATTTGTCAATGACCCATAAACATAATTTCATGTCGCCAGACTTTTGACCATAGGCATAAAGTCTGGTCCACTTTGCAACATATTCTGAACACGAAACACACTATCTTTTCTGATAAAGTGGTGCACCCCCCCTTCCCAACTTCTAAAGTTGCGTAGGGCTAGCCAATAACAATAGAACTGCCGATTTACGCCAGTGGTTGCCATTGTGCAATATGCATCAGACGGTCATTTAATGGACTGTGGGTGGTCTGAGGGCTGATACTAGTGTGAATACACAGATAGAGATGGTAAGAATAATATGTGCACTAAACTTCAGCACTGTGTAATGTAAATAGCAGGTGGGTTGTATACTGTGCATGCAGAAAGTCTATCACACTGTCGTCGCTAGCTGTGTTTTGAACACAGGCCTGTCCTTGTCAACTGTGCTTTCCTGCTAGCTGTGTTAATTAATATCATTAGCGCATGATTAGACAAAGATTCTTTCTCTTTCTTCTCGGGGTGAGATGGCAGGTCCGAGTGGTCGACATGGAGACATGCCCGCTTGCTGCTTCATTAGCGGCACCATTAGAGCTATTCCACAGGATTTTGAGAAGTTCAGAGGTTATACGAGTTTGCAGATGATTAAATGTTCTCTTGCATTCAGTCCAGTCGCTTTTTTTTCAAGGTTATGTGTATCTGTGTGATAATGTTTTTCTAAATGTATCTATCAACAAGGCTTACCACAGTCTTAATTAAAAAATCGGCTCAGCCATATTCTTAGGATTTGTTGTGTGAACAGCTCTCTTGAGGTCATTCCACTGCATCTCTATTGGGTTAAGGTCTGGGCTCTGACTGGGCCACTCCAAAAGTTGGATTTTCTTTTTTTTAAAGCCATTCTGTAGTGGATTTACTTCTATGTTTAGGGTCATTTTCCTGCTGCATCACCCAACTTCTACTGAGCTTCAGCTGGCGCACAGCCACCCTGACATTATCCTGTAGGATATCTTGATACATTTGGGAATTCATTTTTCCTTGATGATAGCAAGCAGTCCAGGTCCCTAGGAAAGCAGCAGCAAATCTTGATGCTCCCTCCACCGTACTTCACCGTTGGGATGATGTTTTCATGTTGGTATGCAGTGCCCTTTTTTACACCATACGTAGTGCTGCGTGTTTTTCCCAAACAATTCAACCTTAGTTTCATCAGTACACAAAACATTTTCCCAGTAGTGTTGTGGAGTGTCAAGGTGGTCTTCAGCAAACTTCAGGCATGCAGCAAAGTTTTGTTAGAAAGCAGCAGCTTCCTTCGTAGTGTCCTGCCATGGACACCATGCCTGTTTAAAGTTTTTCATATAGTAGACTCATGAACAGAGATGTTAACCAGTTCCAATGATTCCTTCAAGTCTTTAGCTGTCACTCTAGGGTTATTTCTTACCTCATTGAGTATTCTGCAGTGTGCCCTTTGAGTCACCTTGGCTGGACAGCCACGTCTAAAAAGAGTAGCCACAGTACTAAACCATTAATAGACAAATTGTCTAACTGTGGACAGATTAATATTTAAGCTCTTCGAGATAACTCTGTAACCCTTTCCAGCTCTCCTTTACTGCATACTTTTCAAACGAAAACGGATTAGTGTGGATGTTGCCTCAAAATTCCATTAGTATATATATATATATATATATATATATATATATATATATATATATATATATATATATATATTATAATCACCAGATGAAATGTACTTGCTTTATCAATATCTTTATGTATGTATGCGTGTATATCCGTGCACATGAAATCACTTGTCTTCTCTGGGGTGGAGGGCTTTGTATTGATTTCGGATTGATGAAGAGGATTGTGGAATGAGGGATTCCCTTTCATTAATCTCTCTCCATCTCTTTACTTTTTCATTTCCTCCTTTAACCTCTTAACATCCCTGGCTGAGGAGAGTAATGGAAATGAGGACACAGCAAGGGTATATCTGTTTTTCCATGTGCCATTTGATCATTTATTGACTGCTTAAGGCAAGATGCATTTATACCTGCTCTATCTCTGCATATCTCTATTTTTCTCTCTCCTCTGTGCTTAAAGTGTGACGGTACAAGATTGTGTGTTTTCATTTTTCTTAGCACTGAGACATTTTCAATCCACAATAGCTCATCTACTGCGATGTGACCTGTGGCGCACTGCAAATCATGGGGCCCCGCCTATAATTTTTCTAGGTTTCTTGTCATTTCTAGAATGGATCTCTGTTCTAAAAACTTTCCTTTGCATGGAAAGTATTTGGACTGAAAGAGACTCCTACATCATCTTGCAGAAGTGCATGCAAATCAGCAATCAACGAAGCACATGATACATTGTTTCCTGCAATAGTGATCCCTTTGTGAATGTGTTTATGTTGCATCTGTGCTGCATTAAAGTCAGCTTCTATGCTGAGTAAAATCGGTCTAGCTATAATATTATTGCATCATTACGCCATGAGGGGGATACGGAGGTGTCCTGTATGCCTGTGGATGTAACCACTAATACTGCTTCTATAAATGCCACAAAATCCAGGGACCCACTTTATATTAGATGTCTTTAACCACTATATACTTAAGCAACTGTTACAATGTACGTATTATGTACATACGCGATATTGCATTGTACTTACATTTAAAGTACCTGCATTTAATAACATCTGTAGTTATACTGTTAACCTTACCACTAATCCTAAACCTAACCCTAAACCCTAACCCTACTCCTAAACTATACCTCAACCTCAGTAACAGCAAATGTGAATCTTGTGAGAATTTTGCAGAACAACATGTAGTTACACATTAAATACATAGTATTGTATGTATATTAATGTTAGTACATTGTAGTTAAAGACACTTAATTTAAAGTGGGACCAAATCCAGAAGTGTAATGCATGTATGAGATAATGTGTTTGTTAATCTTTCTGTTTTATTTGTTCTCTTCATCACTCGTTTGAATGCTGATCTAGTGTCATCATCTATAAAGTTCCATCCTCAAACTTCAGCTCTGTTCAGACTGCAAACTGTGAAACAAGCTTACATTGTGCCAAATGCACAAATTCTCATTACTATGCAAAGTGTCAGAAGGTGGGCCTGCGGCTATGGTAACAAAAAAATTCAGTACACATTTTAAGGAAATTCAATTAAAACACCTGTAAATGCTAAAATTACCTCACGTCCACAACAATTACCGTAAAAACAGGCCTTAAAAATGTCATTAAATCTAAACTGGGGAATAATTATAATTTTTTTTTTTTTTTTTTTTTTACTTTTAGTTGTGTTGTGTAGTACCATCAAAGTAGATCTATATGTTTGCGTATAAATCCGAAAAGTTGACAAAATTCACTTTTAGCAGATATACGCATTTAAAATGTACAGACATTCTCTTCTGGAAAAACTGATCAAAAATACTTACAATTTTTGATTTTTGTCAAATGAAATGCTCACTAGACAACCCGATCTCATGACATCATAATAATAATACAAAATGGTGAAACTGTAAGAAAACAAAGGAGCTGGCTCATACAAAAATGTATGACTTTTACTCTCATAGAGAACCAGCGAACAATGTTATAAAAATGTCTCCTAAGTTTAACCCCTTACCAAAACCTAGTGATAAACCTAATAAGGTCTCTCAGCCATGAAGAAAACACACTGATGTTTTTTTATTGATTTCTCCTTCTCTCCTGCAGTTGTGACCCACCAGTAACTTCATTTAACCAGAAAACTCCTGGGGAACAGAAGAAACTCTGACCTGCATCCAAAAGCAGCCCACAGGGGCTCATTTATACATGCAGTTGGTTTCCACAAAACACCACGACTCTTTGAGATCCCACTGAGCAAAGGTGGGACGTATTGGGAAAACAGCTTGCTTAAAGACAAATGGATTTTGTTTCTTGCAGACCAGACCAGACTTGTGCAGTTTCCCTGGAGATCTGGAAGGGCTAAAGACAATCCGTTCTGAGTTTCTATTCCCTTGTGTCCTGCTCAGCATGTATTACATTCACTTATGGGTCTGTTCTGCTGGGACACTGAGCTACAGGACGTCACTGCTGCTGGAGATGTGACACTGATGTTGCATTGATGTGTGTTTCAACCAGTTCTTGGCCAGGTTAGAATTTGAAATCACACATGAGATGATTTAAAATGAGTTACCTCAAAGTCAAAAGGAAAAGGGGGGCCTGGGTAGCTCAGTGGTAAAATACGCTGGCTACCACCCCTGGAGTTCACTAGCTCGCTAATTCGAATCCCAGGGCGTGCTGTGTGACTCCAGCCAGGTCTCCTAAGCAACCAAATTGGCCCGGTTGCTAGGGAGGGTAGTCACATGGGGTAAACTCCTCGTGGTCGCCATAATGTGGTTCGTTCTCGTTGGGGCGCGTGATGAGTTGAGCGTGGTTGCCGCAGTGGATGGCGTGAAGCCTCCACATGTGCTATGTCTCCGTGGCAACGCGCTCAACCAGCCACGTGATAAGATGCACGGGTTGACAGTCTCAGACGCGAAGGCAACTGGGATTCATCCTCCGCCACCCGGACTGAGGCGAATCACTACGCAACCACAAGGACTTCCAAATTGGGAGAACAAAAAACACAAAAAAAACACACAAAAAAATCAAAAGGAAAAAAGTGATAACATTACATATATTTTGCATGAACAAAATGAAGCCTATATTTAGGATCATTCATATTTTTTTCTAATTTTAGCAATATTTTTATGACAATTAAGCACAATTGATTGTCAGCGTTTCTCTACAATAAATCTAATTCTCTTTACTGTAATGTGAAAAATAATTTTACACTCCAAAAAATATTTTAACCCATTTTTAAGATTTACACATTTCAATTTCATAACAAAATTCCATCAAATTAAATTGTTAAATTTTTTACTAAATTAAATTAATACAATTTAAAATATTTTTATTTTATTTTATTAGAGATTACTCAATTCAGTTTGATAGAATATTGTTATGAAAATGAAATGCGTAAATATTACAATTATTAAAATTATATTATTTATATATATTATAAATATGTATATTATTTAAATTTTAAATTAAATTGTACATAATAATAATATTTGTGGTATTGAATTTCATTTATGCAGATTTTAACTGTATTAAAATGAATACATTTTTATTGTTTTAATTTATTTATTAATGTTATTAATTTATTCATACTACTTTTGCGTGTGTGTGTGTGTGTGTGTGTGTGTGTGGTTTACGAGGACAATTTTTTAGGTTACAAACTGGTAATTACAAGGGTATTATGCTATAAATGTGGTTTATGAGGACATTTCTAGTGTCCCCATAATTAAAATCACTTAAAATCATACTAAACTATGTTTTATTGAAAATGAAAAATGCAGAAAGTTTTTTGTGAGGGTTAGGTTTAGGGTTAGGGTTAGGGTTAGGGGATAGAATCTATAGTTTGTGCAGAATAAAAATCATTATGTCTATGGAGAGTCCTCATAATGATAGGTAGACCAACGTGTGTGTGTGTGTGTGTGTGTGTGTGTGTGTGTGTGTGTGTGTGTGTGTGTGTGTGTGTGTGTGTGTGTGTGATTTTTGCTGTGAAATGTGACCCAGACATTTCTATGTAAGATGTACCCCTCTATGTAAAATAGTTATTTTTTGTACAAATAGGAACTTGCATGATATATGCATAACTATAAGCCAGTGTGGTGACAGTCTAAGCACATTTTCCATAATTGTTTAAGACATTACACAAATGCATCATGGGAGAGAGCAAATAACCTTGAAAAAACACATAAGAAACAACTAAACCTGGAAAACCATGACAATTCAAAGACATTGTTAATTGTGAAATCTGAGTCTCCTGTCATCAAATTTCCGTTTGTTCAACTATACAGCTAGATAGTTTCCAAAAACAATCATATAGTTTCTCTGAGGTGAAGTCTTATGTGTTATATTTGGAGATTAGCTTTCATTGCCATGACAGAATTTTTGCACAGAAATACTAAATATGCATATTATTTAAAAAAATTATTACATCCAAAAATGTAAACAATGTTTTAATTTACATACCTCCAAGTCTTTCAAACCCCATTTGACTATGAACAACATGAGTGTGAATAAATAATTACAGAATTTTAATTATAGCGTAAACAATTCCTTTCTGAAAAAAAAAAAAAAAAAATCACAACAAGTTAATTATAATGTATTTTTGATGAAGCAAATGCTTGAATAAAGTGGAAAAAGGTGTGCATGTGTGGTCTAAGCTCTGATTAACATGACCTTGGAGAGTTTCTAACCTTTGACATCTACGACGCTGCAAGATATCTACTCGTCCTGCCAAAACTCACAATGCTAAATCAAAATCAATTTAGTCAGGCCATCACCACAGCAAAGAGAGAGAAAGGTTGAATTAAGAGGATTAAGACATTGCCCAGCATCTTAATGAAATAGCAACTTCTCTGTTAATTCATCAAATAATCACTCACAGAATGCCAGACATTGCATTCGTTTTCAATTTGAGTTGAGTAGCAAATGGACGGGTTTGGAGAGGACAAGAGAGAAACAGATGGGTGGAGAGAATAAAAGAGGTTCATAAGGTGCCCTGAATTTGTACTGTTAGAAGCTCATATTCTAATGCACTTCAGTAACAACAAAGCAGACAATAAATTTACTTCGTAAGTGCTATTGAAGACTATTGTGATTATGCACAATGTTGGCAAGTGAATGCAGGTTGTCACTTGTACCCTTTACGTACACATTACAGCTCTCAATCCGACTTTATTAAGCAGATATTTAAATGCATCTCAATTGCATAAAAAAAGGCAAGCATCATGACACCAAATTAAAGCAGCTTACTCTACCAAAGAGAAAGAATATTCTGTAAATCTAATAAAGATTAAACCCTCGTATGTACCAGATGGGGGAATATTGACCTGTTTAAAATCTGTTAACGTCCTAATCAGGTGTAATCAAATCGGTTCCAATCAATCGTCTCAGATCAATCAGCTTCATTAATCAGAGAGCATCGCTTTGTGGGCTGAAGGAACCCAATAACAGGTGTTACACACGAGTAATTGACACTGAATGTCATTTGTGTTCTAATTATTATTGTATTCTAATTATTACCATCCAATTATGACTATTCTATTCTATTTTGGGTTGTGCGCTATTTAGACTTGAATTGACAATACCTTTTAAAGTCTAATTCTACATGCACAACAAATTGGATCTTTCCAGATACATTAAATTATATTAATAATCAATATTTGATAGGCTGCCTATATAAATGTGTATTACATTTATATACATTTATTTAAATGTATATAAATGTAATACACATTTATTCTATTCTATACCTTTTTTGGTGCTAATTTTGGATATATCGCTCTTGTTTTTGAACACATCTCTGGTTTGCATGATGTTGAACACTCATGGTGTTTGTTAGTTGACAATCACAGTGACAACAGAACTGATCTATAATTGAAAATCAAAATGTTACACCCCTTATGTTTAAAATAATTACTAAAAGGGATAGCTGACCCAAAAAATTAAAATTCTCTCATTTCCTCACCCTCATCATGCCATCCCAGATGTGTAATGACTTTCTTTATTCTGAAGAACAAAATTAAGATTTTTAGAAGACTATTTCAGTTCCGTAGGTTCATACAATGCAAGGGAATGGTGGCCAGAACTTTGAAGCTCAAAAAAGCACATAAAGGCAGCATAAAAGTAATCCATACGACTCCAGTGGTTAAATATATGACTTATAAGTGTGTTATAAGAAGTTATAGGTGTGTGTGGAAACAGATCAATATTTAAGTCCTTTTTTACTATAAATATCCACTCTCACTTTCACATCTATAAGTCACATGTGGTGCCTGTTTAGTTTAATTTTCACATCTGAAAGTAAAAGTGGAGATTTATGGTAAAAAAAGCAAATTACTTAAATATTGATCTGTCTCTCATTCACAGAGCTGAGATATTTTTTTCTTCTAAATAATCATCATTTGTCTTCAGCAGAAGAAAGAATGTTATACACTTCTGGGATGGCATGAAGGTGAGTAAACGATGAGAGAATTGTCATTTTTAGGTGAACTATCCCATTAACTAACATTCCAACATTCTTACTGAAAAAAATGTTAACTTATAATTTTGTTATTTATAAATATATATATATATATATATACACACACACACATACACTGTATATATAAATAATCATAAAAATGAAGAGTGCGGCCCTCGAGGGTACAGGGATCCAGCTTTGCAGCCACTGACATTTCCGAAGTTGAGTAACCCTGGTGTATTGTATAAAATTTGCATATTCACAAGATTTCAGTGTGAATTGCTTGTGAAACAGTCACAATATGATTCAAGCTTTGCAAAGGAACTGTTACTGAAAGATGGGACACTTAAAATTGGACTTATGGAAAAACCACAAATAACCAATGCCATTCACGAAAGTTTAAAATGTCATGACTGTTTGATAGTTTATGCTGTGCTTGAGTGAACAGTTTGATACATTCAGATGAAATGTGTTGGGTGTACGTTGTGTTAACCCTGAAATGTAGTTTTATAATGTTGTGGAGTTTGTTCATTTTCTTCTGATTGAATTTCAAATATGGATGTATTGGAAAAGCTGCATGATGTTAGCCAATCACAACAGTGGACGTATATATTGAAGTCTTAAAGGGCCAGACGGTTTAAAACCGAGCAGTTCAGACAGAGGGCCAGAGACAGGGTGAAAAATTATTTTATATGACTAAATTATGACAGTTTGGTGTAAAAAAATCTATACTAACATTAGAAGTGGACCTCAGGGAAAATAATAAAATTATTATTTTTTTAAATTATGTCATGACCCCTTTAATTGTTTTGTTAAAACTGTTTAATTCAGTAGTAAAGTTGTTTAATTTGTCTTTTTATGGGATTACCGGGTTACGGCATCGGCATGGCAACAAAATTGTAAAGTTGGCTATAACTTTACACAGAAAAGGTTAATACTGTAAGTGATTTTATTATGCTAAAATCCTGTTGTTTATGTCTTGTGGCTATACTTTTGAAACAGTGAGTATTTTAACATTTACAGATTGGCCCCCATTCACTTCCATTGTAAGTGCCTCACTGGAACAGATTTTTTTTCTTTTTTTAAAAAACTTTTTTTTTATTTTTTTTTTTTATTATTTATTTATTTATTATTATTTTTTTGGTGGAAACCAAATCAATATTATACCACAAATTTAACACTTAACTAAATGTTCCTACTGTAGATATCGGTGCCCTTTTTTGGAATTTGAACCCTGCATTATTTATTCATGCAATAACACGCACTGCTTTCATTTAATCAGCTCATTATTTATTCATGTAATTTGCATGAAGTTAATCCAAGAATGTAACAGCTGCAGATGCCAAGTGATTGCCCCTGTGTGTGTGTGTGTGTGTGTGCGCGCGCGTGTGTTTACACTGCTTCATAATATCATGCTCAGTCCAGTATGTGAGTAGGTTTACTGAGCAGCTGGCTTCCCTGTGGATGTATTGCATTGTAAATTTGCAATTTGGCAAATGGTGAAGGACTTTACATTGTTATGTAAAGATTATTTATTTTATTAATATTGCATCCCTACTTTACACCACTGACCTACTGAAACCACATTGCTAACCTGATGAAATCACAAAACTACTGACTTAACTATGACTCATTCTGTCTAAAACATTAAGACTAAAGAAGCTTCTCATTGGTAATATTTATACTGACTTGTTTACTCGGCTGTGTTACAGAAGAAGAACAGAAACGAAAACAGTGTGAGAGTATAGATTAATATAAGCAGTCTAACTAATGAAAGAATATAGCATAATATCCATCTCAATCACTGACCCAGTGCAGTTTTACTGCTTGTAAAAAAGTACTGTTAATCAATGCTTAATATCTCCACTGAGACCGAAAGCATTTAAGTTAATTTTATATGGTAGATGTTGCTGAGTCATGTGCTTGCATTCTCAATATATTCATTTATTTGTTGGTATATTGCTGTTTAAAACATATTGTAGGGTGCAATTATATACAACCCTGAAAAAAGAAAAAAAACCACACAAACTAGCCTAAACTGGTTGACTGGTCTTTACTGGTGAGTGGTCACACAGTCTGGTCAGTTGGTTGATTTTAAAGGGGTTTTGGGCACTTTTTAGCTGGTCAGGCTGGGAGACCGGCTTAAACCAGCTAAAACCAGCCATCCAGCTTTGGCTGGTTTTAGCTGGGGTTTTTTATCAGCAGGAAAGTATGTTGCCTTACGCCACATTTAGTGTACTGTTCAATACAAACAAAATAAAGGCTAAAATAAAGCTTTCATTTTGTTGTTGTCATTATTGTTGGTGTAATAAAAGAATCCCAGTCCACATGTTTCTAATATCACCCTGAGATGTCCTGTATATAAATTAAGTCTAGTAATAAAGGAGACATGATTGCTTGAAATAGTTATTAAACATTCACCATGGATCTATTCACAGCTCCGTAATTAATTCAGCCGACAAAGAATCGTCAAGAGTGCAATAATTATATGCCATCTATAGCACACAAAAGCCCTGGCCTGAGACATGGGCTGTGAGTCCAACACGCACATAAACACACAGCTCTAATTACTACCACCTGTTGATAACAGTACATCTCCATAACCTTTTCCTAATGGTTGTGAGACTAATCGCCTACCAGGTGTGTCATTGGAGATCATACTGAGATTAGAGCGAGAAACCCAGCAGAGCAAGATTAAGAGACAGGGGTTGGCTGGTTGAAGACGTAGGGTGATGAAGAGTATATGAGCACACATTTCTGCTTGACCAATCAGATGGTGGAGCTGAGGAAAGATGCCACATTTCACAGTGCTGCCTTTGCGAGAAGAATCTAAGCCAGAAAAAAAGACGGCTGTCTGCAAATCTCTCTCCATCATTCTCACTCTAACTCTAACTAACCCTGTGATATCAGTGATGAATTTACAGATGGGAAATGTTCGTTACACTTCACTGATTTATTGATTCATTTTCCTTTCCTAGCATTTCCTAGTGTTTCAAAAACCCTCCCATTACTGCATACTTAGTGACATTAGAAAACTGAAAATGAAATTTTCAAATGAAAATGGATTAGTGTGGACATAGCCTTAAAAGCCAAACATACTATACACAAAAACGTGAACTCAGTCTCTTCTAGACTCTTCAAGCTCGAGTTTGTGGATTGTTGCGTTACACAATGTTAAAGTCCAAAGTATGCTTCGGTCAGACGCAGTACACTGAGTGTCCACGTACAGGACACATGATGCAAACTTCGTCATCAGCAGAGTGCGTGAGCACTGAACGCGCGCAGCCCGATTTTTCTAACCGCGCATCTTTGAACGCACAGAATGCGGATGCGCCTGGAATTATGTGCACTAACTAGTGGGTCCACAAGGTGGCAACACTCACATTTCAGCTGCTGCTGTCACAATGAAGTGCTAGAAGAAGATGTAATCACAACTAAATATCAGGAGATGAAGGTAAAATCAACAACAATGGATGTGCAAGTCAAGAGCGCGTGTGTGAGGAGGTTTGGAGATACCTGCATTTGTATAACTCGAGTCTGAAGGAATATAAAGACATTTTTATGGGTCTAAACTCCTGAAGAGAAAGTCGGGTGTCTCATAGCAGTCGTAGCGCATATGTATGCACGCACAGTTATGTGGGCTGTGTCCGAAACCAGGAAAATGCTGCCTCCGGAGGCTGAATATGGAGGCAGGAAGGTATTAAGGCACGTCCAAATCCAATGTTCGTGTCACATCCTGTCTACTGAGATACCTTCATCTGATCGATTTTTGAAGGCAGCATAGATGTATCCTTCGCTGCCTATCAAATCCCACAATCCTGTGCATGGAGATCTACAGCGGTTGAGCTGAAGGGGAAAAAAAATGGTGGCCGAAAAGGCACTTGATAGCCAATTTGTGTATAAATGTAAGTTTTTATTCATTTTTTCCAACTTTTGATTCCATTTCTAGCAAGAAAGTAGTACTGTAGTTATTAAATATACACTTGGTTATCACCAAAGCTCTCTTAATTTTGTTCTAGATCAGTGATTCCCAATCCTTTTCCTGGAGGACCCCCAACATTACACATTTTGGATATCTCTCTAATCTAACACACCTGATTTAACTCATCAGCTCATTAGTGGAGACTCCAAGACCTGCATTGGGTGTGTCAGAAAAGGGAGATATACAAAATGTGCAGTGATGGGGGGCCTACAGGAACAGTGTTGGGAACCACTTTTCTAGATTAATTGACCACTGTGTTTCGGTTGGACTGAATGAAGCAGACGTGCTACCTTTAGTGGACACCAGATGGCAATACTCAGTTGCTGGTATCCTAGCAATGATGTGACATTATGCTGCCTCTGCAGCCTGTCCAAATCCAGTTTCTGGAGGTACCTTTGTACGCAAACGCTGTCTGTTGAGTCATTGACTGATAGGGCAGCTAGGCAACAAGACAGCTACCTTTGGTTTCGGATGCAGACATGGAGTATACAGGCTCGCACTCGACGGTTCGCAGACGCTGAGAGTTCGCGTCAAAATAGAAGTACTATATCCAGGACTTAAGACCTCAATTCATAACACAACGCAGGTACACGTTGCGTTCTCAATGTTGCCACAAGGGGCACTATAGTGAGATTAGTGTGAGCTGTCCGCATCTACAATGAGTTTTCTCTTTTAGGTCAGCCACTGTCAAGGCGGTGCAACAGTTTGAAGAGAATATTGCTGAACAAGTAGGTTAAAGTCAATATATTTATAGCAGTTTAGCTGAATAATAACACATGCAGTTTATTGGAACAGACATTTGAAGGTAACTCTATCGCCCCTAGAGTACTACGATATTATACCAAGACAATAGACAGATGAGGGGGGGGGAATGTATTATCAAGCTGCAGTCTCTGTGAGCGATTGCACAGAAAACACACAAAAAATAGCGGAAAATGTGTAGAGAGTCTAAGAACAGCACACAAAACGTCAGTACAGACTATTTATGTTGATTGTACAGGGAACAAACATAAGCCTAATTTTTAGACTGAGAATTTCTTTTGACATATTTGACATAAATGGACAGCATGCTATGTGTTTGTATAGGGAAAGAAAAATGCCCTAATAAAGGTAAAACAAAACAGAAAATCAATTTCAAGGGGCAATATTGGTCCTTAATAAAAAAGTTCATTTCTGACACTGCACAGCACACATCGGTCCGATCCATAAATATCATATGAGACTGACAGGTGCACAACAGATGGAGAGACACAGTGAGTGAAATAGAGGAAGGATGGAAGGGTGTTATAAAGGGCAGGTGAGGCGAAAGAGAACAAAGAGAATGAAAAATGAGGAGGACAAAAAAAATGGCATTAACGTTTCTCCCCAGAGAAATGAAAAAATGTAGCTGAAAAATGTTAAAGGAATGTTCTGAGTTCAATACAACCTAAGCTCAACTGATTGCATTTGTGGCATAATGTTGATTACCAAAACGTTTTTTGGATTTCTCCTTTTCTTTAAAAAAAGAAAAAAATCGAGGTTACAGTAAGGTACTGGAAGTGAATGGGGCCAATCCATAAACATTCAAATACTCACTGTTTCCAAAGTATAGCCACATGACATAGACAATATAACATCATAACATGCTTTTAGTGTGATATAAACGCTTACTAACCTTTTCTGTGTAAAGTCATATCCAATTTTACAACTTTGTTACCATGATGACGTAATGCTGTAAACGTGTAATCCCGCAAAAACAATGATTGTTTTGAAGCAAATCAATTAATGATCAATACATTTTGCATAATCAATTTAACAAGTTATGTGAGATGAATGAATGTTGTATATAAATGCAACATTCATTCATTCATTCATTCATTCATTCACTATCAGGCATGTACGTTATAGCTTCATTAACCTACCTGATGCCTGGGCTTATTTGCAGGGTTTGAAATAATTGCTCTCTTGGGTATGACGTCTTTGAGCATTAACCTGCATAAGTACTATTCACACGGAAAATTGGTATAATCACACCTGGGAATCTCGCAGGCTTCAAAAGAAACAAACACAACATCAGGGAGCAGCGACGGGTTTCCTTAAAGGCAGTGTTGATTAAAGAATTATGCAATTTAGAACCGTTACTACTGCAAATACACTGTGAAGTGTTGGCTTTTGGGTGGAACCATAATCAGAGGACTTGGATGTGAAGGCGTATGCTTATGTTAGTATAGAGAAATCACAAATTAGATCTGTTTGATTGTTTCTCTTGGACAGTAATGTGATTAAACGGAGAGCAAATAAAGACTTTTGCATTAGTCTCCCGATTCTCACCATTTATCTCACATGTGTCTCCTTAACAATGTCTCAAACTGTGCTCTGATTTGCTAAGATACCAGAGTCTGCAAACAAATGTCAGAGATTTCAAAATTAACTCAAATATTTCTCAACAATTAACAAATTATCTGAGGTATGCTATCCACATTACTTTTATAGCTCTATATTCTTACTGAGTCAACAATTATCTATTTTTATTTCTCCTATATGGAATTCCAGGAGACACATCTACAGTAATACAAAGTGGATTTTGAGCAGTCTGACTTCTGAGGAATAAAATATTCCCCAGGGTGGTTGTGTGTGACCCCCGATATCTGGTTTGTTACTGTATGTGTGAGCTCAACTGAAGTCCATGTTTGACAGTTCCAAAGAAATTCTGCCTTGTCATTCTCTGTCAAAAGCTGTCAGACCCGTCTCTCAACTTCTGCTCCAGTGGACTGAAAAAGATAGACAGCACTCACAAAATAACTTTGTGTGTGTTTCTACCATGTTCACACCAGCATGACTATAAAAGGCTGAAGTGTGATATATTTCAGAGAAAAACATGGACAGATACAGTACTTAAGAAGAAAGTTGATTATCCTGCACACGAAAAACAAATGGATAGTTGACACGACATACTGTATGAAGCAGTGGATGCAGTACCATATTCTTCATCTTTTTGATTGAGAGCGAGAACCACTAATCGCGACCACAAGGAGGTTACCCCATGTGACTCTACCCTCCCTAGCAACCGGGCCAATCTGGTTGCTTA
Source organism: Myxocyprinus asiaticus (assembly GCF_019703515.2). Taxonomy (NCBI): domain Eukaryota; kingdom Metazoa; phylum Chordata; class Actinopteri; order Cypriniformes; family Catostomidae; genus Myxocyprinus; species Myxocyprinus asiaticus. The sequence continues at coordinate 40,141,716 of NC_059374.1, read as the reverse complement.
GGAGACCTAGCTGGAGTCACTCAGCACACCCTAGATTCGAACTCGCGACTCCAGCGGTGGTAGTCAGCGTCATACTCGCTGAGCTACCCAGACCCCTTCTTTATACATATGAATAAACTCCAGCCACTTTTCTCGCATCCAGCTTCCACGTTAGCGTGTTCTATTCAGAAGAAATCATCCCTATGCCCTATTCCCAATGAAGACAATTACCATCCACTGTGAGAGCTTCGCAGGGCTGAAGGTGATAACCGGCATTCACAACTCACTTTTTAAATCATTTGCATCGTAAATTCTGTTTGGAACAACACTACAGCATGGGTTGTGCTCCCTTCTAAGTGCCCTGCGAAGGCATCATCAGTGCAGGTGAGAACACAGCCATGTGCACTGAACAGACGTAGTGGGGAGGGCGCCTTTTTGTTCTAGAAAGTATTTGACTGGACAAAAATCCTCAAACTCTATGTGACGTTATGGTTTTCTGGGGGTTTTTTAGCAAGAAGAGACTGCAGATTTTAAATGATTATATCTTCTGAAAACTATTTTTGTCATTGTTTAGAAGTACAGATGACCTTAAAGCTAATAGATATGGATTAAAAGCAGCAAAACTTTCATTTTGATTTCACAGGGTCTTTAATGGCATTGACTTTTGAAGGTAACTCTACTGCCCCCTTGAGGACTGAGGTTTGTTGCGTGCATAATGCAAAAACACACGTTAAGTATGTTCAACCGGACCGCACGTAGTCAATTGGTTGGTCATGCACTCACATCTGCGTATACGCATACTTGCATAAAGTAAGTTTTTGGCTTTACTCACCGTCATGCTGTTCCTAACCCATATGCTGTTATTGTTTCTTCACTGTAAAGAAAAGAATTGCAGTGTTTCCCACCGGATTTTGTGAGACTGTGGTGGGTGGGCATCAGATGCCCTATATGCTCCCCCGTGAGAACATTTTGTACATTTTAAAGTTAAATGCATCAATATGGTGCACTTTGAGAGCAAAATTAAGAGGCTAGATCTATGAAGAACTTTGTGCTCTTGCAAACAATTGTGTGCTCTAGTAGTAATTTAATCGTAAACACATTGGTTGTATAGATATGAATGGTGATGACACAAAAAAGTCACACCCACAAAGCATGGTAAACAAGACGGAGTTTAACTCAGTTCACAAACTGAACTGAAACTACTCTAACCTACAGCCCCTTTCTCTGCTGTCAAAATCACCTGCTGTCCCTCCCACAGGGGAGGCTGTCTCCCCTGCTGCCCCTATGGGAAGTACCTGCCCTGCTGACTCTCTCTGAATGTCTGTACCTCTATGAGAGTCTCTCCTGCTGCCCCTGCTGTCTCTTCTGCTACAAAGAAACAAGTAATGTTAAAATTGCACTGTTACTCCAGTTTATTTCTTGACAAAAGCCTGTGAATAATCTGTTTGGCTATTGACTTGCCATCTAACTATGCTATCTATCCTCTGTAGCTGTTTCTTTCTCATCTGGTGGTGGATTTCACTCTCTCTTATTGAAAAATTGGTCATTCACTTGTCCGAGTAAAAAAGTTACTTGTCCATAGAGAAAAAAGGACATTTACTATAAGTTACATGCTCAAGCAACATGTCAAAGTTTCTGTTGTATGTTTCCTAAAATTACGACCGTGCCCAACCTAATAGTGTAACTATGCAATCAACTCAATTCTCTGCGACAGAAATGTAAACTGCACTGGGTAGAGAAGGAGGCTATTGTCATAAGGTAACTATTTTATGTTACGAATGGTAGTCAAATAAAGAGAAGTCTCCATCGCCACCAGCAGGGGTGCTCATAGTTCTATGGAAAATTATCTAATTTTTTTAATTTTTTTTTTTTATTTTTTGGGGGGATTTTTCCCCTTTTTCTCCCAATTTGGAATGCCCAATTCCCAATGCACTCTAAGTCCTCGTGGACGCATAGTGATTCGCCTCAGTCCAGGTGGCGGAGGATGAATCCCAGTTGCCTCCGCGTCTGAGACAGTCAACCTGCGCATCTTATCACGTGGTTTGTTGAGCGCGTTGCCACGGAGACATAGCGCGTGTGGAGGCTTCACGCCATCCACCGCGGCAACCACGCTCAATTCACCATGCGCCCCACCGAGAACAAACCACATTATAGTGACCACGAGGAGGTTACCCCATGTGACTCTACCCTCCCTAGCAACCGGGCCAATTTGGTTGCTTAGGAGACCTGGCTGGAGTCACTCAGCACGCCCTGGATTCGAACTAGCGAACTAGCGAACTCCAGGGGTGGTAGCCAGCGTATTTTACCACTGAGCTACCCAGGCAATGATCTAATTTTTCATCATGTTATTGCAGCAAATCTAATATGTACAATAAAGCCTATACATTATCACAATACCAAAATTTCAGTAGTCTGTAGTGAAATTTTACGATTCTCAATACCAGCTTCAAAAACACAACAAATAAAAACTAACTAATATGTTAATTATGGAAGAATGGTTTCAAGTTCTTAAGTAATTATTCAAGACTAGTAAACAGTCAGTAATAAAATAACAATAATAATAAAAAAAAATGTTTTTAAAAACAGCAATGAATAGAAATGGATTAAAAATAATAGAAAAAATTAAGAAAATTCTGTGCTTTTTTTAACAGCTTTAAAAGTTTTTAACAGCAGTTTCAAGTATTCAAGTAAACATTCAAAATGAAATGCAACATAAAATTAATACTGGTCTTTACTGTATACATGAATACTTTTTAAAGTTACTAAAGTTACTCAGTCAAGAGCAGTGAGTGTTTTCTTGTTTTCTTGTTATGGTTGTTTGATTATTATGATGACACACTAGACGGCAGCAGGTCTATTAGCTTACATTTATACTTACAAGTCCGACATTTTAATACAAATCCGCTTTTTTCTCCATTGTTTACGTTCACTTTAGATATCACTCTCTGTCTTTACATGAATACCTCACCAAGATGGGCATTTTGGCAGAATTTTGAAATGTATTTGACCGTTCAGGTGCGCATTAGCGTGAGCATTTTCGGAACACACACATACGCCGCCTGTCAGTCAAACAGGGCGTAGCTGTTACTAGATCGCTAGCGAATTATAAAGTTACGCACTGACTGGGGCTGACTGACTGGGAGTGAGAGATGCTTTGCCGAAGCAATGGCGCAAAACACAACGTTAGAGATCTTTTATGTTATTATGAGAAGTGTAAAAGTCATGATGAAACTGTGGCGGGACAAATTAGACTGTGGCGGGCCACAGTAAGACTTTTGAGTTCTCTAGACAACTGTCTTAATAATTATCCTAAGTAACATTTCTTTGTTTAGTCAATGTGAATTTGTATGTTCACTAAATGCAAAAATTCTTGTTGAGAAAACTACTGATTTCTTGTTCAGCTAACTATCATTTCACAACACGAAAACTTTCATTTTGTCACCATTTCAGTTACTTTCACATGAAGATGATCACAAGCTTTGCCTCTGCAGAGTGATGTCTTGCAATGCAATGCAGTAGGTACAATTGTTTGAGATAGACCTACAATAGACCTCAACCCTTAACACACAATCCCCAATAACGGTGACAGTCAACAAACCTCATTAGGTTCAAAGATGAGCTCCTAACATCACCACACAAAAATTGACTAACAGTGGCAGCAAAAAAAAACCAACCAACCAAACAAACAAACAAACAAAAACTTTAACAGCATAAATAAAGTCAATAAAGAGCAAAATAGTGTATAACACTAACTGGATAATTTATTAATGTTGCAATGCATGCTGGGAAATCAGCAAATTTGTTTAAAATGAAATTGTTCATTCAGGCAACTCTGTTAGGTTAGTTGAGACAATATTTGGGGGAATATTGTAGGTCTAACATGTGTTTTTATATAGATTAAAGTCATTCACATTTCGTAGTATCCGTGAAACTGGATGAAAAAAAAAAGAGAAAATAATTACAGAATTTAAATTTTTGGGTGAACTATCCCTTCCCCAAAAGAAATGTATACCAGTCACAGCAATAAAATAAACACTTTCCATTATATATTCATATACATTTTTACCAAAAATCCTAATGTTGAAAAAAAAAAAAAAAAGAAAAAGAAAATCATGTCAATGTTATTTGTCAACTTCCACGTATCATATATCATTTTCTGCTATCTAATGGAAACACACAGCGACCCATACACACAAATGTTATGAAGCTGTTTTCATTCACACTTTTTGAAATGCACACCAGCCCTGGTGATGAGTGGCAAACACAGTTCAACCGCAGGATGAGGTCATAACCTTCCCAGATAGAAAGAAATAGAGACAGACAGAGAGGGAACAGACTGTGCATCAGCTTTTGTCCCTGGAGAATGTGGCCCCTCTCTGCTCTGTGTTCCACCAGCACTTCCTGTGTCTGACATCATATTACAGCCACACTAACCAAACTAATGTACATCTTTTTTTTTTATCTTCACTTTTTTAATACCCTTGTGTCCTTCACTCTCTCTCTCTCTCTCTCTCTCTCTGCCTCTACCTGTCAAGCACACCTTGAGTCTGCTGTTACCAGGTGAAACTAAATGAAAGTTCTGTGTTTGAAACACCGACTCTTCCTGTCTCAGACCGGACTATGCACTCCGGTCGTGTTATGTTTCCAGACTCTGGTGTGGGAGACATGCTTCCATCACATTCTCAGATGCTTTTACCTCACTGTTTCACACTCTGTTCGGTTAGTCTGACATTTCCGGTACACACAGACTTTATCTGCACTGTAGGTGGTTCTGCTGTGAGCTTGAACAAACTCTGAGATGGAGGTGAAAGTTTGACACTGTGAAGGTGTGCTTAAAGGTGTAGTCGGCGCCAGGATGAAATAGGTAAGTCTGCATTTGGAATAGATAAAATGTATACCTTTCAAATATAAAATCTGGGAGGGCACAGTGGTCGAAGTAAGGGGGCAATGCAAGTGAATATTGGCCAGAACTTTGAAGGACCAAAAAGCACATAAAGGCTGCATAAAAGTAATCCATACAACTCCATTGGTTAAATCCATGTCTTCTGAAGCGATATGACAGGTGTGGGTGAGAAACAGATCAATATTTAAGCCCTTTTTTACTATAAATCTCCTCTTTCACTTTCTATTTCATTTGTTTTTGGTGATTCACATTCTTTGTTTAATATTGCCACATACTGGGCAAGGAGGAGAAGTTGTAGTCTATATCTTCGCTTCTGAAGAAATAGATTTAACCACTATAGTCATATGGGTTTCTTTTATGCTGCCTTTATGTGCTTTTTGGACCTTCAAAGTTTTTGTCACTATTCACTTGCATTGTATGGACCTAAAGAACTGAGATATTCTTCTAAAAAACTTAATTTGTGTTCTACAGAAGAAAGAAAGTCATACACATCTGGTGTGTCATGAGGGAGAGTAAATGACAAGAATTTTCATTTTTGGGAGAACTGTCCCTTTAATGTTTAATGTGCAGTTATGAGAAGCAGGATTTCAGAACAATGAGCGTTCTCTGTGGGCAGGGCTACACTGTGACATAAGTCACATGTCTTGAAGCAACAGTATTTGATGTAGTTAAATATATATTTTAATATATTTTTTTTAATGTACTGAATAACCATGGGATGTTGGGTTACTGTAAATCCTTCTGTCATAAGGACAGGACAGAGAGAGAAAATCAGAGTGGGAAATTAAGCTTGAAGGTTACTCAAGACTTCTACAAGGTGAACAATCACATGTCATTTTCCATCGCAGTCAGACTGACTGGAAAGGCCAAGGCTAATGGATCCATAGCTGTGCTTTCTTACTTCCTCTCTTCCCTTTTGAATTCCCTCACTCTGCTGCATAAAAACATAAAGAGAGGTAATGCTCTTTGACTGGCATCAGTTGGCCTGACAGGATTGTAAAGAGTTAAACGTTCAGCACACTCCACAGCACAACAGAATTACTGCACGCATTACTCTCGGCTGAGAACAAAACAAGAGAAAAACATGAGCGGCATGCTATTAGAGCATGGGTCCAGGTCCTGCTCTGTCATGATGACCATATGAAAGCCTATGGGCTTTATTGTCTGACCAGCATGAACAATATGACAGTGAGTAAATTAGGAAAGAGAGAGAGAGAGAGAGAGAGAGAGAGAGAGAGAGAGAGAGAGAGAGAGAGAGAGAGACTTTTGACTTTTAAAACCCTTTTAATTTACACCATTTTCCAAAACATTACAGAACACATATACAATACACACACACACAACAACAATTTTAACAATTAAAAACCATATTTCCAAACTCGCTCATTGTCACTAATGCCTCTCTCATGCCCCATCTCATTTTGAAAAAAGGTACATTATCAATTTGTTTGTAATATGCAAATTCTAGCAGCTGCCCTAAAAATTCTACCAATGATTTAAAAAGAGACAAGTCATCTTGACCCACATTTTTACATTGATGTTTTCAACTGGCTTGGCCCATTAAAAAATTGGCGAGCACACACTGTTCGCGCCATGACTGTTTATACTTACAACCAAAAATAAAAAGGTATTTGTGAAAAAAAAAGAAAAAAAAATCCCAATTTCATAATTCGTTTTTCCAATAGTACAAAACGTGGAACCAGTCTTGAACACTCACAAAATAAATGAAACACAGTGTCAGAAGCCTTACAGAAAGAACATTCAGGTAAAACCATTCTATTAATTTTAGAAACAAAGATGTTTGTAGCCAACACACTGTGAAGTATTCTCCACTGTAGATCTCCACATTTCTTGGGAATAGGAGGCTTATACAACAGCCTCCATGAGGGATTTACATCTCTGGGTACAGAAAGGTAGTCCTCCATTTAGTATGTATCCTTTCCTTCAACTGACCAAAGTGTGCTGATTTAGCACAAATATGATAAACCGTTTTCTTCCCCATACTTTGGAAATCCAAAAATTCAAACCCCTTTAACAAAAAAACCTTAGTGTTCTCTTCAATATCCAATTTTTTTGGGACAACTTTTAATGCAGGAATGTCTGAGATACTAAGCCATTAATTAAAGCAGACTCTATAAATGAAGTGAATACTGGGGGAAGCTCTTAACTACCCCTTCCACTATTCTCACTGACCTAATCACAACCTGGTCAGCAAGTGACTGAGCCATTTGCCACTGACCTCTTGTTATATCAAGCAGGTCCATAACTCTAGATATTCCAGCATTTAAAAACATTTTGAATACAGAACCTGATAATGGAGGCTGTAGCTTAAAAAGAGGATTAAAAAACAGAGGTTCTGCACACCCATCATTTTCATCACCTACTCTTGAGAATTTTAACAAACTCCATGATTGAAAAATCGATACATACAATTTAAAAGAGAACAATACACATTTTCAACATAAGGCTTCTCAATTAAAAAGAACTCTTTGTCAAGGTCTGTTCATCCAAGATCTTTAAGAATGTACAAACAATAATCAATCCATGGCACACAATCAGAGCAGTACAGCAGTTTTTGCAATGTTTGTAGTCTCATTGCTGCAATTTTTGATTCAACATAAGGCCTTGACCTCCCTCTGCAACGGGAAGATAGAGCACCCCAGGAGGAAGCCAATGATGGCCATTCCCAAAAATTATAATAATAATAATTCAACAAATGCCCTTTGTATTTTTAACAGCAGTTTTTAGGGGGATCTACCACTGTAACCTTATGCCACAGCATTGAAGCTGTCAGATTATTAATTACCAGGCAACTTCCTCTATATGAGAGCTGTGGAAGAATCCACTTCCACTTTGGAATTTTACCAATAACCCGGTCAATCACTCCTTCCCAGTTCTTCTCCATACACTGGTTAGTTCCAACAATAAATGCCATGAACTTTTAAACCATCCTGGGCCCATGTATACTGCTTTGGCAACTGAGGAGTTCCTGTGCTATGCCAGTCTCCCAACAACAAAGAAGTACATTTTCCCCAATTTATACATGCAGAAGTAGCTTTCTGAAAAATATTCAAACATGAAATTATACTATCAACATCATTTGAATTCCTAATTATCAGAGTTACATCATCTGCATATGCTATAAGTTTTACTTGGGGAAATTTAGGGCAGCCAGGGACACCAATACCACATAATCTTTTTCTCAGCAGACTTAAAAAAGGCTCAATAGAAATAGCATAGAGTAAACCTGAGAGAGGACACCCTTGTCTTATTCTTCTTGTCACTGAAAAGGGCCTTGTTAAAGTGCCATTTACTCTTAACTTGCTATAAATATCACTATACATGAGCTTAATAAAGGACACAAAATGATGACCAAATCCAAAAGCCTCAAGAGTCTTAAATAAGGATGGTCCACTCTATCAAAGGCTTTTTCTTGGTCCAAAGGGAGAAGACCTATGTCCACGTTGTCTTTTTGCCACTGTAATAATGCCTCTAACAAAAAAAAGTTTGTCAAATATTGTTCAGTTAGGGACACAGTAAGACTGATCGTCATGAATAACAAGTTTCTATACAGCCCTTCAATCTGTTGGTTAAGGCTTTTGAAAAGATTTTGAGATCAACACACAGCAAGGAGATGGGGCGCCAGTTCTTTATGCAACCAAGGTCTCCCTTTTTTGGGGATCAAAGTTAAACCTGCTCTCCAACAGCTTAGAGGAAGGGTCTCTCTTTCAATACTTTCCAACAAAACGTTGTACAAGCCCTGACCAATTAAGTTCCAAAAAGCCTTATAAAACTCAGCTGGAAGACTGTCCAAACCAGGTGACTTTCCAGAATTCAACTCCTGGACAGCTCTCGAAAGTTCAACCATTGTTAAAGGGCTCTCAAGATCCATCTTGTCCTTCTTTGATAATTGTGGTAAGTCACTCAGAAGTACATCAGCTTCTGCTCCATTACATGGCTCTGAACGGTATAAATCTTCATAAAAATGAAGATGCTTATGCTCTTTTGGCTTTTTTTCAAGTCCAAAGAAAAAATCAGTAGGAGAATCCATATGATTTAGACGTGCGAACTTTGCCCTTAAAAGGGCTGTTTTGCCTTGTTCTTCCACTAAGCTGTGTAGAATATTTTTTTTTCCTTTCGAAAGAGTCAGTGGAAATGATATCTGTAGTACTATGACTGCTTTGTCCAAGGATTTCTTGTTCAAGAGCTTTCATTTTTTCTGATAGGGCACCCCTGCTATGTGCAGTAAGCTGCTGACAAAAAACTGTAATCTGCACATTGCCCACATCCCACCACTGATTTAAAGATGGGAAATGTAATCTCTCTTCTGTCCAAGAATTCCAAAAAAGGTGAAAAGAGTGAATAAAGCAGTGATCCTGCAGTAACCTGTTATCAAAGTGCCAGAGTGAATTATAAGGTTTAGTGGACTCATCAGCCATAGAAATATAATGAAAACCCCACTTTTCATAACATTATCAATATTTTTTCAGACACGAATTTAGACTTTTTCTAACCGTGCTCACAAATATTTTAAGCCTGTAACGTTTCAGTTGATCAAGTTCTTCCAATATCGCCTTTCGCATAGCAATAGCACCAGACTCAACAAAAAGTTCCAAATCAGGAAAATATTTTTCCAGTTTGAGTTTTCTCTGATTCTTAGTGGCATCCAGGAAATTGCTCATCTGTTCAACCATGTAAAAAGGAGGCTTTAAATGGGAAGTAAGATGATTCCCCACAGAATTTCCTTCTGAATTTGCATCATGTTCTTCTACAGTATCTGAACATTCACATTCAGAGTCATTCTTATATAAGTTATCATCAGTTCTCTGTGACAGCAGATCCATGTCACCCTGTAACAGGCTGCTGCTTTGTACCTGTGAGTTTTCTAGCTCACTTTGCTTTTCCGGGTGCTTTGAATCACTAACTACCCCGGCAACAATGAGCTCCTCATCAACTCGGACTTTCACACCTCCATTTACATGTGTACTGATGACAGAAGCACTGTCCGTATCTTCAGTGGGACAATCTTGTGCAAGCACATTAGAACCCTCTCCACTGTTAGGTGAAGCAACGGTTTCATCTTGCTGTACATTATCTTTATCAATATTTTCTGCATTATTATTATCCAGAGCAGTATTTACCTGTTCTGTTACGGAATTACACTCCTTCTCTTTTTCAGCCTCCATATTCAAATGACACGACTGTCTAACATGGCCCTGTTTCCCGCAAGTGAAGCATTTCATTGAATCAACAGTGATAAAGATCGTATAATCATTCCCATTCAACGTTAGTTTTACAGCAAATTCCAGGTTTTGAAATTCAGCATTTAAAATCATGTACGTGTGTGTAGAGCTGAGGAGGGCGGGGCCGGGCTGGAATGAGACACACCCGGTCCCCAATCAGCCTGATGGGGCGCGCGAGGGATAAAGGCGGCCGGGGACGACAGTTCGAGAGAGAGAGAATTACAGACAGCTGTGCTGTGTTTTTAGTTGTGTGTTTTTGGTTGGGTTTTTGTTTAATAAATTATTATTTAAGTTGTCAAGCCGGTTCTCGCCTCCTCCTTTCCTCTAAACCCCCTTACACTGGTGCCGAAACCCGGGAAGGAGGAGGGATTCCCGTTGCAGAGTCCTCGACACTGCCGTCCACCCAGGGGAGCGCCGCTGCCGTCCGACGGGGGACGGAGTAGCCCGACTACCCGGACGCGGGGAACGGCCGCCGTCCGCGAGGCGAGTGGGGACGGGACTCCACGACCGCCTGGAGCGAGGGAGCCGCTGCCGGGGGCGGAGGAGTGCCCTGCCGTCCCCCGGGAACGCGGAGGGGTCGAGAGAAGACCGCCGTCCGCGGGGGGAGGAGGGAAGTGACTCCCCGACCGCCTGGAGTGATAGGGCCGCTGCCAGGGGCGGAGGAGAGTCTCCACGGGATGCCGGGAACGCGGAGGGGCGTTCTGTCCGCTGGGGGTCGGAGGTCTGACTCCGGTCCGCCCGGGGAGGAGCGGCTGCAGTCCGCCTGAGAGGGTGGAGTAGTGATCGAGGACCACGCGACGGCGCATCAGAGAACCGGTGAGTTTCTTTTTCTCTCTCTCCTCTCTCTCTCTCTGCCGCTCGGTGTTGGCCTTTCCCTCGCCATTTTGTGTTTTTTTTCTCCTCCCAGGTCGAGGAAGGCGGGGAGGACCCGCCGGCAGTCGGGGCATAAGGCACGCCCCCCCACCCGGAGAGGAAGGGTGGGGGGGGGGATGTACGTCATGCCGGGGGCTCCCCGGCCTGAGGCAACACCAGGAGGAGTGTAGAGCTGAGGAGGGCGGGGCCGGGCTGGAATGAGACACACCCGGTCCCCAATCAGCCTGATGGGGCGCGCGAGGGATAAAGGCGGCCGGGGACGACAGTTCGAGAGAGAGAGAATTACAGACAGCTGTGCTGTGTTTTTAGTTGTGTGTTTTTGTTTGGGTTTTTGTTTAATAAATTATTATTTAAGTTGTCAAGCCGGTTCTCGCCTCCTCCTTTCCTCTAAACCCCCTTACAGTGTGACTTCTGAATGACATGATATGCTTTAATTCTGGGGTTTTTTACACCAAGCGGAATCATTTTGCTCGGTCCCAGTAATTTGCCATAATGCACAAGAATGCGCTCAAGTGTATCATTTGGAATAAACGGAGGTACATTGGAAAGGGTAACTTTTTTCGAGGGGTTAGACAGCAGCAGAACCGGAATGAATACATCTCTCACAGATAAACCATGTTCAACTAAATCATCAACCATAGATGTTTCCCTCAGAAAAATAACAACTGCCTTGTTCATTCTTGATGCAGACAAGATGTTCAATGCACCAACAGCATTACTAACAGCAATTAAACAATCTTCATCTGATAAACATTTGCACCCATGATGTGCGGTCAAAGTCAAGAATTCGATTCCATTGCTCCTCTCTTTTGCCAACAAAGTCAGCAAATAAATATCAGAAAACTACCGTTGTTTTAATAAGCTCAACCAATATACCTTAATCTAGAAAGAGGAAAAAGGAAAAAGTTTGGAACACACTCAAACACGCCGCTCAGTCACTCACACAGTCTTTCCAAACACTCCACACATGCACACACAGAGAGAGAGAGGGGAGAGAGAGGGGAGAGAGAGAGAGAGAGAGAGAGAGAGAGAGAGAGAGAGAGAGAGAGAAAGAATCACTCTGTCCAACCCTGACATGACCTCTCTAGAGTGTGTTCAAGCTCTCATCATACATTTATATATCAAGCTGGGACTTCCCATTGACTTCTATTGTTTTTATTTTATTTTATTAAGCCAGTTATATTCACTGCACCCTACTTCTAAGTCTATGCTTAACATAACCCTTTTTTTTTTAAACTAGAACTAGTGGTCCTTGCCCATGCAAAACTCATCACCACAATGCAACATGATCACACAAAAATCGACATGTTGCTAATGAAAGTTCAAATACCATGAAATCAACCACATTTAGCTGAATTACTGACAAGCGACATCCCCCATCAGACATTTAAGCATCAATTTAAGCATCAATTTTCCTGTAGCTCTGCTGATAATGCGATGAGCAAGCAAAAATTCTTGTCCCGTAGAAACTAGAAAGTAATAGTGTTCACATAAACAATGGTCAGAGCGTTTCAGAGGTTCCATTTTTGCTCCACTGATGGTTAGGTTTAAGGTTGGGGTTTGGGTTAAGGGTTACTGTTAATATAATATGCATTCCTGTTGAAGGTATAACATCATTTACAACTAAAGATACTGCTCACATTTGGCACCCCTCTGTGGACATTTCACCTGGAAACTGGAGCTCACACATGCCCATAAGTTCAACAACACTTACAGCTTTGGTCATTGCGGGCAGCACACATATCTCCTCAACAAACCGCATAATTTGAGGTAGCACTCATGTCTGAAACTGTAATCTGAACAGAACAGTCGCAGCATGCTCTGGCTTGAAGCAGCATCCGTTCTGTCAAAGCTAAACATGTTTATCAGCAAGTTTTGTTCACGACATGGAACAATTTGGCTTTCTGCTCATGGCCCCTAATTTTGCAGGTCATTGCTTTGGATTACTAACCTTCCGGACACTTCTATCTATCCCTGAACCAGCAAATCCATTGAGTGTGGTCGAGAGATGAGAAGTACAGAGGGATGATCTTAAAAGAGAGAGACAGAGAGAGGAGTCCTGTCATGACGACAGATGAATCGGCCAACTGTATGACACCTGCTCCCACAGCGACGGGATGCCGGCCAATGGGAGCAAGTGGGTGGGCACAGTGGGGCTCTTGGCTGTGAGTGTGTATGCATATGTATAAGTGTGTATTGTGCCTGCCTTCCCAGCAGGCTCTGAATGTTGGGAAGGTACCTGTTCGTCATACTGGTGTTGCACAAAATTACCAAGCACATGCCAGGTGATACGGTAAAGAACAGGGTTTTGTAGTAAAGTATCAGACTCAAGATACACCTGAAGTCAGAAGTTATACATACGCCAAATACATTTAAACTCAGTTTTCACAATTCCTGACATTTAATCGAAGAAAACATTCCCTGTCTTAGGTCAGTTAGGATCACTACTTTATTTTAAGAATGTGAAATGTCAGAATAATAGAGAATAATACATAATTATTTATTTCAGCTTTTATTTCTTTCATCACATTCCCAGTGGGTCAGAAGTTTACATACATTTAGTTAGTATTTGGTAGCATTGCCTTTAAATTGTTTAACTTGGGTCAAGCCTTCCACAAGCTTCTCACAATAAGTTACTGGAATTTTGGCCCATTCCTCTAGACTGAACTGGTGTAACGGAGTCAGGTTTGTAGGCCTCCTTCAGTTCTGCCCACACATTTTCAGATTGAGGAATCAGATTGAGGTCAGGGCTTTGTAATGGCCACTCCAATACCTTGACTTTGTTGTCCTTAAGCCATATTTCCACAACTTTGGAGGTATGCTTGGGGTCATTGTCCATTTGGAAGACCCATTTGCGACCGAGCTTTAACTTCATGGCTGATGTCTTGAGATTTTGCTTCAATAAATCCACATAATTTTCCTTCCTCATGATGCCATCTATTTTATGAAGTGTACCAGTCCCTCCTGCAGCAAAGCACCCCGACAGCATGATGCTGCCACCCCCATCCTTCATGGTTGGGATGGTGTTCTTCGGCTTGCAAGCCTCACCCTTTTTCCTCCAAACATAACGATGGTCATTATGGCCAAAAAGTTCAATTTTTGTTTCATCAGGCCAGAGGACATTTCTCCAAAAAGTAAGATCTTTGTCCCCATGTGCATTTGCAAACTGTAGTCTGGCTTTTTTATGGTGGTTTTGGAGCAGTGGCTTCTTCCTTGCTCAGCAGCCTTTCAGGTTATGTTGATATAGGACTCGTCTTAGTGTGGATATAGATACTTGTCTACCTGTTTCCTCCAGCATCTTCACACAGTCCATTGCTGTTGTTCTGGGATTGATTTGCACTTTTCGCACCAAACTACGTTCATCTCTAGGAGACAGAATGCGTCTTCTTCCTGAGCAGTATGATGGCTGCGCGGTCCCATGGTGTTTACACTTGCGTACTATTGTTTGAACAGATGAACGTGGTACCTTCAGGCATTTGGAAATTGTGTGAACCAGACTTGTGGAGGTCCACAAATTTTTGCTGTCTTGGCTGATTTCTTTTTTTTATTTTCCCATTATGTTTGAAGGTAGACAGAACCCTAAAGGTTCCCTATGTATGCTTTCATATCTGTCCCTGAATTATTAGAGCAATCATTTGCATGTTCATTTAGGAAACAAATATGAGCAGCATTAATACAGAGGAGTTTGACAATTTTATAAACAAGCATTCACTTTGGTTTCATTCAGTATGAAGTGCTTCAGGGCAGGAGATGTTGACTACACACACACACACACAGCATCAATCAAAGTGTGTAGAGGAGGAATTCCTCAGTGCGTGTTTGTGTGAACACTGCAGCAGTAACTGATTTAAACTCTCGCTCACGTCTCAATGTGCTGAGCACACACACACTATTGACTACAAGCCAGCAATGGCAGTCTCACAGTCCTGGGACAATTGTATTTGTGATAGTGCAATCAAGCAGGCAACTAAGAACATAAAAAATAAGAGCACACGAGAGGGGAGACTGCTGAGAATGAGGCTGACTGATGTGTGAATACGATCAGAATTTAAAACAGCTCGAGGACACTCGTGTGCTGCCTCGTCATCTACAGATCGCGTGCATGCCTTCAGTTCAGAGATTTCAAATACCGATGAGGAATTACAGCCTTCTACCTCCTTCTTTTAACATATGTATGTATCTGCAAAGCGTGATTACAATGAAATTTTATTTAATGACTCAAGCGATGCCTTAAGATTTTCCTCAATGCCTCATGACCTTAATTTGAAGAGTCAGGATTAATCTATTAATCCCGAGGCAACACAGTGCATCCACGGCACACTAAATCAGACACTATATAGAAAACAGATGCTTACTACCATAATACTCTGACCAATTCTGACCAATGAATTTCCCTGATTTTTCCAGTTGTTCATGATTGCTGGATTAGGATTTTTTTTTAAATAATTACTAGCCGATTCAATGGCTGTTTCTCAATGTGCATTCTTTTGTGTTCTTATGTTCTCATTCACTGCCGAAGTTAAATTCAAATACTCAAGAATCGCAAGTAATGAGAATGCATAAAATTACCCAGATGTGTTCTCGATCAGTCCGAATATGGAGGATGCATCGGATGGTGACTTGTGGGCAAGAGAACCTGGTACTATGGTGGCAGACGAAGGAAATGTATCATTGTGTTTTACCTCAAGAGTTTCCCCACTGTAAGATCGTCAAAGCCTGACGTCTCATGAGAGAACATTTGTTGTTTTGTTGGGCATCATTTTAATATAGTAATAAACACATGGAGGAAATGAGTGTTAATAGACTTGTTTTCTTTCAACGTTTCACTAGTCCTGCGAAACCACACTGGTGTGATGATAATAATGCTTTCACTGATGTGATAATGCCAATAGTTCTCTCACTGGCTTCAAATGTGCTGTGACGGTTAATTATGCAACACATCTCAAAGCTCACACTAGATGTGTTCTATATCCTCCTGTCCTTCTGAGTTCGTTCTTCCAAGGTGGCTTGGCAAGTCCATTCTCTTCGTCCAATTTTTTTTTTTTTTACTATAAATCTCCACTTTCACATTCTTCTTTTTTTTGTTTTTGCCGATTCACAGTATTTGTGCACATCACCACCAACTGGGCAGGGAGGAGATTTTATAGTAAAAAAGGACTTAAATATTGATCTGTGTCTCATCCACACCTATCATATAGATTCTGAAGTCTTGGATTCCACCACTGAAGTCTTATAGATTACTTTTATGCTGCCTCTATATGCTTTTTGGAACTTTAAAGTTCTAGCCACCATTTACTTGCATGAGATATTCTTTTAAAAACCTTTGTCTGTGTTCAGAAGAAAGTCAAATATATCTGCGATGGCATGAGGGTGAGAAAATAATGAGAGGTGAACTATCCCTTTAAAAATAAACATAATGAGTAGACTAATTGTTTTAAAAGATGTACAACCTATACATATCTGTTGACATCTCAAAAAATGTGTTTTGTAAGTTTTATGACCCTTTAAAAATAAATTAGTGTGCACTAAACAATGCAGTATGCAGTTAGATAGTATTGCGTCTATATACATGAATGATGAATTTTAAAGGAGAGAAGAGAGGAAGGGAAACTCCAACTGCAGAAAAACAGAGGAAATCCCACCTGCAGGGGTGGGGCCAGAAGGGTGGCACGGGATGGCAGCTGCCACCCTAAAAATAAGCTTTTATCCCCCCCCCCGCTTGTTACTGGACGCAACCCCTTACTTGACTCTTGGCAAAAAGTCCTGGACACACCCCTGCCTGCCTGCATGGTGCATCCCCGTCAGGTCCCAAGTATTACCCTGAGAGTGCCCGTTAGGTGACTGCATCACATTGATGACATTTAAATAATATGAACCTCCATTTGACATGAACTGAACACACTGATCTGGTTTATTAATATCAGATTCAGAATTCAAAGCAACTTACGACAGTGGAGCATCACATTTATTAACAGCAATAACAATGTTTTTGTAACCAATTATACGAAAACATCAGACAGTCATCAGTTAACAAGGAAAGCAAATAATAATGGTTGTTGTGGTGGAAGACAGGTCACAGAAGCAAAAACAATGAAAGTGGACCAATGCATGAGTGGATTGCTTTCACACTTAAATAAAATGAAGAAGTGGCTACAGACACCAAAGGATGCCCACATGAGCCTGTAAAATAAAGATTTCAGTATTGATATGGTTAACGCCCATTAAGGAATTACAGTTCTGCATCAGTCATTTATGTGTAACTGAGTCAGATTTGTAGGCCTCCTTGCTCACACACGCTTTTTCAGTTCTGCCCACAAATTTTCAGATTGAGGAATCAGATTTGCTTTGTTTTCATAGCTTCTTTATTTAAGAAGCTATGATAATACACGAGTAATATTTAGCACTATAGACCCCTAACCCAACTATAGTCCAGGTAATATATGTGGGCTAGCGCAGCAATTAGAATTGACACATGATAGAAATTCACTTATGATACTTTGAGAACTATCACACAAAACAGAATTTTATTAGTTCCAGTGCATCTGGTATTAGGGATATGTATTCTTAATATATTTCCAATACTCCTCAATAGCAAGAAAAGGTTTTGACATTCTAAAGAAAAATAAAATAACTTATAAATCATACTTTACCCATTTAAAACCTCCTCTTTGACTCTACTGACTTCAATCCCAAACACTGACATGCACCATCATACTATCCAACCAACCAGTTTGTCAAGTTCAGGGGCAACATAAGCTCGCCATCACTGCACAGTGCAACATCAATTCGAGGACATGTTTCATATACTGTCATACCTTATATCCTAGTTTGTTGTGATGTTCAAGGCAGGCGTTGCTGGTAAACGCATGTTGCTGCTGTGTAATTCATTGAAAAGCTGCTGCGGTTTCTCCGATTTCTCTCACTCTTCCTCTGCGGTTTGACTCTGTTGTAATTCACTCTCCCGTGCAATAGAAATACTCTCGAGCGCTCACTCGCATCCAGGCTGGCGCGTCCTGGGTGGGGAGGGTCGTACGTGAACGCGCGTTAAGATCTGAATGCGAGAGCGCGCATTGTTTTGGCTTTCATCTATTAACGTGACATACAGGCTTATAGTAATTAAGTATGTCTGTCTGGCTGTATTTAATTTAACATAACTTGAAGTTAACATTAAAGGGATAGTTCACCCAAAAAGGAAAACTGTCTCATCATTTACTCACCCCTCATGCCATCCTAGATGTGTATGACTTTCTTTCTTCAGCAGAACACAACGAAATTTATTTATTTATTTATTTATTTTAAAGTCTCAGCTCTGTGGGTCTTTACAATGCAAGTGAATGGTGACCAGACCTTTGCAGCTCCAAAAATCACACAAAGCAAACATAAAAGTAATCCACAAGTCTCCAGTGGTTCAATCCATATCTTCAGAAGCAATATAATAGGTGTGGGTGAGAAACAGATCAATATTGAAGTCTTTTTTTACTCTAAATCTCCACTTTAACTTTCACATGTGGCACCATATGTGACTTTCAGATGTAAAAGTGAAAGTGGAGATTTAGATTTTAAAAATGACTTAAATGTGTATCGGTTTCTCACCCACATCTACAAAAAAAATGTCTTAATCACTTTCTGCAGTAGCCGGTTCAAAGAAAATTGGCTCCATTTGTACCACATACCTTTATTGTTCACTTTAAATAAAAAATAATTATGTTTAGTTAAACACACACACACACACATCCCGTTCCAATGAAATCACTCTATGTGATGTCAGTACCTCAGTCGTGTCACTTACTGTTGTAATGTTAAGGACTTTTATGATATTACAGATGCGTGCAACCAGATCTTATGGCTTTTGGTTTAGATAGTTGTAGAGTAAAATTCTGTCACAGCTGAATGTAAACACATCTTGTGAATGACTTATAAACAACTGTGAGTTTGTGTGTAGGCTGCATTCCTTTTCAAAATTCATATAGAATGACAGTGAAAAATAATTTCTGATTTGGCTGATTTAACAGTGAGCCTTTGCAAATTCATGTTTCCTATACTGGTAACCCAGCCTCATTACTTCAACAACATGAGATCCAAATCAATTTGTTACAGTGGGGAGAAACAAAGCATTTATTGTTACCTTTTTCGAAGGTGTTTTTAATTTTAACCAAGGAGCATTATTTTCCCACCTGTGCATGTGATAAAGCCTATAGTTCTGTTTATAGCCATACAGAACAACTTATATGTGAAAGCCTTGATATAGCATTACTGATATAGATGTTACATGGTTCAGACAAAATAAATTGACCAATGAATAATGCAATTGTTAATTCAGACATATAAAACTCTAATATATAATCATTTAGCACAGAATGCATTTTTTTATTAGGCTCTATTTTTAATTCTTTGCAAATTTCTACATTTCTCATAACATTGTGAAACTGAAATGTAAAAGTTCTGACACCTTTATTTAAAAAAGTCAACATCGCCCTCTTCTGGTTATAATGTGCACATATACCCCAATTAATAGTCAAAACATAAGACAACAAGCTCAGACTATGGCAGTGGAGTAGTATTGTACTTTATAATGTACTTTTGAGGGGCTTTGGCTTACTTTCATGTAAAAGAACCAAATTATGGTCACTGAAAAAAAAAAACAGCTAAATTAAGAATAGTTTGTTCCAAAAGTTGGCATCAATCCACAACAAATGTTTTGATAGAAACCATTTTGTGCCCAGAATAACTGCGTCACGTCGCCAAAATAGCAAAAAGAATAAGTATAAAATCTTATAGTTAAATATCTAGCATTTACTACATGAATGACTTTGAAAACATATTGTGAACATTTACAGAATAAAACTGACATGGTCGCAGATTCCAACCAATAGGCCTACATGTTTTGATAAGGTGCATAGAAATAGTTAGTTCGTTTGACTTTGATTATGTTTAAATCTGCTTAGTGACATACATATTTGTGTAGTGTGAATTATTACGTTGGTGTAGGCTTTACATTTTTTTAGAGCTAGGTTTTCTTTGGCAGAGGCTATTTGCACTGTGTAAAAAGCAACAAAAAGCATCTTTTTTACATTAAGTGCAAATAGCGACAGATGCTATTTTCACTACGTGTAAAAAGCAACAAAAAGCATCTTCTTTGCACTAAGTGTAAATAGCGACAGATGCTATTTTCACTACGTGTAAAAAGCAACAAAAAGCATCTTCTTTGCACTAAGTGTAAATAGCGACAGATGCTATTTTCACTAAGTGTAAAAAGCAACAAAAAGCATCTTCTTTGCACTAAGTGTAAATAACGACAGATGCTATTTTCACTACGTGTAAAAAGCAACAAAAAGCATCTTCTTTGCACTAAGTGTAAATAGCGACAGATGCTATTTTCACTAAGTGTAAAAAGCAACAAAAAGCATCTTCTTTGCACTAAGTGTAAATAACGACAGATGCTATTTTCACTATGTGTAAAAAGCAACAAAAAGCATCTTCTTTGCACTAAGTGTAAATAGCGACAGATGCTATTTTCACTACGTGTAAAAAGCAACAAAAAGCATCTTCTTTGCACTAAGTGTAAATAACGACAGATGCTATTTTCACTACGTGTAAAAAGCAACAAAAAGCATCTTCTTTGCACTAAGTGTAAATAGCGACAGATGCTATTTTCACTACGTGTAAAAAGCAACAAAAAGCATCTTCTTTGCACTAAGTGTAAATAACGACAGATGCTATTTTCACTATGTGTAAAAAGCAACAAAAAGCATCTTCTTTGCACTAAGTGTAAATAGCGACAGATGCTATTTTCACTACGTGTAAAAAGCAACAAAAAGCATCTTCTTTGCACTAAGTGTAAATAGCGACAGATGCAATTTTCACTAAGTGTAAATAGCGACAGATGCTATTTTCACTAAGTGTAAATAGCGACAGATGCTATTTTCACTAAGTGTAAAAAGCAACAGAAATCATCTTTGCACTAAGTGTAAATAGCGACAGCTGCAATTTTCACTAAGTGTAAAAAGCAACAGAAATCTTCTTTGCACTAAGTGTAAATAGTGACAGATGCTATTTTCACTAAGTGTAAAAAGCAACAAAAAGTATCTTTGCATTAAGTGCAAATAGCAACAGATGATATTTACACTAAGTGTAAAAAGCAACAAAAAGCATCTTTGCACTGTGTAAATAGCGACAGATGCTATTTTCACTACGTGTAAAAAGCAACAAAAAGCATCTTCTTTGCACTAAGTGTAAATAGTGACAGATGCTATTTTCACTAAGTGTAAAAAGCAGCAGAAATCATCTTTGCACTAAGTGTAAATAGTGACAGATGCTATTTTCACTAAGTGTAAAAAGCAACAGAAATCATATTTGCACTAAGTGCAAATAGTGACAAATGCTATTTTCAAAAAGTATAAAAAGCAACAGAAATCATCTTTGCACTAAGTGTAAATAGCGACAGATGCTATTTTCACTAAGTGTAAAAAGCAACAAAAAGCATCTTATTTGCACTAAGTGCAAATAGTGACAAATGCTATTTTCACTAAGTGTAAAAAGCAACAGAAATCATCTTTGCACTAAGTGTAAATAGTGACAGATGCTATTTTCACTAAGTGTAAAAAGCAACAAAAAGTATCTTTGCATTAAGTGCAAATAGCAACAGATGATATTTTTACTAAGTGTAAAAAGCAACAAAAAGTATCTTTGCACTAAGTGCAAATAGCGACAGATGCAGATACTCTTACACCCCTGTTTAAATACTAACATACAGTAGAGTGGCATCACTGCAGCATTTTTATTGTGTTTATTTGGAGTCCCACAGACACCCTACACCAGGGGTATTCAATTACATTTCCAAGAGGTCCGGTCTCTACATTTCCTTCTTAGCAAATGTCCGGACAATAACTTACATGGTGTCAGTTGTCAGTATACTGTAGCTATGAAATGATATAAAGAATGCTTAATCAATTTTATTAAATAGTTATACATTTACAAGTTGGCAGCAATAGTACTTTGTAAAAGAAAAAATCATAAAACCAAAACAGTCTCTTCAAAATTAGGCAAGGATTATGACATTGGGGCCCCTGAGACAAAGCCAAAGTAGTGGGGTTTGGGGAATATTCTACCAAAAGATTACAATATTCAATTAGTTCATCAACCAAGTGCACTTTGATATAAATATTAAAAGATAAAATCAACTGTTTGTTTTGAAGCAGTATTTGTGTTAGAATATTTTTAGATACCTGAGGGGCATAGCAGGCCTTGTGACTAAAGAAAGATACTTTATGATGGTTCAGGGGTACCTGTCCCCCGAGAGAAAATGTGGAAAAATGTAAAAGTCTGAATGGACCGTTTTTATATGTTCCTTAAAGTGAAAATCTACCAACAACAAACAACGTACATCACAATAGTAAAGCTTAAAATACTGTTAGCTAAAGTGCCTATAAATGGAATATAAATATCAAATAATGGAAACATTCTCATGACATAAGAACTCCACTACTCTACTAGTAATATCAAATTTCTGGTTGTTTTTCCTTGCCATCTGTGCCAGAGATGATGACCTCTTTGATTCATTTTCACAAAAAGAATCTGTTTGTGAAAGACTTTAAAAATGCTGATCATAATAAAGGCAATTTTATACGGGGAAAACAACGTTATTGTTTAAAGGCGCTCTGGAAGCATGTTGTACTGTCACAAACCTGGTTTAGCTGCACGGTCGGATTCATTTCAGACACATGAGGTTCACATTGCTTCGTTCTTGTTTTCTACAGTGTGCCAGTCTCTATATTGCTGCTGACTGTATTTTTTTGCTACGGCCTAATGCACGCGACTGGATAGGACGCGCCCTCGTCACGAGAGTAATTTGCATAAATACATGCGATTGGATAAGACGCCGTCTCGTCACGAGACAAATTTGCATATACGCACGCGATTGGATAGGACGCAGCCCCGTGCTGGTGTTTCTTCACCATTAGTGATGGGAAGTCCGATTCCTTTTAGCGAACCGGTTCTTTCGGACGGTTCGTTTCAATGAACCGGTTCAAAAAACCAATTCACCAGTTCATTTACGTCATCGCGTAATGACGTCACTGTACATTATGCTAATACGCCGGCGTCGTAGAATACACGCTCAAACACATTCAATAAAGCCTTATGTAAGCGCATATTGCTGATTATTACATTTTATTTGATTAAGTTATAATAATAAGGGTGTTTACTGTCATCAGTGTTTCATTTAGTGATCTTACAATATATCCTAAATTAAAGTTTTGCACCTAAATCACCCAATACTGACACTGATAAACAAATGCGGATGTTCTACGTGTCTAAAGCATATAAAGTGATTAGCTAGTCTTAACTCCCCCCCTTTTTTTTTTTTTTTTACAGAAAACATGATCCAGCTCATAACAACTTCAAATATAATCTGCATGCACATTAATTAAAATTAATTTAAATCACTCGATTGAAACGTTTCGCCCCCTCATTCAAGTCCTGGTTTCACACATGTGCATCAGCTGCTCACTGATCAGCAGTTCTCAGTATTATGTCCGAAAGAGGCGATTCTCAGTTCAGTGTACTGGTGACTCGCAAACTGCTGTGAGATGTACTGTTGACTCAAGAACTTCTGCAAACGACTCTGTGTACTGTTGACTGGAGAGCTGCTGTCCCGGGATCAGTGTACTGTTGACTCAAGAACTGCTGCGAACGACTCGGTGTACTGTTGACTCAAGAGCTGCTGTCCCGGGATCAGTGTACTGTTGACTCAAGAACTGCTGCGAACAACTCGGTGTAATGTTGCCTCAAGAGCTGCTGTCCCGGGATCAGTGTACTGTTGACTCGAGAACTGCTGCGAACAACTCGGTGTACTGTTGACTCGAGAACTTCTGCAAACGACTCGGTGTACTGTTGACACGAGAGCTGCTGTCCCGGGATCAGTGTACTGCTGACTCGAGAACTGCTACGAACAACTCGGTGTACTGTTGACTCAAGAGCTGCTGTCCCGGGATCAGTGTACTGCTGACTCGAGAACTGCTGCAAACAACTCAGTGTACTGTTGACTCAAGAGCTGCTGTCCCGGTATCAGTGTACTGTTGACTCGAGAACTGTTGCGAACGACTCGGTGTACTGTTGACTCGAGAGCTGCTGTTCCGGTATCAGTGTACTGTTGACTCGAGAACTGCTGCGAACGACTCGGTGTACTGTTGACTCGAGAGCTGCTGTTCCGGTATCAGTGTACTGTTGACTCGAGAACTGCTGCAAACAACTCGGTGTACTGTTGACTCAAGAGCTGCTGTCCCGGTATCAGTGTACTGTTGACTCGAGAACTGTTGCGAACGACTCGGTGTACTGTTGACTCGAGAGCTGCTGTTCCGGTATCAGTGTACTGTTGACTCGAGAACTGCTGCGAACGACTCGGTGTACTGTTGACTCGAGAGCTGCTGTCCCGGGATCAGTGTACTATTGACTCGAGAACTGTAGACTGGATCATCTTCATACGTTGATAAAACAATACAATCAAGTTATAAACATATTTCAAGTATGTTTTATTTGCTATACTTTCTGCTGTTCAGCAAAATACACCAGAAACATACATTTTGTCCCATAATCACATGCTCAATATCATATTACTCCCGGTTATTGGCTCATTTCGAGTCGGAATGTTAGGCACATCCGAGAAACAGGTTAAGATAGAGTAACTTGTGGATTAGTGTTGACTCGAGATGTGAGCTGTTTCAAACGATTCAGTCCGATTTGGTGAACTGGTTCAACTAGTTCACTAAAACGAACCAGTTCAAAAGAATGATTCGTTCACGAACTGGACATCACTATTAACCACAGCTAGAGACAGAGAGAGGCTGCACTGCACTTGGTAAACGGCGCCCAGTCGATCATGTTTGAAAGCTCTCTGAAATGTATTTATTGATTTCGATATTGTTAAGTTTGGTGCTGTTTGGTCCGTATTGACCCTTTGCTGGTTCCGGACACAGACCGTGGTCCACCATTTGAGTATGACTGCCCTAAACCAACCCCTACCCCTAACCCTACCTTACAAAATTAACCATGGTTTTACTACAGAAACCATAGCATTATCATGGTATTTTTGTAGTAAAATCATAGTAACCACAAAATTAAACATGGTTCCTATTAACTACTATTAACAACATGTTACTGTAGTGACACCATGGTTAGTACATCATAACTATATAGTTTCCAGCAAAACACATACTACAATTTTACTACAGTAAAACCATGGTTAATTTTTCCCGAATCAAATCCTTCTCTAAACTCCCCGACCTTCACTGTGAGCAAATCACTGCAAGGAATCTCTTTTATGTATTACTATAAGTAGTATTATAGGAAATATTAAGAGAAGAGATATGGGAAAATATATGTCAAGGGGTGAGATTTGAACCCAGATCTCCAGCTTGACAACACATATACAGTACATACTATAGTTACACCCAGAGCTACTACAGCTGCACATGGGAGTGTAGTTTGTCGTAAAATCCTATGCTTCCACCAGACTATTGGAGCGCAAATAGACACTTAGTTATCCAATCTTTTAATCCATTAAATGTCTAACCCGCTAACCAGTTTAATGTCTCTGCCCCATCGTGAATAATTCAAATATGCCCGCCTTCATTTGATCAGCAGTTGACCCCAAATAAAGCTGTCATGGCTGTCTTGAGTTTGGTCTGAGCAGTGGTGGGCAGAGTTAGTGTAAATATCCTCTGCCAAAAAGATGGGCTATTTGCACTTAGTGTAAATATACACTCCATTTTTCTTTTTCTTTAAGTAAGACTAAGAACTACAGTTCTTTTTACCTCTGCGTTAAAATTGTGTTTCTAATATTACACAACAATGTTTGCACTGCTCCCACCACCCTTGCTCTACAATCTACAAGTTCTACAGTCCTCATTTTCACATACATTTTCAAGCTACTGTCTTACTTCAAAATTTGCACCCTGTTAAATTAGTGTTACAAACATCACCACTTCGACTATCTATACCTTTTTCTTCTATTTTTTACTCATTTATTTTCTACATTCCACCATTACCTAGGCACTACCTGTATATATATATATATATATATATATATATATATATATATATATATATATATATATATATATATATATATATAACACACACACACACAGGGTTGGGGAGTAATGGAATACATGTAATGGGATTACGTATTTAAAATACAAAATATAAGTAACTGTATTCCACTACAGTTACAATTTAAATCATTGGTAATTAGAATACAGTTACATTCAAAAAGTATTTGGATTACTGAAGAGATTACTTTGCATTTTATTGTCATTTGTTTCATTTAATATTTATACATATAAATGATTTGATCCAAAGTGCATTTGAACAGCGGTGAAACACTTTCTTATGATGTGTTACATTCAAACGAGCAGACAGAGAAGTAAGTTTGAAGTAAGTTTGGAGCAGAAGAAATAGAAATAAACCTTGTGTAAATTGCCAGCTTTACGCTAAGCTAAAATGCTATTTCTAGCCATTGTACATGCACACGTTACCAGGCACGATCATATTTTTTATATCAAGAAAAATTATATTCTTGATAATAATTTTTTATATTGTTTTCCTGTAAAAAATAATCTAAAAATCCTTAAAACAAGATCAATTTGATATTTATGTTTTTCAGAGAATGTATTTTTAACATGTGTGTTTTGTCTTACTGTACTGGCAGAGTTTTTAAAGTCAAAACAAGTGAAAAAATCTACCAGTCACAGTCTGTCTCCCTCATTTTCTTCAAGGACTCTTATTTTGAAGTTTTCCACTGCACTACATCTCCCAGTATCCACTGCCCTCATCACGTCCATCTGTTCCTTATTATCCTCACCTGTATTCCATTCCCTCATTTAGTTCGTTGTGTATAAATACTCTCTAGTTTTGTTCATTGATTTGTCAGTCCTTGAAGTGTTATGTTGAGTTAATGAAGTGCTACTTTGTGTTTAAGAAGTGTTACATTTAATAGCTTATTTCCACTCCAGCAAATGTTCTACTCCAATGATTACAATTAAAAGATTGAAAGTACTTACACCTGTGTCTCTTCCACTCCTAGACACCCAGTGTTACACTACCAGTGCTGAAGAAGTAATCCAAAGTATTTGGATTATGTTACTGACCTTGAGTAATCTAATGGAATATGTAACAAATTACATTTTACAGCATGTATTCTGTAATCTGTAGTGGAATACATTTCAAAAGTACCTCTCCCAACCCTATGTATACTACTTTTTTTTTTTTTGTCTTGTATGCATAAGTGTCATTAGTGTACAGGGAAACTTTGTTATGCTAATTTACTTTTAAATGCTTTTCATGTACTGTTATTTTATTTTTTATTGCATCATTATGTTGACCCCCAACAGGCACTGAAATAATACAATGTAAACAAAGGAACATAAGAAAAGAAGAATAGTTGGGTTCACACAGCAGATGTTCCTAGCAACAGTTAAATGACTGTCCAGCTGACTTTCTCAGAACTAGTAGTGATGTCATAATGCCCACCCCTTTAATGGATTATACTAGAGATTATTTAACAGAGATGGGTCACTTCTAATAAAATGAATGGGAGAAATTGGAACGCTCAACCAAGTAGCTCTGAGTGCTCAACAGATGAAGAAAGGAAGTCCCGCCTTACAGTTAAAAGAGCCAATCACCTTTTAGACACAGATATCACCTGTCAATCAACTATACAACGTGCATGCGCATAAGCTATACAAGCTGGGAAAATTGCATTTTTTTTTTTGAGTAATATGAGGTTAAGAATCACAATTTATGATTCCAGTATTGTCAAATTTTATTGCTGATTTAAAATATGTTCTTAATTGTAATCTTGACCAACCGTTTTTTGAGATTTTGGTGTTCCCCGATTCAAGAAGATAGGAGCTGCACTGGTATAACTGGAAATAGCCTCCTGAGAGCGTTCCAAAGGTGGCCGACAGTGGACTGACTTTCTAGAAAGACTTTAATTGTACCAAGTAGGGGGAGAAAGCAAAAACTAAAAGATTTAATGTGTTGGAGACAATGTGGTTATATAAATGCTAGTTGCCATCATATTTTCTGGAGTTGTAGTGAAATCCAATCTTTTTGGTGGAATGTTCATAAAGTTATAGAAAGAGTATTAAATATTACTATTTCAAACAAGTTTGAGGTACTTTATCTGGGCTTAATACCCCCAAATGTTGTGTCAGTGGGTCAACGATATTTATTTAAAATAATGTTAGCAGTATCTAAAAAAAAAAAAAAAAAAAAAAAAAAACAATTACAAAGAAATGGTTACATCCTAAAATGCCAACTATCCAAGATTTTATCTGAAACCAGTGCAGAGAGACAGCACACAGGAGGTTAAGTCATTCACTAAATAGGGAGCAAGGGATTATCCTATAGCTGTCTATGCAGCCAAGTGCATTCAATCCAAACTTCATATCAAAAGATCAGTTTCAGGCTGCAGATGATGTTTGGACCACTCAACATGTTTGGCAGACATGGGACAATGATAATCAGTACATAGATTCAGAATTTATAATGTATAATTTTATTTTAACATGGTTGGCAGTGTTTGGATGATGCTGGCCATTACTTTGAATCAGAATTAATTATGCTAATTTCTGATGTAATGTCTGTAGTACATTTTTGAACTGTTGCCTTCTGGCCGATGCTTCAGAGCTCTGAGCACCAGAACCGTCAGGCACAAGAACAGTTTTTTCCCCCAGGCTATCCATCTCATGAACAGGTAAAACTGCCCCTTTGAGCAATAATTAATGTGCAATACACAGCTTAGTCTTTTTATATTATCCAAAACATCCTACCTCTTCCGCCATTACATTCCCTTGCACTGTACGTAACCGATTTGTATTTAGATTTGCACTACGTATGTGTGTGTGTGTGTGTGTGTGTGTATGTATGTATTTATATTCATATATGTGTATATGTGTATATATGTGTATATGTATATGTATGTGTGTGTGTGTGTTTGTATGTATGTATATGTATATATATATATATATATTCATATATGTGTATATGTGTATATACAGGTGCATCTCAATAAATTAGAATGTCGTGGAAAAGTTCATTTATTTCAATAATTCATCTCAAATTGTGAAACTCGTGTATTAAATAAATTCAATGCACACAGACTGAAGTAGTTTAAGTCTTTGGTTCTTTTAATTGTGATGATTTTGGCTCACATTTAACAAAAACCCACCAATTCACTATCTCAAAAAATTAGAATACATCATAAGACCAATAAAAAAAATTTTTTTAGTGAATTGTTGGCCTTCTGGAAAGTATGTTCATTTACTGTATATGTACTCAATACTTGGTAGGGGCTCCTTTTGCTTTAATTACTGCCTCAATTCGGTGTGGCATGGAGGTGATCAGTTTGTGGCACTGCTGAGGTGGTATGGAAGCCCAGGTTTCTTTGACAGTGGCCTTCAGCTCATCTGCATTTTTTGGTCTCTTGTTTCTCATTTTCCTCTTGACAATACCCCATAGATTCTCTATGGGGTTCAGGTCTGGCGAGTTTGCTGGCCAGTCAAGCACACCAACACCATGGTCATTTAACCAACTTTTGGTGCTTTTGTCAGTGTGGGCAGGTGCCAAATCCTGCTGGAAAATGAAATCAGCATCTTTAAAAAGCTGGTCAGCAGAAGGAAGCCTGAAGTGCTCCAAAACTTCTTGGTAAATGGATGCAGTGACTTTGGTTTTCAAAAAACACAATGGACCAACACCAGCAGATGACATTGCACCCCAAATCATCACAGACTGTGGAAACTTAACACTGGACTTCAAGCAACTTGGGCTATGAGCTTCTCCACCCTTCCTCCAGACTCTAGGACCTTGGTTTCCAAATGAAATACAAAACTTGCTCTCATCTGAAAAGAGGGCTTTGGACCACTGGGCAACAGTCCAGTTCTTCTTTTCCTTAGCCCAGGTAAGACACCTCTGACGTTGTCTGTGGTTCAGGGGTGGCTTGACAAGAGGAATACGACAACTGTAGCCAAATTCCTTGACACGTCTGTGTGTGGTGGCTCTTGATGCCTTGACCCCAGCCTCAGTCCATTCCTTGTGAAGTTCACCCAAATTCTTGAATCGATTTTGCTTGACAATCTTAAGGCTGCAGTTCTCTCGGTTGGTTGTGCATCTTTTTCTTCCACACTTTTTCCTTCCACTCAACTTTCTGTTAACATGCTTGGATACAGCACTCTGTGAACAGCCAGCTTCTTTGGCAATGAATGTTTGTGGCTTACCCTCCTTGTGAAGGGTGTCAATGATTGTCTTCTGGACAACTGTCAGATCAGCAGTCTTCCCCATGATTGTGTAGCCTAGTGAACCAAACTGAGAGACCATTTTGAAAGCTCAGGAAACCTTTGCAGGTGTTTTGAGTTGATTAGCTGATTGGCATGTCACCATATTCTAATTTTTTGAGATAGTGAATTGGTGGGTTTTTGATAAATGTGAGCCAAAATCATCACAATTAAAAGAACCAAAGACTTAAACTACTTCAGTCTGTGTGCATTGAATTTATTTAATACACGAGTTTCACAATTTGAGTTGAATTACTGAAATAAATGAACTTTTCCACGACATTCTAATTTATTGAGATGCACCTGTATGTATGTATATGTGTATGTGTATGTGTATGTGTATGTATGTGTGTGTGTGTGTGTGTGTGTATATATATATATATATATATATATATATATATATATGTGTGTGTGTGTGTGTGTGTGTGTGTGTGTGTGTATAAAATATTGTCTATTGTGTATTCTATATATACTTTTTTCTTTTCAATATTTATCTATTTTGTATTCCATTTTTATTATTTTTTAAAAGTCTTGTTGCTGTTTTTGTATAGTTGTATACTGGAAGCTTCTGTCACCAAGACAAATTCCTAGTATGTGTAAGCATACTTGGCAATAAAGCTCATTCTGATTCTGATTCTGAATGTCTCAAAAACATGAATAACCAACACTCCTGGAAACATAATAAAAAATGTTGAAATAAATGTAAATTGACCTGATGCTGTTGAATTAAATTAACTTTAGTAACAGGCCTGTGACCTTCAGATAATAAAGATCATAAATTCAGTTCCATTTGAATGTGTAGGCAGGACTTATATGAGTCCTACTCATTTTCACACACCATTGCACTTGTGTATATGGCTGTGTGACAATAAAGTGATTTGATCTGATTTGATTTGATTTTGATTTGATTTGAGTTTAATTCTGCTCATAGTGGTGATGTTTTCAGCTTGTGTGTGTTAAATGTTCAATCCTAATAAAAGTTTAAGAAGTTTTTCTAAAGTATAAACAGATGTGACAGCAGTAAATCTCATATACAGTATGTGACTGTCTGTGTGTTTCATTTTGTATTATCAGCATTAGAGAGTCAGTCTGGTCCTGTTTGACCAGTTAATGATGGATAAGGACCCGAAAGTAGAGACTGAAGAAACAGTGACCCAAGGTGAAAGCACTGTTTAAACATAATAATTCAATCATATATCAGTAATAAAATAATACTGTTGAAGTGACAGTGAAACATCTTTTCTTTCACAAAACAGTTTTTCTAAATAGCTACGGTGCATTTCCTGAAAACTAACATAGTTCTCAAAATGGCAAACACAAAACCACAAACTTCTGTTACTGTATATAAAAAAATCACTTTATTCAATAATTTACAGTAAGTGTGCAGTTAAAAGAACAATTTTTGAACTTCAAACAATTCCTGAAATTGCAGTTTTGGTTTTGTGAAGTTTTGGGAAAAGGCATGTCATATGAGGAAATGTGTCATAAATACTGGACAAATCTGTTCTGAAAAATTAAGTTTGCATGTAAACGAACACAATATTAAATGGCCAAAATATCCTTATGATCCAAATTGTCTTATCCCTTCCTGGCAAGACTCCAAGATAACATCCTCACACACCACCTCAATTGCAATTGGAATGTAAAATTCCAAATCAAAAGTTAATCACAGGAGAACAACAAGAATTTAAACTTGTGCGTAGTTTTGCTTATAGAATTAGTTTTAATGTGTACGTGATTAAGTAAAACTGTAATATGTGTCAATTTCATTTAAGAAAGGGTACAGAAGTTTTTAGGTTAACAGGAGAACTGAGAATATAAAATGGACTATATATTTGCAATGGTTTACCAGCAGAGGGCGACAAAGGCAATGTTAATATGAGGCGCTTTCCTCAACTGTCTTTACTGCAAGACATTGCAAATAAACAGTGAAGAAAGCAAAAGTTCTTGTTTATATATTGTATTTTAATTTAATTTATAAAAATATAATTTGTTTGCTTCACTCTTGAGAGACATACAGTGTTGTTCAAACGTGTAGTATTTGTAGCCTAATGTGCAGTTTACAAAACCAGTGTTGTAGTCAACGTGATCACACGGGAAGTCGGCATGCTGTTGCCGAAAGTTCCGGTACCCTAGGGTCGGCAACAGTATGCCGACTCAGTGACATGCCCCATCTTCCATCGGACATATTTGGAATGGCTCAACAATAATGACTTTCCCTCGTGGAACGACTGTTAGCGTATTGCATCAGTTGCAATTGGATCAGTTATATGAATCAGTTGGAGACTACAGTTCAATCCCCATTCAAACGAGGAAGTAATCACGTTTGTATAAACAATCAATCACGAGACTGATAAGGAGGTTTTATCTCTAACATTGCATTTTGTCTCTACTAATAGTTATGGTTAGATTTGGGTTTTGGTTGGGGGGTAGATTAAGTAAAATAAACATTTCTCTTCACTGTTTTACACCCTGTTCAGCTGGAAACACTTATTTTTACAACTGGCGTCTGGCGAACTCTCCTGGATATAAATGGATGTCACACTTGTTTATATGCTCTGAAACACTTACCGCTTTAGCCTCTGGAGACAGTGTTTTCAAATTCGGTCAATGGTTACCGATTTCGGCTATAGAAAAATCGGCACACACTTGCTGAATTTTATGTGAGATCAGGCTGTTGTAGTCAAGACCAGCTCATCCGAGTCCAAGACCAGTCCAAGACCAGAGTAGGTTGAGTTCGAGTCAAGACCGAGACCAAAAGAGGGTCGAGTTTGAGTCTAAGACAAGAGTTTTTTTATGAATGTGTTAAATAGTTTAAAGTACTAAAGGCACATATATCAAATAAATCTCATTTATTATTTGCTTAAAGGTGCATTCAGTAATTTGGGGCTAATATATAAAAGTTTTATACATTTACAAATGAATTGTGTTTTTATGAAGAGTGATCTGAATCTCACATTCACGAGATGAAGACTGTACACATAATAGTTTTATATAAGAAGTGTTTTTATAATACATGGTGGGGGTTACCCCCTTCAAAGTGTTTCGTCCTGTTGAAATGACATGGTCCGCTGTGTTTCACTAAATGTTCAAGAAGAGAATCCTCGCGCTCATTGGCTGCTGCCTATGTAGATATGCTTGTCTATGCTAGAGCAGATTTTCTTCTTTCAATCAACAACTGTCATGGTGGACTCGGCAGCAATTTGAGTTGAATCTTTTTGATAAATATATACGACTTTTTGTCCCCAGTCCATTCAAACGAACTTGTTTTTTTCTCCGTGTCTCTCCCCACTCCTCAACTATTGACTCATCTACCACATCCGGGCTGCATCCGTTAACGCAGGCAGATGACTTGCTGCCTAATCAGTTAATGGCTTAACCGACAGCATTTTTTAATGAATGGAAATCTTAAGGAAACTGGTCTCCGAACAGTTTGAAAAGCACCTTATTTTCATCCTGCCTCTGTATACAGACTCCAAATGCAGCATGTTCCTGGTTTCATGGTCACGCCTAAAAAATCTGTTGCCCTCTTGTGGTCTGAGGTTTGAGCAACACAAGAGTGCACATAATGGTATGTACAACGGGACCACGCATTGGCCATGCGTTGGCCAAGCGCTCGCGTCAAAGTTTGCATACTTGCGTGAAGTATGTTTCGGCCTTTATAGCAAACAAAGTAAAATAGATGTCTTCCAGATGTAAACACACACATCACATAGACATCTGGGTGTTGTATGTGTGCTATCAGGGAATGGAGTATAACACAGGTGTCTCATTTTTAACAATTGATGTTCTTCTTTTACTTGACAGAAGAACTTAAAAAATGGTGGTGCTCCTGTACAAAAAAAAAAAAAAAAGGCAAAAAACACAGCGATACATAATGCAATGGTCAAAGACATCTGTTTAGCAGGTTTAAATAGAAAAACAACGGAAAAACAGCATGGATGGACGCAAATACGCATTTGGTGTGAACAGCCCCTTATTAACAAGACACAGCACCAATGGAAGTTTCTCAGAGTTACCTATTATAAAAGCAGTCTTTGTTGACTGTAGGTAAAAATCCACTTTATCCAATGATTGGTTTGTTTTCTGTTTTCTAAAATATCCCGATTTTTAGTGATTTATTTAATGAGTGAGAAACTGCTGCAATTTATTCAGTGAGTCAATTGAACTAATCGGACTGAATAGCCAATCGATTCAAAACATTTTGCTAGCCTGTTTGGCCAATTCACTGAAAAGAACCGACTCAATAAAATGATTTATTTGTGAACTGGGCATCACTAGTTCTGATTCTATGCAGCAGATTGAAATGCGGGACATGACGTCAAGATCTCTGATATTATCAGTCAAAAAAATTGTCAGATAAGTCGAAGCTTTCAATGTATATTTTTTGAAAAGGGACTCGACTGGACTCGGGGTTAAGTCAGAGTCCACACTTGTTCGAGTTCGAGTCAAGACCGAGTCAAATTGCTCACGAGTCCATGAAAAGACCAAGACCATGAAAATATTGTACTACAACACTGTACAAAACATACAACATAAAAATGGATTAATAAAACATTTCTTGTAATTTTTTTTATTTGTATACATTTTCAGTATTGGGAGTGTATAACACATTTGAAGGTAACACTTTACAATAAGGTTCTATTTTTATAACATTATTTAATGCATTAGTTGTCATGAACTAACAATGAACAATCTATTTGTATAGCATTTATTAATCTTTGTTAATGTTCATTTACAAAAATACAGTTGTTCTTTGTTGGCTTATCACAGAATAAACCCCAACTGCAATAACATTCAGCTGACTGAACATAATCCTGTTTATTACATGGCTACTAACTAAATTAATAAATAAATGGACATGAAAAATTGATTTTTGTTGAAATTATTTGATTAGTTTACTTGTAGAGATCGCACAGTGATCGGAGAAGTAGGAAACATGATTCAAAATACCTGGATGACCGGTCTGATATGCCTTAATCCCCGGATGTGCGGTTGTTACTCGGAAATATCAGACCACTAGATGGTGCTGTTGACCAATCAGAATTTGAATATTCCAGAGACCCGTGTTATAACTAATGTTAACATATAGAACTTTCAGTTTTAACATTTTATTATATGTAAAAATTAACATTTACCAAGGATTTATAAATGCTGTAAAAGTATTGTTCGATGTAAGTTTATGTTAACTAATGTACAGTACTTAACTAATGTTAACAAATGGAACTTTTTTGTAAAGTGTTGTTTGAATAATGGGATATTTCCTTAAAATATTTATAGGATAATGTATCGCTTTGTATCATGGTTTATATTGAAATAATTAAGGGCTGTGCATTGTTTGGCCTATTACATGGTTACTTACCAAATAATTAAATGCATGGACATGCATTGCTTTCAGTTCAAATGATTTTATATACAGTACTTAATATACAGAACATTAATATACACAAGTGCAGCTTTGTCGGAAACATAGAGTTAAGTGTTGCGATGGACAACGGCCATTATTCAGAATTATTTTACCACTGAATTACGCTATTGATCAATAGGAATCAAGTATTCAAGACGTGCAAATAAATGGGGTATATACTGTCCAAGTTATGCCAATGGGAACACCACATATAAATTAGCATGTATGTCTGAATAGTATGGTGTTCCATTAAGGATTTATGTACCATCTCAATCAAATTAATTGACAAATAAGTAGCCTAATAAAAGTTATACACTCTCATATGCACATGCAAAGAGACACAAAAGAGAGTCTGATTACTCAACTCAGCACAAGCACTATGATGCAAAGATTTGATTTCAGAAGGAAACAGCTGCACTGCAGCACAAGGTCATTCTGCTGTAATCCCTCCTAGATTAAAAACTCTCAGTTTTGATTAAGGAGGCAGGTTTAGAGGATTACTGTCCAGTGAACAAAAATGAAAGCAGTTTTAAGACCAATCCCAGAGTTCATCAAAATACACAAACCTCAGGCTATCATCACAACCACAGATTAATGCAAAAGCCCCTTTGAAGCTTAATGCTGATCAACCTATCAGACGCTCTGAAAACAAGAATCATGTAACTTAACTATTCCTTTTTATAATGCAAGATTTTATTGTGACTGTGAGGTGACAGACAATTGTAACTAGTTATGATATAAAATTTATGACTGCATTGAAAAAATGAATGTTAAAATGCTCGAGCACTCAGCTTTTCAAAGTACAAATGGATTTAAATGTGCTTTTTTTCTGATCACAAAATATATCAAGATATATCAAAATATATTATTTTTATTGAGTATTGATGGAGCAGCATAATTTGTGTGAATTTTTGTTTTTATAAAAACAGAAGGTTGTTTTGATTAAAATTCAGCTTTTAAAAAAAGGTGGCGAGGGGGTCTTTTTTATCTCACACTTGGGGTAAAAGGCCCCCAGGGGGGTTATAGTGATGTCATGTAGATATAGGGGAAATAGTTTAGTGCAAACTTTGTCAACTCATAGAAAAGTAATAGCAAATTCTTTTGAGACAGCAAGATGCTTTTTTTGAGTAACAAATTAAGATAATATGCTGCATTAGCTACATCATTTTGCAACATTTTAGGTATTTAAATGATTAAATATTAGATCAAATTGCCTCAAAATCAACCATAAGACATTGCACGCAATGATCTCATGGATCAGGAACATTTTTGCAGTTTTTGATGCTATTTAGAGTTTTTGGAGAAAATCAAATCAAATGCGCCTTTTAGACCCGTTGTACCCTACATTTAACCATGAGCCCATACAGATGCATTTGACGCATGTGCACTATGACTGCTTTGTGATACTCTTTTAGTACAGTCAATGGCAGGCTCATGTGCAGGCTGTTGACTGTAGGCTGCTAAAAGTGTATCACAAAGTTTCGGAAAACTGGGATATATGTGGACAATCCATGCAGACTGTGCTGAAATTAGTGGCAAAAAACCCTCCAAAGTTTGAGTGGTCTAAACATCATCTGCAGCCTGAAACTGAACTTTTGGTCGGATTTTAGGAGTGAATGAACTTAGCTGTATAGGAAAGCTATAGGATGCTCCCTTGCTCCCTATTTAGTGAATTATTTAGCTGTCTGTCTGTACTGGTCTCAGAACAGTTCGAAATTCACATTATTTTCATTCTAACTCCATGTAAAGCCTCTGACTTTGGCCCTAACACTCTGACTTCTGTAACTGGTCTGACTTCTATCAAATCTTTTATTGATAAACCAAATAGTTTTCGTTTTTTATAGTCTTAAAAATTGATGGCCACATATGTGGACAGCGGGACTAAGTTGTGAAATTCTAAATAAAGCCAAGCTATAGAAAGTCAGATTTTTTATCAAATTGTTTATTATGTTTCCAGGAGTGTTGGTTATTCATGTTTTAGTGACTTTACAGACATTACATCAGAAATTAACATAATGAATTCTGATTTCATGTAATGTCCAGCATCATCCAATCACTGCCAACCATGTTCAAATAAAATGATACATTATAAATTCTGAATCTATGTACTGATTATCATTGTCTCATGTCTGCCAAACATGTTGAGTGATCCAAACATCATCTGCAGCCTGAAACTGAACTTTTGATATGAAATTTTGATTGAATGCACTTGGCTTCATTGGAAAGCTACTGCATAGGATGCTCCCTTGCTCCCTATGTTGTGAATGACCTCCAGTGTGCTGTCTGTCTGCACTGGTCTCAGAACAGTTCAAAATGCACCTTATTTTCATCCTAACTCCATATAAAGCCTCTGAAAGCCAAATTTTTTAGCTTTTGGATGAACCCATTGAGATGCACAGTAAATATATGATTTCTAAGGAAAAAATTTGCTAAAGTCCACATTAGTGTACGTTGTGTTTATCAGCGTGGCATTTTGCAATAAATCGCTTCAAGTTTTTAAAATGACATATTGGATGAATTTAGAGACTCTAATCTTTTGACTCAAACAGGTTTCAGTGTACAAACTTAATTAGGTTTCTTACCAGATGTAGTTTTGTTGGCGTTTCAACTGAAGACAAACTAAGTTGTGATCTTCGCCATGTTGTTTTGTCACATGACTCGCTGCGTCAAAATCTTAAGCCTTTACTGACAGCACAGAGTCTTCTGAATGGAGATCAGTAGTTTAAATGAATTTAAATTATGCGTTGCATAAAGCAAAGCCAAAATACAGCCATGCATGCATTTGAGGGATCGTACAAAGTTAAACCAAAAGATGACAGGTTGATTTGTAGCAGTATCTGGGTTATGATGGAAAAAAACACAACAAAAACGTTTCAATTTCCCCAGGATTTATTGTCTTACAGAATATTGAAATTTAAAGTGAAATTTGAAATTTTGTGGTAGATGACAAACATGGTTGGTTAGTGATCACTGTCTGTCCAATATGTGAAATGTACAAATTAAAAAGGGCAGGAAATGGTGGAAGAAAAAATTATGGATGGGTGTAAAAAAATAAGACTTTCTTGTTTGCTCTCTCTCAAGTAAAGCAATCCCTTTCAAGGTAGACAGATATTACACAGCACACATCTCATCTGATCTTGATTTGCATGTAATCATTTTGCAGGTCTCTTATGCATTCATAGATTATCCTTTTGATGGGCCGAGTCCTGAAGCCAGCTCCTATAATTATATGGAGGAGGACTTTATCAAACCTGAGTGATGGTGCTTGACGTGACGTGTAGACTTCAGTCCAATGGTCACCTGGTGGTGTATGAAGTAGTGCTGTTTCATTTCTGTAGTAGTTTTAATCACTTGATTTTATTGATAGAAATCAGTGATTTGGTTGCATTTTCTCAGCAGAAGTCCGTCACCAAAGTGGATCAGTAATAAAATATTTGGATTCAATTCACAGTCCATGTTAGTTTCACAGGTGAGATGAGTCACTGCTGTAGCTACGAGTCTGAAAAAACTGAATGTCCTTTTGTGAAAGAAACTTCGTCTGCAAACAGATTAAAGCCCTGATTAGACCATAAAGAGGCAAATAAGTAATAAAAAAGGAAAAGTATCAAGAAAGCAAACAAAATGCACATATACTGTATTGTTCTCACATGTTTTCATAAAACAATTCTTTTAACATGACAAAAATGTGTTTATGCATTTCAAAAGTGTCAAACAGTAGAAGTTAAGCTAATGCAGAAAAAGTAAGACAAAATCTTGCACCAGTGGGTGATTCCATTTAAAATGTTCCCAGATTTCAACAATATGTAGCAAAACAAAGCCATAACACTGTCCTAACCAGACACAATCTCTTCAGAGCTAATATGAGTCTTGTCTTAACCAGTCATAAGAGCAACGTGCAACAAGAGGTTTTGTTGGTTGGTTAATATATATTTTTGTTGCAGCATGCAAGTTTGCCCCACCCACAGTGAAATCTGATTGGTCCAAATTCCTTATCCTCATAGCTATACATTAAACACAAAAACTACGTGAAACTTTTCGCATTATGCCTGGTTTGGACAGGTGATGCTAACAGTAACTGCACAACCAGATCTCATGACAAGTTGTAATAACAGTACCTTAATAGTACTGCCATTGACAGTACTTAAAAATTGTCACAAAGCAGTTGTAGTGCACATACATCAAACAAGTTCTTATTCGCTCGCGGTCAAAAGAGTATACTTTGAAAGGCAACGCGGTCGACCGGGCGCGATCCGATCCGGAATGCAGATTATACCTATACCTAGGCCTTAACCCAGAACCCAAAGCCTAAACCTATCCATCCGTGTTTGTTCTTTCTACTTACTGAATATTCAGAACAGGAGGGTTCATGTAACACTGCTTTAACCCTTGAATGGTCTTAACGATAAAGTCCCACTGTTGATCTCATTAGGCCAAATTAACCTGGCTAGTTAAATCACAGTTCAACAGTCACAATTTGCTACATTTCTCCCAAAAACTGTTTTATCAATAACTAACCTTTCACTAATTCACAAATGTTACATTTACTTATTTTATATACAGTAAATGCTCCAAATTTACATTAGAATACAGGTATATATATGTACAGAACAGTATTAATTTGTGTGTGTTTGTGGATTGATGGGTGGATGTGTGTTGGTCAGGTCTTGCTTGAACCACACACACACACACACACACACATTCACATTTTTCCCATTTGTTTCCATTGACACCCATTGATTTTTTATTGTGACAACTTGTGTGTGTGTGTGTGTGTGTGTGTGTGTGTTTGTGTGTGCATATGTTTGTGTGTACTTGTGGGTTTGTAGGCACATTTTTGTTTCCATCGACTTCCATCGTGTGTGTGTGTGTGTGTGTGTGTGTGTGTGCGTGTCTGTGTGTCTGTGCACATTTGTGGTGGGTGGGTGCCTGCAATTATGAGTATGAGTGTACTTATAAATAACATTTATGACCCGGGGGATTTTCTTGGGTCCTTTTTTTTATATAGCTTTTTAATAAATACATGAAATAAAAAATAAAAATGACATTACCAGGTTCAGATCACCTCTTTGGAGGATCTCAATATGTTTCAGGCCGAAAAGTTAAAGTTAAGTTGATGTAAATCAGTGTTAAAAATGTAAATGGGTCAAATTGACCTGTACTGTAAGTCCAGAGGTGGGTAGAGTAGCCAGAAACTGTACTCAAGTAGAAGTAAAAGTACTAACATAAATAATTGCTTGAGTAAGAGTAAGAAAGTATCCAATTAAAAGAGTACTCAAGTAGTGAGTAACTCATTACTTTCACAAATGACATAATAGACGTTTACTCCCCTATATTCCATTGCATAATACACATTGAACATGTACTACAGAATTATTATTATTATTAATGGAAATTCTGTCAGCATTCACCAT
This sequence comes from Myxocyprinus asiaticus, assembly GCF_019703515.2. Classification (NCBI taxonomy): domain Eukaryota; kingdom Metazoa; phylum Chordata; class Actinopteri; order Cypriniformes; family Catostomidae; genus Myxocyprinus; species Myxocyprinus asiaticus. Next base: position 40,100,569 of record NC_059374.1, on the reverse strand, counting down.
CATGTTGTTCCAAACCCGTATGACTTTCTTTCTTCCATGCAACACAATAAGGATATATTAGACAGAATGTTTGCCTGAGTCACTATTTACTTTCAGTGAATGCTTGAGGGTAGATAAATAATGACAGAATATTAAATTATGGCTGAGCTATCACTTTAAAGTGAAATGATTTTTCAAAAATGAACATTCTGTAATCATTTACTCATCCTCATGCCATCCCAGATGTGTATGACTTCTTTCTTCTGCAGAACACAAATTCAGATTTTTAAAAGAATATTTTAACTCTGTAGGCCAAAATTTTGATGCTCAAAAAAGCACATAAAGGCAGCATAATAAAAGTAATCCATACGATAGGTGTGGGTGAGAAACAGATCAATATTTGTCATTTTTTGCTAGACAGCAGGGGGCGATATGCAGAGAAGAATGTGAATTACCAAAAACACAAGAAGATGAATGTGAATGTGATCTGTTTCTCTGTTTCTCATCCGCACCTATCACATCGCTTCTGAAGATACTGATTTAACCACTAGAGTCTTATGGATTACTTGTATGCTGATTTATGTTTGTTTGTTTAGCTTTAAAATGTTGCCACCCATTCACTTGCATTGTATGGACCTACAGAGCTCAGAAATTATTCTAAAAATCTTCATTTGAGTTCAGCAGATGAAAGAAAGTCATACACATCTGGGGTGGCAAGAGGGTGAGTAAATAATGAGAATTGTAATTTTGGGGTGAACTAGCCCTTTAAGGGCTCTTGTCAGATCTGGATGAATTTGTCAATAAGAGAGGTTTGGGAACATTTCTAGTAATTATTACAGTGAAAATGTGAAAATGTACCACAATGACATTATATATAATGCTGAAAGTTAAACCAAAGCAAGATCATGCTTTATTAATGCCTTCTTTCGCTATTTCATAGCTTTTAAAGTCCTGTGCGGATTCTTATTTAAGTGTAGTTACAGTTTTCAGTGTCATAAGTATTTGGATCATTAGTTCTGTACAGCAGTACCGTCGCTCTCTAAACGCAGAGTACGCAGTCTACGTAGGGCACCAACTCCGATCGCGGAACACTCGCTGTGTCTGAAACCACCCCCGATCCACTCTATAGTGCACTATTTCGAGTGTCCGCTATTTTGTAGGAGTGTCTGAATTCTGAGTGAGCCACTCGTTCCCTACTTTTAGTGTACTCTAATTTCAAGTGTACAGTTGATGTACACTCGACGATGGTTAATTTCCCACAATCCACCACGGGAAAGACGTACGAGCTGGGAGTTTACTGCTTCCTTCACTCCTGCAATGTTTTATTTCATGCTGAATGTATTAAATTACTTTTTGACAAATCATTACTTGATTAAAATAACATAATAACATATAGAGAGACAAAACATACAGATACATTTTAAAATGTACTCTTTATTTGATAAAATGTGCTTACTCTTTATATTAACACACAGTATATATTAAAAATGACAAACAGAATGAAGATTTATTGTATTAATACCTTATTTAATAAGAATAACAAGTAAGGCCCAAGTATTTTAAAATTTCATATGTGACGTTGTTTCTGCGACAGCCCCAGAGCTCCGACACTAACGTCCGAATTCACTCATTTCCTTCATTTACTGCTGAGATATAGTGCACTAACTGCCATTCACTATATAGGAAATAGTGAATGAGTGAACGATTGCAGACACAGCCACTCTCTTCGCCATACAATTGCCTCGCGCCCGCACATCTCACACGCGCGCGCCCCACGCACCTCGCTGTGCATGCGCAGAAATGCTGTCTGTTCACGCTCCAGTTGTCGATCATGCAAATGGCAGTGATTTACACTTAACTTGGATGTTTACATGGATTTATACAGTTAATCCACCTGAGGTAGCTGCAATAGTTTCCAGTACCCCCGCGAGGGCGCGGAGTAAATGCATAAATACTGCTTATTACATGCGGGACGCGGGACAAAGCGCACTGATATATTGCTGCACTGATTTAAAAATGTACACTTAAAAACTGATGTCATAAGAGCCCAGTTAAATTATCACCCTGAAAATGACCATCTCATTACACAGAAAAGCCCGCATTAGGATAAGAGCCAAAACTTACCTCAGCGTGCTGCCTTAAATTGGAGCTGTGATTTTAATCTTGAAATATCAGCTGGTCTTGGTGTTAAATGAAGGCATTGCATGACGAAACTATTCTTTTTTCACTGTGCGGAGCGTAGAAAGTGTTTCAGTTTGAAGAGTTTGATGCTGCAGCAGTGATTGAGTGACAGTCTGTGACAGCAGCGCGCACAGCTGTGTGAACTTCCGCTCTCTCGTAAAAGTCCCATTCAATAATCTCTCAATAAATTACACAATAATTAAAATTAAACCCAGTAATGTAACGACAGTAAAGCCACCCATTGTAAAGAAGTAAAAGTAAAAAAATGTCTTCATTAGAAATTTACTTGAGTGAGAGTAAAAAGTACCCACTTTTAAACCTACTCTAAAAGTAAAGTTTTTCCCAAAAGGTTACTCAAGTAAATGTAACGGAGTAAATGTAGCGCGTTACTACCCACCTCTGTGTAAGTCCATTCAAGGGTTAAGGCAAATGTTACCAACAGTCTTCAAAAACAAAGTCTTTCAATAAAATAAATAATTTTAAAAGAGAAAGGCTAGAAAGTTTTTAAATGTGCCATGTGTAATCAGCAAAGGGAATTACAAAAAATAATAACTGTTTACCCAAACACCACTGACTGTAAGTATTTTAACACTGTAAAAAAATTACACACGGCACCTTTAAGAACACCCTCAGACATGTCTTTTCATAAATTAAAGGAATTTTCAGTTCAATTGACAGTATTTGTGGCATAATGTTGATTACCATAAATAATATTTGACTTTTTTGAGGGTTTAAAGACAGAAATGTGAAGCTTATAATTTTATAAGAGCATGTACATTAATTCTTCTGTTAAAACGTGTGTATTATTTGAGCTGTAAATTTGTTTAAATTATTGTTTTTGCAGGATTATGTTTTTTGTGTGTGTGTTTCGTCATCATGGCAACAAAGTTGTAAAATTAGATTAACTTTACACAGAAAAGGTAAGTGTTTTTATTGCACTAATATCTTGTTAACATGCATATTGTTTATGTCTTGTGTATATATTTTTGAAATAGTAAGCACTTCACGGATTGACCCCATTCACTTCCATTGTAAGTGCCTCAATGCAACCCAGATTTTTGCTTTTTTTAAAGAAATGGTGAGACAAGTTAAAATAATCAACATTATTCCTCAAATGCTGTCAATTGAGCTTAACTTGAATTGAACCTGCAAATATTCCTTTAAGAGTAAATATGTCTAAAGAATAAAATGTTCAAGTCTTTTAAATCTAAATAGAAACTACATGGATGTGAACTTCTCTACTATAAAGTAATAGTTGTAGGCTGTTACAACTCACTCGACACGGTTTCAAACATCCTGTCTTTCTTATAGAACATATTTCACTGAAAAAAAAAGCATACGTACATACTTGTCAACCCTCGTTCGCATCAGAAATCACTGTTAAAATGAAAATGTAAAAAAATGTTGACGACTTTTTGAAATTTCTGCCCAATGTCCAACTTTGTCCCTCAAATATAGCACAGCAGATGTCAAATGTCACCAAAACTAATGTTCAGTCAGCATTTGCCTGAGTTTTGATGGGGTCAAGGAGCAAAAGTACATGGTAAAAGTCGTTTATAAGATTCAGCTTATGGGCAAAAAAAAAAAGCTCAGTGATGTCCAACATCTATTTTCCCTCCATCAGTACTTATTGTGCCATTCACACTGTCCCACGCTCACCTCCTCGATGTCCAGATTCTTCCTGGACTTATAGATAAACTCCCCGATCGCCACAAACACAGAGAGGACAAGTCCGGCTGCCAGTACGATGAAGATTCCTCCGATGTTCTCCACACCGAGAGCGCTGGCTTCTTTACTGTCCTCCTCTGGACAGCCGTTCCCTCTCCACCATTTCTCCTTCATCATGTGCAGCTTCCCTTCCTCCTGTAACTGCAGGATAGCGATGGTGACTTTGTCTCTGTATGGAGAACCTGAGAGAGAGCATCGCTGAGATTAACTGAGCAAAAATTACAATAGTTCTCAAGTCTGTTTCCAGGATTTGCAATTGATGTCTAAATATTTTCAAAATGGAAATTTTTTACATTTAACAAGTAAAAATGAAACAAACAAACTGCCAACAAATGCTATGTAATTTCAGTATTACACACTTTCTGGGCAAATCTGTTGTTTTATTTCAGCGTACCGATGGGCGTGCCGACTCCATAGCCCTTTGAGTCGATGAGTCCTCCGATCTGTGTGAGGTTACAGTTTCTCTGACTGATGTACTCAATGCTGGTGGACTCCATCAGTAGGGCGTAATCTGTGGTCAAAACACGCTGGATTCCTTCTCTGTTGTTCTTCACCAGAGCTGTGTTCTTCCTACTGCTCATGAATGCCCACATCTTCTCATAGGTGGAGATCTTTGATTTCTGGAATCAGAATATATTTGATAGAGTGGAAAAAATGCTTTATTAAATCAACTGGACCCCTTACCATGGTTAAGGGGTGTTTTTCAGTATGATGCAAAGCTTAAGTTCTTGAAACCCCTTTAACCATGGTAAAATTACTGTAACACATGGCCTAAAGTGGTTTATTGCTTTTATAAAATGCCACCAACAGCATTTTAGCAGAATTTAATTGATGTGCGGTCTGCTGATGTAAAAATTTTAGCTTTTATTGGATTTTACAACTTTGTATGTGCACCTAATTAAGTAATAAGATGAGAACATGCTAATTAAATGTTATTTTATTAAGTACATTATTTAAGTAATCATCTGCTTTTGTTAGAAGATATAGTCACTAACACGCAGTGTAGGGTAGTAACACATTACATGTAATCGGATTACAAAAAACAAGAAATTGTATTTAGATTACAGTACATTTTAAAATATGCGTAATCAAGTTACAGCTACTTTTTATTAATTACACAATTACATTACAAATCAGCCAATGACAATCAACAGTGCAGAATTGACTTATTATGCTCCTAAATTTGAAAAGAGCAAGCTGGGGTATTTTGTTTATGTAATAGTTAATTATGAGACATTTCACAATGTCCTTTTAAAAATACGAGTGTCAGTGTTTCAAATAGGACTGTGTCCACAAGACAACATATTCTTATAAATAATAATTACTTGATTTCTGTCACAAGTCCCATCTGGGCTTGTTTTGTACAACAAATAATGTTAAGAGGTCCTTTACCCATCATTTGATCTCTGAAACAGCTGTTGTGTGTGCTTGTGGTGTGTGTGTCAGTGTAATGATTCCTGGCGAACACAACGCAAAGGTTCTGCCCTTCTTTGACCTCTCTCATCAACAAGGCATTTCCATCTGCAGAACTGCCCCTCACTGGATGTTTTTTGTTTTTGGCACCATTCAGAATAAATTCTAGAGACTGTTGTGTGTGAAAATCCCAGGAGATCAGCAGTTACAGAAATACTCAAACCAGCCCGTCTGGCACCAACAATCATGCCACGGTCTAAATCACTGAGATCACATTTTTTCCCCATTCTGATGGTTGAAGTGAACATTAACTGAAGCTCCTGACCCGTATCTGCATGATTTTATGCACTGCACTGCTGCCACATGATTGGCTGATTAGATAATGCATGAAAAATGAGGTGTACAGGTCTTCCTAATAAAGTGCTCAGTGAGTTTATTTTTATTAACGGTAAATGGGCAGTGGTGGCTTGGCGGTTTAGGCTCTGGGTTACTGACTAGATGGTCAGGGGTTCAAGCCCCAACACTGCCATAATGCCACCGTTGGGCCCTTGAGCAAGGCCCTTGACCCCATCTGCACCAGGGGCGCCGTATCATGGCTGACCCTGCACTCTGACCCCAGCTTAGCTGGGATATGTGAAAAAAAAAAGAATTTCACTGTATATGTGCAAAAATGTATAATGCGTGATAAGTAAATATTATTATTTTTTTTTTAAATGCAATTAAGAAACATTAAAGCGTTAACGCATGTGATTAATTTAAAAAAGTTTAACACGTCGGGGGGGGTGGCCTGGGTAGCTCAGCGTGTATTGATGCTGACTACCACCCCTGGAGTCATGAGTTCGAATCCAGGGCATGCTGAGTGACTCCAGCCAGGTCTCCTAAGCAACCAAATTGGCCCGGTTGCTAGGGAGGGTAGAGTCACATGGGGTAACCTCCTCGTGGTCGCTATGAGCCACCACGCGCGCTAGGTCTCCGCGGTAACACGCTCAACAAGCCACGTGATAAGATGCGCAGATTAATTGTCTCAGACGTGGAGGCAACTGAGATTCGTCCTGCGCCACCCGGACTGAGGCGAGTCACTACACCACCACAAAGACTTAGAGCGCATTGGGAACTGGGCATTTTTGGGGAGAAAAGGGGAGAAAATAATAAAATAAATAAATAAATAAATAAAGTTTAACGTCAATTTTTCTTAATCGAATTGAACTTTGACAGCTCTAAAATAATTATGAGGAGGTACAAATTGTACAACATATCTAGAGGCCTTCACTCATTATTGGTTTCAAAACTGTAGTAAGGAAATTGTTCAATTGCTATTCTTTATTTCTTAAATAACAAAAAATCTCTTACAATTTTGTCATCATTGTTTTCCATATAACATAGTGGTAGATTTTCCCTTATGTTTAGTCTTTTCAAATACCTTTTGTTTTACTCAGCGACTGACAAATAGCGAGTTGCTGTTTCAGTTCATGTTTACTAATGTTTTATGAAAGGAGTGTGTGGCAAAGAGGAGGGTGGGGCTGGGCCGTGATGACGCACCCCTAATCAGGCTAATCAAGCCAAAAAGAGGTACTTTTTAATAGACCAGAACTATCTATTTCACAATAAAATTTAGAAACAAAAATCTATTTGATAAGAAATAGGTTTACCATCTTGTCTTTCAAAAAATATAGAAACATCTCTCAGAATTTTACATTTGAAATTTGAGGGTTTTTTGAAGACAAGAAAAAATCCAACATATAAATCTATTGTTACAGCTATAAATAAGCTGACAGTGGACTTCCTGTACTTATAGCTGACATAAAATCCTTATATGCTTTTCTAAATGAGTGATGTGACAGATGTCCTCAAAACTCTCTCTCTCTTTCTCCCCCTGTTCCTCTGTAAGCTGGTTTAATTTGTTCTGTACATGTGGAGTTCCCACTAGCTGAGATCTGAGTACTGTAATCATTCCTTCCAATCTTTGTGAGTTAAATCAAAGGTCTCATTGTCTCTAGGTGTAACTGCTGTTCCCTATCTGTCACTCACTCGACGTTGTGTCGATGTAGTGACAATAGGGGTCACTCTTGGGAGCCCGAGACACCTCTGGTCTTTGATAAAAGGCCAATGAAAATTGGCGAGTGGTATTTGCATGCCACTCCCCCGGACATACGGGTATAAAAGGAGCTGGTATGCAACAACTCATTCAGATTTTCACTTCGGAGCCGAACGGTCATGCTCACCGAGCTGAATACTACTGTTCATTCACCTCTGCTGGATCTGACGGTGCATTTCAGCGGCTTCTCCCCCCTCTGCACTGGTGCACTGCAGAGAATGCCCCTGGGCATTTTGGCAGAAATAAAAGAGTATATTTCTCTAAAAGAGTATATTTCTCTAAAAGAGCGGCACACACGGAACATCTTTTTAAAGACGCATCTTTCTAAAGATGCTTTTCCGATTGTGTGTTATTCTTGGTTGCGCTCGTTATCTCTCGCCTTCTGACGGTCACGATCACTGTTTTTCGTGTCTGGGCACTGCTCACGCGGAGACAGCATTCATGGATGGTCATGTTCTCATTGCGAGGATATGTCCATGGCAACGTTGTGGTCTCGGCTCGCCTACGTAAGAAAGCAAGCCACCCCAGAGGCTCCCCGCCTCGGTCCTATTACCCACACGTATGAGGCCAGTGCGGCTAGCAGTGGGGGCGATTTGTGGACCCCAATGGGACTGCCTCCGCCGGGTATCCCCCTGTGGACCTCCCATTCCCCAGCACGCTCGTCTGCCCCGATCGGGCTTCCGGATGAGTCTGCCGGCTTGTCTCACGGCGAGTTTGACCTCTTATTCGGAGCCCGCGAAAGTGATGAGCTCTCGAGCGCAGCATCGGAGAGCGGGATTGCAGTCAGAAGATTACAGTCAGAAGCCTCAGCTGGGCTCCTCCCTTTGGGGACGATTGCCCGGTCACAGGCTGACGCAGAGATGATGACATGCTTTCCCGGGCAGCCGCAAGCGTCGGCTAGAGTGGAACTCACTGCTCTTCCCTGAACCCTCACGGCTCGGTGATTGGCTCAAAGCCACGCCCCGCCCCCATTCCTTTCTTCCCAGAAGTGCATGAAGAGCTGACAAGGTCACGGGAGGCACTTTTTACTGCCCGGTCCCAATCTTTTCATCTTCCCCGCCCTCACTACCCTCGATGGTGGGGCGGCCAAGGACTATTCGGCAATCCCCCAGTGGATAAAGGCGCTCGCGGTGCACCTATGCCCGCAGAGCACCGGCACCTGGCACGGGTGCCCAAAGCCCCCGTCCAAGGCCTGTAGGTTTACGTCATCTCTGACGGCCAAGGCCTACGGTGCCACTGGACAAGCCGCCTCAGCCCTGCACGCCATGGCTCTCCTGCAAGTCCGCCAAGGTGCTAAAAGAACTGCACGAGGGTAGTTCCGCCCCGGGACTGATGCAGGAACTGTGCTCGGCAACCGACCTCGCTCTCTGAGCGACGGAGGTCACGGTGTGGTCTCTCGGGCGGACGATGGCAACACTAGTGGTCCAGGAGCGCCACCTTTGGCTCAACCTGGTCGAGATGGGCGAGGCCGACAAGACACGATTCCTTGCTGCCTCCATTTCCCAGGCGGGCCTATTCGGCGACACCGTCGAGGACTTTGCCCAGCAGTTTTTGATGGTGGAGCAGTAGACGGATGCTAGCCAGCATATCCTGCCCCGGCACGGCTCAAGATCCCGCACCCGTCTACTCATCGCCAAGGGCGTCCCCCTGCAGTGACTGCACCGGCTCTGCCGCAGCCCACCCCTTCGGCCCGGCACCTCCCTTGGAGCTGAAGACGTGCACCATTAATTCCCAGTAGTGTTCACAAACTTTGTTCCCTGGTTGACTTCCTCCGAGCCCTGTGGCAGTCGAGTTTTCGGAGAGACTCGCTGCTGGCCCAGTACATGCGCTAACTAAGAGCCCTGTTCTGTGGTAGGTGCTCCACATGTGGTGGTTCCTTGTAAGGCTAACCCCATGCGATTATATATCTTCCGCTAATTCGTTTCCCTGTTGGCAAACTGCGTCTTCCTTGGGCAAGGTGTGGTCTCTGCGGTGTCTTCCCCTTGGGAGGGACACCCCCCGACTAGACCTGGCGGCCCAGTCGGATAATCCCCCTTCTTTTTTAGGGAGTGGAAAAAAAGAAGGGGAAAAGAGGCCATGACTGGGTTAAGCCTGTCTCTATCTTTTGGGTAGTCGACTTGTCCCCAAAAAGGGCCGTTCGACACTCATAAATATGTTGGGGGAGGCTACGTGTCGACCTGGTGTGCTGGCTATGAGTCACACAGTAGTCTGCCCACCACACACCGCCAGTTCACGTAACACAGTTCAGCCAATTGTGGCGTTTCGTATAGGGACCCCCTAGTGTCACTACATCGACACAACATCAAGTGAGTGACAGATAGGGAACGTCATATTTACTTGTGTAACCTCCATTCCCTGATGGAGGGAACGAGACGTTGTGTCCTTCCTGCCACAACACTGAACTACCCGCTGAAATGGCCGGATCTTATATCGGCTCCTCAGCATAAAACCTGAATGAGTGGTTGCATACCAGCTCCTTTTATACCCGTATGTCCGGGGGAGTAGCATGCAAATACCACTTGCCAATTTTCATTGGCCATTTATCATAGACCAGAGGTGTCTCGGGCTCCCAAGAGTGACCCCTAGTGTCACTACATCGACACAATGTCTCGTTCCCTCCATCAGGGAACGGAGGTTACACAAGTAACCATGACGTTCTCCATTCAAACCTCAAACTGCACCTTTTTCAGGTCAAAGGCAAACAAAAATGTTTCTGTAGATTTAAACACTTTGTCTTAGCACAAAGCAACCAAATTGCTATGAGAAGATGAAATAAAAGAAACTGCTATATCCAATAATGAAAGAGTGCTTAAAAAGGCACGATTTCTGTATGTGGAGACAATGACTTCGAGACACAAAGATTGTCACTCCAGAGAGATCGTTTTGAAACATAATCATTCTTTCACTGAAAACAGTTTAGCACAATCATGCACTGTAAATAACCTTTCAGTTTTGTCAGATAAACTCCATTTTAAAAGTTGATTGAACTAATGTAGAAAATGTTGAGATCATTTTTATCTAATTGAAGTTAGAGCAACTTACAATTTTTACAGAGAGCACATACAATGTGAAATTTGGAGGTGAAGGTAGAACTTACAACATCCCCCAATATCAATATAAAAATATTGAAAATGACGGTCAGCTCTACTTAAAAATGCAAGTTTATTGAACTTAGTTCTACTTGTAAGAATAATTTTTTCCCCAATTTGGAATGCCTAATTCCCAATGCGCTCTAGGTCCTCATGGTGGCGCAGTGATTTGCCTCTATTGGGGTGGCAGAAAATGAATCTCAGTTGCCTCCGCGTCTGAGACCGTCAATCCGCATCTTATCACGTGGCTTGTTGAGCGCGTTACCACGGAGACATAGCATGTGTGGAGGCTTCACGCTATTCTCTGCGGCATCCACGCACAACTCACCACGCGCCCCACCGAGAGCGAACCACATTATAGCGACCACGAGGAGGTTACCCCATGTGACTCTACCCTCCCTAGCAACCGAGCCAATTTGATTGCTTAGGAGACCTGGCTGGAGTCACTCAGCATGCCCTGGATTCAAACTCGTGACTCTATGGGTGGTAGTCAGCGTTTTCACTCGCTGAGCTACCCAGGCCCCATTACTTGTAAGAATCATTAATATTTTTGAGTTTGCCAAACTTATAGTATTAAGTTCATGGACTTAAATTCCAACTTGAAATGTTAAGATAATACGACTAATTTCCCTGAAGCTGAGTTAAAAATGCTTTGCAGCTGGTTGCTTTACTTTTTTAAGTTTACTCAACTTTTTGTTTTGTTTATATCTTCTGTCAGTTTATGGAAGGATCAGGAATGATCGAAAGACATTCTAGGTGAATAAAGATGTTGATTGCTTGGTACTAGCGACAACTTTTTACCACTGCAGTTAAGTTTTGACGGCAGTTTTACCATCTTACGTATTTGACCCTTTAAATGCAATATACAATAATATGCAAATTACATGCCAGCAATAGCAAATGTATGTTCAATCCACACCAAAAGCTCTAGTGTAAAAAAACACCTTATTTGATCATTTAATGCAATCCTCACACACACACACATTACAATTTTGAAAAAGGAGCTTTTGGTTGGTTTGAAATCTGTATATCTAATGGTAAAATACAAGAACATATAGTAGTCTAAACAATCAGAAACATAGCATGGAAAAGGTGCAAGTTTATATTAACAGGGTAAGACAGATGTGTTGTCTGACCTTAAAGAAAGTCATTGTGGATCCGTCCCTTACAGCACCATACTCTATCTTGGTCTGTTTGGCCAGATCATCAGCTGAGTCTATAGGTGAGTCCATTCGCTCCACAGTGAGGAAGGCGGCCAGGTTAGCTGTGTAGGATGAGATGATGATGAGAGTGAAGAACCACCAGATACCTCCAACGATCCTAGTGGATAAAGCCTTGGGCATCAACTCTGATCCTGTAATAGTAAAGCCAGTTAGAAAATTAATGCTCAGAAAATGTTCAAAATTCAGCCTGATAGTTGCTGTATTGTAGTTATCATGCGTCCATTCAAGTGTTTGGGAAACGAATAATCTTTTCTGGAATTCGCTATGGGGTATAAAGGCAATGCATGAAGGATTAAACTTGCATGTATAAAAACTAAATAAAACCAGAAGGAAATTTAAGAAGGAATATCTTTTCCATTGTAACAGCTGCTAATTACCCAAAATAAGTCAAATATATGCACAATGATCTGTAAAGTTGAAAATCAGTACTCGTATCATAGCAGATGAAGTCAAACCTATTCATCTGTTCACCCCCCTAACAACTTTACTCACCAAGGGAACAAAAGGGGACAGTAAAAAAAAACGACTCTTAATTGGTCATTATTAAAAAGCAATATTATGAATTAATACATAATAAGAACTCTTGATTGGTCCACCCATCCACATACATATAGTGACGCTTGACTTGTGAATTTCAGGTGAGTAATTAGACTCAAACCCAGGATCTAAGCAACACATGTTTCATGGTAAACATCAGTCAATTCTTACATGTTTGTTTAAAGATCTAAGAAGGAATCTATGTGTGTGGAAACTCATACCTTGCTGCATAAGGGCTCCAACCCCAAACCAAACACTGTTGATTAAGGTGAAGTTGTTCTCTACGACATCAGAATCAGGGTTGCAGGGATGAGGGTTGTACCATTCATATGGTGTAAACCTGCAGAAAGGCCACACAAACACAATCACATCTTCATCAGCACCTATACTGTATAGTCAAGTCAATAAAGTCTGTTTTATTTGTAAAGCACTTTTCACAATTTTGTTACAAAGCAGTTTTACAAAGTGCTTTAATAACTCCAGTGAGCCAAGCCAAATCCTCCTCCAACTGGCACATATTTTAAATCTATTTCAGAATATTACGTAGTGATATAATTTTTTAATTATATGCATGAAATACCCTAACCCTAACCTATTCTACTTATAACATATATTTTAAGTTAAACTCAGGGTCCCCACACATCCTGGAAAACCTGGAAATTTGCAGTGCAGTTTTCCAGTCATGGAAAATTAGAAGAATACCTAAATGTCCTGGAAAATAATTATTTGTCCCGGAAAATATTTTAGTATAATAGAACCATTTGACTGTGTTGCTAACAAGGTATTACATGCACAAACAGTAGCGGATCCTGGCATAGAAGATATAGGCAGGCACAACGCTCGCTGCAGCACGACAGGGTACCTGCCAGGCCGCCCCCACACAGAGCTCGCAAGATTGCGATGGGAGAAAGGAGAAATGTGCCCCGACAAGCTACTCAGCCTTAAAGGCTCTAAATGGTTAGGATTATGGATTTTCATAATGTATTCTTACATTATGAACAAACATAAGATAACCATGACAAACAGTAGGCCTATAGGTAGGCTACACCATAACACAGGATCTTCTTTAAGGTCTTGCAAAAATTAATATCAACCATGTGATTGCTGGGCAGATATGATGAAAATTAGGAGGGGAGGGTTAAATTTTAAATTAGGGATTAGGTGTAATAGCACAGAGAAGCAGCAATTTGTAAGAATTCTGCCATATACTTTATTTATTGACTCTAAAATTTAATTGTGCAATTTAATGTACTGTATATACTGTATAATGTCTCCATCTTCAGCAGTTAGCTAAGTCAGGTTAGCTTAGCCGAAAGACATAGTTAGGATGCTTAACAACAACAGAAACATTCTATCATTGAGTTAGTAGGAAAACGATGCTTTGATCATCCTCCAAAATAGTTTTATCACCCTTAATAGCATTAATACACCAGCAGTTTGTTAAAGAAGATGCCAAACTGGCAAGGTCTGTGATTTTGAGCTATAGCTGCTGTGCAGGAATACAGAGATCTTTGCAAAGTGCTGGGCAGCACAGCAAGAGCTAATTAACAGTAATCCTACAAGAAATAGAGACATGATGGCAAATCCAGCCAGTTTGAAGATTAATGTGTGGAGAAAGAGACCAAACTTAATCTAAAATAGTGTGCAATTTGCAATGACTTCAAGTTGGGCTGATTTTTATAGGTAATTTTCAGGGTGCAATTTTTTTAGGTTCGTCTTGCACAACACAAATTTGACAACATTAGTACAGTTAGGCTAAGGTCAACTATCTATAAGACTTAATAAAACACTAACATATTTTGTTATTTTGGTGACATGGAGATGGGTGGGGAGAGTTTTCCCAAAACAGATTCATACTGCAAACACCAACACATTCTTCAAATTTTCTACACATCAAAGAAAGTATTCATTTAATGGAAGTGGTCCTGACTAAAATGGCTCTTACCTGGCAATGACAAAAAGCACACAGCTGACTCCGAGGCAGGCGAGGAGCACGTACATCCAGATATCTGGAGATAGAGGGTTGAGGAAGGAGAACACACCTGGGTTGGTGCCATTAGGTTTGTGGTACAGAATCGAGATTCCCAGAGTCATGAACGGCTTTGAGAAATCAATTACTTTCTCTCTCACATAAGTGATAGTGAGGGGTGCCACGGCCAAATCTGCCACCTGTAACAGAAAATATGTTTGATTATTAGTTTGTTTCAAAAGTAAATCAATGAGAACTCGCTTAAGACCTCCAGAAGACCCCATGAAATGACTTGATAAGCAATTTTAAAAAGCTTGTACTTTTTTTTAAATACTCAATAGCCTTTAGTTAGTTTACATCCCAGTCATGAACCATGATTTGCCACTAGCTATTTCATTTCATTTCATACTTTACTGTCCCTCTAGGGGAAATTAGTTTTGCCGCAAAAGTGACAAAGGACAGTAAGACAAAACATTAATGCATCAGACAAATAACACATGCATGATCACATAAAAGGAGACACCCATCCAAAAACGTGTATATAGCATAAAAAATGTATTAATAATTTAAGTAGAGTTCAACTGCCCAGTGGCCACTGGCACAAAAGGGGCCTTAATTCTATTGGTCCTGCCCTCCGGCACTCTGAAGCGATGGCCTGATGGCAATAACTCAAACTCTATATGCAAGGGATGGTCTGTAGTATCGAGGATGGAATATGCTTTTTTTTTTACCCGTATATAAAACATTTTGGTTAACTATGCCTGACTCTCCCCAATAAGTTTGCCTGCCACTTTTACAAGGCTACTCTGTCTGTTTTTGTTGGACAAGGTGAGATTTCCATACCATGCAACCATACAAAAGGTTAAAACAGATTCAATAAATCTCTTTGAACTGTTGAACTTTTTTACAGAAAACATCAACATTAGATTCGAAACACAATTTATTGTCAATCACAATCCTAGATATTTATAATTGTCTACAAGTTCAATCTCTATACCTTTAACCTTAGTCAGAGAAGGACCAGGTGGCGACCTCCTCAGATCAATCACCATATCCTTAGTTTTGGCCACATTTAATAAGGCTACACCATGATACAAAGTCATCAACTACGGGTCCATGATCTTGTTCCTTCTCTCGAAGAAGGCTCACTATCATCGATTCATCAGCGTATTTAATAATAAATCTATTCTCTTGGTGGCTACGGCAATCTTTAGTGTACATAATGTATAAAAGGGGAGATAACAACAGCCCTGGGGTGAACCAGTCAAAGAATATAACTGTTTGGAAAGCACACCATTGACCCTTACACACTGTGATCTTTCTGTTAAAAAGTCCAAAATCCAAACAATATGGTTGAGGTCAAGTTTAAAAAGAGACATGAGTTTTTCTACTAGCAAATGTGGCTGTAAAGTATTAAAAGCAGATGAAAAATCAATACATAAATGTCTAGCATGAGCTTTGGGGTTCTCAAGATGTTTAAAGTATTTAATAAAAAAAATGTGTGGCATCCTCGACTCCTCTACTGGCTCTTTAGGCAAACTGCAAAGGATCAAGGTTATTTTCAGTCTGATCTAAGATCTCTTTTTTCACTAACTTTTCAAAACATTTCATAACTAACGAAGTAAGAGCCACTGGTCTAAAATCATTAAGGACCTTTGGAGTACACATTTTTGCAACAGGGACAACTATGGAGTGTTTCCATATCTGAGGAACTCTTTGTAGCATAAGAGACTGTGAGAAGATATTTAAGCACACGAGCAAGAGTGTGATATGGCCCTACATCAGCACTGCTGTGATTCTGCCGCAGGCATGAGGCAGCAGGCCGAGTGCTGTAGGTAATCACAGCAGTGCTGATTTAGGGCCATATAGCACGATTTCAGTGAACAAGTCAATGAACAAGTCTATTAAAAAAAATTAGGAAAAACTGAGTACGGTCATAAAAACGCATTTGTGCATGGAACTACTTTCTGCCTTTGCTGGTTCAAACCAAATGATGCGTCCAAGCCTCCGTTAGTAATTCAGAAATGTCACTTCAGAAATAGTGTCACGGCTTGTGCTGTTTCTAACAAGTTATTGGATAAACAAGGATGGATGTGTGTGTGTGTGAGAGAGAGAGAGAGAGAGAGAGAGAGAGAGAGAGAGAGAGAGAGAGAGATGGAGCATGTGCGATCACCTGTTGTCACTCCCAAGCAGAGATGCTGTCAGCTTTCTGAAGATCAGCTTTCTCAGTGGAAAAATAGCTGTCCAAGCGGGGCTATTTCGCGGTAGCCGATGCACGAAAGTTTTCACTACAGAAACTGCAATCTCCTCCGCCATTTTAAACAGCACGTCTTCTCCAATGTGGAAAGTCTGGTAAGAGGTAAGCGCCTTGAGTTCTGTAATTAATCAGTCTGTTGTGTCTCTCAGTTGCGATGATCCGTAATGCTGAAGTTGTTGGTTTAAAGCCATTTAAAGATATTTTCTAGCTTTAGTAGTGTAGTAGTAATACAAGTGATCATGGAGTGCTGTTGTATGTAAACACTGGCTGACGCAGATTCACTTCACATCACCTAACTGGCTCATATTACACGCAAAAATTATCTTTTGTCACCATCTGCTGGCTAAAATATGTAATGTCAAAAAAAAAATACATGTAAAAAGAGACACATACAGTAGCTCTTAACACATATGCACTGCTCTTACACTTTAGTTTAGAACGGCACGAACACAAGCGGAGTGATACACACTATGAAGCGTCCGAGTGCTGATGGTGTGAGACCATCAGTGCTCATGGAACGTCTCTCGTCCAGTCAGATTCGAGGACCGGAACTAACTGTTGTATATAATTAAACATACCACTCAACTGTTCTGCACACATCTTTAGAACCCTGCCTCCAGTATTATCTGAGCCTGGGCTTGCTCATTGGTTACAGGAGGTATTAGGGGAAGGAACATTTTCATTGAAGAGAACATTTTACTGGACAAAAATCTGTAGGCTATATGAGTGCTAGCTGAGTATTTCAATATTTTGGTCTGTTTTCCTGGAAGAGAAAGATTTTTAAAATGTAGATGGGAATAAAAGCCACAAAAATCCAATTCACTTCTGTAAAAAAACATCTTGATGGTCTTCACTAGTCTGCCAGCCTGTTAAGGCTGGTCTTTTACCTGGTTTTAGAGGGGTTTTGGCCAGATGAAGTTGGGAGACCTTTTTAAACCAGCCAAGACCTACAGAATTTGATTTCACTGGGTCTTTAATAACAGAAAGACCACACAAATTAGCAGATGAACCCAAAAATAAAGAGACAAAAATTATAATTTACTAACAAAAGTCAAATAAAGTTTGGACTTACATGATCTATCAGCTCTCGTACCATGCCATTCCATTCTCCCTTGTCATTCTGTGCTCCATATTTTCCATCAGACACCAGTTTGACCTCATAGGAAAAGCCCAAGATGTTGGATAACTCCTTCAGCAGGTCCAGACAGTAGCCTTCAAACCGATCATTCCCATACAGCGGCTTATCTGACTTCTTATGCATTACATATGGGTTTTCCTGCAGGGTCAAAAATGCTTGATTGATTCCAGCCTATGTATTATGTGGCAGGAGTCAAACACTTGTTGATGGTTTGAGCTCTGTTCATTTGCCGATTCTTACCAGGATTGTTGTGACAATAAGTGTCCGGTTGGCCATGGAGTCGGTCACATTGTTGTTTTTCTCTTTGTTGCTGTCAGTCAAGTTAAGGCCAGTGTTTGAGTTCCACACTCCAATCTAAACACATATAGAACCACAGAATAAAAAAATAATTAGTTAATTTTTACAGTGAACACTAGAGATTCTAGACAGTGCTTCTCAACTGGTGGTTCGTGACCCTAAAATGGGTTGCAGGTCTGTTCTGATAGGGTTGCGAATAAAAACAATGCTACTCTATATGCATGTAATAAAATGCAACTATGTAATTAATCATAGATCGGTAGCAAATTATATATGTTTATCAACTTTTAAAAGGGAGGAGAAAATGCTTTGAATATATTTTATTGTTGACGGCAATAATAATGAATTAAACTATGCAAAGTAAAAGAAAATACAATGATAACATTTTGTCTGCCAAGATCATGAAGCCATTAAAATGTATTTAATATTTAGAAACCAAACACAGAAACTATAAAGACTGTAAATCACACTTCTGCTATTGTCTATGCATTTATTTGTATTTTTTTCGATTCCAATTTAAATAGTTTAGCCTAAGCAGTTCATGCTAATTTTATTATATTTAAATGTTTAATGTTAAGGACATCATTGTTTACTTGTGTACGAGAAACTATTTTGGTACTGTGTTGGGTCTCCGCTTGATGTCCAATGTAAAATCTGGGTCCCGTTCACAAACAGTTGAGAAACGCTGTTTGAGCCGATTCAGATGTGTGTACAGTGTTCACATGTCTTTGATTCAAAATGATAATTTAAAGGAATATTCCGTGTGGAATACAAGTTCAGCTCATTCGACAGCAATTGTGGAATAATGTTGATAACCTTTCTTTTCTGGGTTACAGCGAGGCACTTACAATGGAAGTGAATGGGGCTAATCCATAAAAGTTAAAAGACTCATTGTTTCAAAAGTATAGCCACAAGACGTAAACAAAATGTATGTTAACATGATTTTAGTGTGATTAAATTGTGTACTAACCTTCCCGGGTAAAATGCACAGCAACGTGCAAAAACAAATAATACAAGTTTTAACAGAAGAATTAATGTAAGTGCTTTTATCAAATTATAAGCTTCACATTTCTGCCTTTAAACCCTCCAAAAAAAGGTCCCATTCTCTTCCATGTAAGTGCAACACTGTAAATTCCATTTTTGCTGTTTTTTAAAAAAAAAAAGGAGGGACGAGCAAAAATAAATTTTTGTGGTAATCAACATCATGCCACAAATGCTATCGATAGAGCTTAACTTGTATTGAACCTGAAATATTCCTTTAAGTCTAACAAGGCTAAATAAACACAACAATAGAAAGAATAAGGGAAAAAGTATGGGAATAAATACATTCAGTTGTAGGCTGTTGTTATGCTTTGTAATCTCCGACCAACATTGTTCGCATGTAAACACCTTTCCAGCATTCTTATTGGCTTATCCAATATGCGCAAGTATTGTGTGCATGCCTGCTTACGTTTAGATGTCAAAATTACAGAATAATCAGATGATTTCAAGTCTCATGAAAACGAGGCTTTCTTGCGTTGTCGTATTTTTTGAATAAGCTGATTTTTGGTAGTTATAAGCATATTGGTGTGCATGCAAAGTTGCTCAATGTCTCCTCTATCACAGCCTCATAGCCTATAAACTACTGAAATGGAGACGCCTCTCCAAAGAGTAAATATTCTTCTCAGATGATCTTTCTGTCAAACCGTTTATGTATTGCAATAGATATTTTCATTTGCTATGGTACATCACCTCTGTTTGATTGCTGCTGTCACAGGGAGCTTTTTAAATATGCATTACAATCCAAATGGAGCACTTGGTGTGCTATTAGTGTGCTCATAAACAGATGTTTTAACAAATGGGCTCTCTGCATTTATGACTGTGTGACAGATTGATATGTTATTTATTTCTAAACTCACGCAGAGATCTGGAAAACTGCTTTATGCTGCTTTTGGTTGAAACGATCTGCCCACTGAGAGATTGGCAATGTTTTCAAAAATATGTGATATAAAATAACTTCGAAAAAATCTAATTTTGCTGGGCAGATATGTAAAATAAAACTAAAATCAATAATATCTATAAACCAGCACAATGGGTTTAGCAGGTTTAGGGGTACTAACAAAAAAGTACCAAAATAAATATTGGTATTACCATGTATGGCAATGCCATAGTGTTTTTGAAGCAACTTCATCATGTAAATGCATAGATGATGTGGTAACCATTCAACACCATGTCATACATCAATTAAGCATGGTATTACCATCTGATACCATCAAATGGTAATACCACTGTACTGCCACAATACTGTTTTGTAAAGGGAAAAGGGAGTTAAGCATCATATTTCTGAGATTCAATACAAACCTTCTTCCACACTTTGTTAAAACGACCACCTTCCATAAACGGCTTGTGAAAAGAAAAGAAAAAGCCAAGGAATCACATATAAGACAGATGTTTAGATACAGCCAAGACAAATTATTTTATTAGCTCATGTAGCATCATTCACCTACTCTTGGATCTATACAACACAGATCATGCAGATCATGTGTTTCTCTGTTTACCTTTTCCATTCCATCCTCTTTCAGACTGATGATGTCCAGATCGAAGTCTTTTCTCAGACCATCTGTCTTGTTTATAATTATCTGTCCTGTCAGTCCATTCCACTGAGCCTAAAGGGAGAGAGCACAGAATCTTTTTTTTTTTTTTTTTTTTTTATCCTAAAAAAAAATTCTGATCAAATGTGAGGGTGTCAAAATGATTTGCTATTATTGTAAGTCCCATTTTAGGGGCCAGAAGTATTGTTGTCATCATTAGTTGGATATGTCTTTTCAGCCCGTTCCTGTTGGTTCCTGTTAGTTACAATTATACTTTACTTTTGAAATGAAAACAAAAAATAAGAAATAAAAAGGTAGTATTAGATGTATTTTATTCATATAGATATTTAGATTCAGGTTTACATCATGTATTTTCAAAGTAACATGTACAGTATCAACCCTGTTACCATCATAACTCCCCCTCGTTAAAATAATTTACTTTTTATAATTTTATCTCGCTCTCCCGCTGATCAGCTGATTCAGCACCGGCTGTGCACCCTCACAGCCCGGCCATGCCCTCCTCCTCGTCACAGTGAATTATCCTGCTCAAAGAGGCCACTGTCATCATGGAATGCAATGAAGGGGTGTACCTGGTCTGCAACGATGTTTAGGTAGGTGGCAGTGGTAGCTCAGCGGTTAAGGCTCTGGGTTACTGATCAGAAGGTCGGGGGTTCAAGCCCCAGCACCGCCAAGATGCCACTGTTGGGCCCTTGAGCAAGGCCCTTGACCCTATCTGCTCCAGGGGTGCTGTATCATGGCTGACCCTGCACCCTGCACTCTGACCCCAGCCTAGCTGGGATATGTGAAAAAGAAGAATTTCACTGTATATGTGCAAATGTATAATGTGTGATGAATAAAGAAAATTAATTAATTAAATTAATTAAAAAAAAATTAATTAGCAGAACATTCCCTTCACTGGCTTGTTGTCTTCCCACAGTGCATCCTGGTGCCATCAGTCCCCCTGGTAAATGGTGTACATGGCCATCCATGTGATGTAAAAGAAAACAGGACTCATCGGACCAGATGACCTTCTTCCACTGCTCCAAGGTCCAGTTCCGACGCTCACATGCCCATTGTAGGCGCTTTCGACAGTGGACATGGGCACTCTGACTGTTCTGCGGCTACGCAGCCCCATACGCAGCAGGGTGTGATGCACTGTGTGTTGTGAAACATTCCTTCCTAACATTTTCTGTGACTTGTGCCACAGTAGACATTCTGTCGGTTCGGACTGGACGGGATAGCCTTCGTTGCCCTCGCGCATCAATGAGACTTGAGCACCCAACACTGTTGCCGGTTTGTGGTTTGTCCCTCCTCGGACTACTGTCGATAGGTACTCACTATTGACTGGGAGCACCCCACAAGCCTTGCCATTTCAGAGATGCTCTGACCCAGTCTACTGGCCATAACAATTTGGCCCTTGTCAAAATCGCTCAGGTCTTTACTCCTGCACATTTCTCCTGTATTCAACAGGTTGACTATGAGAACTGATTGTTCGCTTAACATCTAATCTACCCAGACCTTGACATGTGGCCTTGTTAGGAGATGATCAACGTTATTCGATTCACCTGTGAGTGGTCATAATGTTTTGGCTCATCGGTGTATATTTCCACTTTTATACATATTTTTATGAAGACAAATGAGTGTCATGTTACTACAAATGACTACTATATCATGTCAATTTTCTGTGCAACATTTTCTGTGCGTACTGAATTATCAGTATTTGACATTGCTATCTGACAAAGAAGCAACGTGGAAGTAAACTATAGCAGGTGGAACACATTAACAGTATGATTTGGCTATTGTCATTTGGGTGTATAACTGAAATTATGTAAATTGTGCATCTATTTAGACCAAAAAGCACCTGACAAAATACATACAGTATGTGTAGCTTATGTGTAGCTTGTGTGTATCTTATGTGTTATGTGTAGCTCATTATGTGTTCGTCAGCCAGTTGGGTCTCATTAAATTAGATTTGTTGCATCATCTCTTTGATAAATGAAAAATAATACACCAAAATATGACAGAATATATTCTATTCTATTATTTTCTAATTGTCTTAAAAACACTTTTACACTATATAGGCATTTTGTAGATCCATTTGTGGAGATATAAGTGCCAGGTCGCTAAAGACCTGAGGTACTGTATGTAATTATGTTTGGCAAAACAGCCGTGCATTTAAGGCTTAAGTATATTTGGCTTTCATTTGAGAAAATCCACCTTATTTTTCAGCGAAACTAGTGCGCTGCCATTATCAACCTTGAATGTGGACCACTTCCAGTATAAGCCACTTCCAGCTATTTTAACTATACAAAAATACTACATTATGCTGCTTTATATTACAGGCTGGCAATACATTTCAACATATTATTATCATTAATTACGATAAACGATAAAAATACGATTCATAAACTCATTGGTTTTGAGCACATATAGTTTTACCGTTTATCGCATTTTGTCATCGTTTTATCACACTGTTGCACAGGCAGAATGAATTAAATCAGGCGCTGACAGGACAGTCCGCCACAAACGTTACACAACCAGCAGAGAGGAAAAAGATGCCGGGAAAATGCTTCTTGTTTCATTTTGGCAAAATAATAAATGCATTTTCCTCTCCGTTCTTTTTTAGCAATGTATAGTAAACAGACACGCAGATCCTACATTCAGCACGGCTTATGAAATATTGCCTTTGGAAATAAATAAATAAAGGCATCATCAGAGGTTATGCAGGTACATGAATGAGGGTTTACATGGAGACAAGAAAGACTGCATCATCATGATCTCGGTAAAGAAAGAAGCAGATTTTATTACCGTCTCTTCAATTCAACAACACACAGCAACAAGTGAATGATTTACTTACTCTTTTACTATAAATGCTGACGTTAGAAAATTATCCGACATTGGCACATAATTCTGCTGTACATCATGTGGTTGTGTGACAGTTAATAAACCCATATTACTAAATTCTGGTATTATAACCTTCTAATTATTTACACTGCGGTCAATGCCAGTGGAACTTTGTCACCGGAAATGCAGCCGCTGCTTACTTCCACGTTGCAAAATAAGGTGGATTCACATAATTAGATTAACAAACTCTCTCGACAGATGAAATAAACTATTTACTCAAACACTGAGTGGTTTAAATATTCTTAGTAATATACTGAGCTGGTCTGCTGAACGCATATACATTCAAGTTACCAGTAAGTATATTTCTCCTCTTGGTACAATCGCTCTAAAACACCCCCATTTAACAGTGAAAAATAGCCTTTGGACAAAGCTATGAGACATATCCAAAGACACTGATCACTAAGAGTCACGTAACAGTATGAACAGAAGTGCCCAAAGCAGTAGATCACACTCTGTACTACAAGAGGGCGTCAGTAAATGGACTTTCTAATCAACCTCACGAGGAGTGGAAATGTGAGTTTAGCTTAAGTGGTGGCCACAAGACAAATGGAACAGCAGTCTGTCCAACAAATCATTCAAAGATTATTTTACCAAGAGTTTGACCACAACATGTGATATTGTCAACAGATTTTGCACTAAGTCTTATACACAGTGTTGTACAATTCCAATGGATTATTTCTTTAATTTTGCAGTTTTTTAAGAATTAAAATGGGTAGGGTTGCATTCCTTTATAATCTTGTATGTCTTAAAGACAGCTTCATATACTCACATTGAGGTTGCATGCCCTTTGTCAAGATTTGTTCTAATCATTACTCTCTAGTGTAAATCTCACTTGATCCATCCTGTTTATCATTATGTACTGTACATTTGATTTGCATTGAGCTGCAATTAACACATGCATGACAAGTTCAAACACACACGACCCAGCAGAGCTTAGTGTCACAGCTGTCACAACTGTCAGTTCTCATTAAAAACATGAACACATCATCATCATGATCAGCAGGACTGGACAACAACACAGACGGAGATGGAACTGTTCAATGTCCATCTATAAATGTACATGTCAAGAACTTCAGAGATGCATTAACTACAGGGTTGTCTCTTGTGTGGAATTACTTTGAATTGTGTGACAGTGACAGAAAAGTTGTGATTTGTAAGCTTTGCACTGCTATGAGTTTGTTAAAGCTAAAGCGAAGGATAAGTTTAATTATTCAGAAATCAATTAATGTGAATTAAAAAAAATCTGAAATCTTATCTATTTAATGTGAGCCTGACAAAGGCTATTCAGAATTCAGTTAATGATGCACTTTTTGTTTCAGTGTTTTGTTTATATATGAGAACAGTTACTCTGTAGAGACTTACAATAGAGAATAAAGTTATTATATAAATTACATTTGAAGTTGTATAATTATCAGTGATTTAAAACAAGGTAGCATAAAAACAGCAGAACAACATAACTTTTGGTATCGGTATCGGCAGATGTTGTTCTAAATAATCGGATATCTGTATTGGCAAGCACATTCTTTAGCGGTGCATCCTTAAGAAAAACTCACAATAGAAATTTCCATGACTTTTTTTTTTTTTTTTACTTTTGCTGAAAATCAAATTTTCTGTGGGAAATAGACTTAAATATCGGCCAGTCTGATTAATCAGCCGATATCTGGCCATTTTGAGATTATTGGCATCAGCCCATAACTATACCTGCTTGTAAAAGTGTTTATTTTGCCTTTTTATAGTAAAAAATATTATAGTAAAATAGGTTTTTAAAAAAAAAGTACAAAACTTTAAAATGGATTTTTCTTACCCACACCTATCATATCACTTCTGAAGACATGGATTTAACCACTGGAGTCTTATGGATTACTTTTATGCTGCCTTTATGTGCATTTTGGAGCTTCAAAATGTTGGCACCCATTCACTTGCATTGTGAGGACCTACAGAGCTGAAATATTCTTCTAAAAATCTTCGTGTGTGTTCAGCAGAAGAAAGTCCTACACATCTGGGATGGCATGAGGGTGAGTAAATGATGAGCGAATTTTCATTTTTGGGTGAACTATCCCTTTAAATTGAATTATATATTTATTAGCATTTTATCTGCAATTGGCCACTCTGCTCTCTAGGATTCCCATGACCTTTCTTGATCTTTCCAGTCATTCATGATTACTGGATATAATTTTTTTTAGAAATCATTTCACAGAGACTGCTGGGTGGATTTCCATTTTTTTGCCAATAAATACATACGAGTATAATTGTTAGTGTAAAAATGTCTTCAATAAGACTATTGCGATTTTTTCTAATGCTGTTATTAATACACCAAATATCCATCACCGATGACGGATTACAGTCCCGAGTAATCTGAAATGACTGTGTGTTCAGGCTTAATTTTCAGGCATTAGGTGCAAACTAAGGGGAGATCTCAGCTCCAGTAATTCAGCAAGAGTCATTAAACACTCTTCCAACAGACCTCCGTCCTTTAGTCTGCAATGCCAACTGCTGACTCAACAATATCTCCTCCAAAACAAGAAGCTCAGACAAGACCACATTACTTTTCCTTGAGTAAATCCTCAGCTCGTTAAAACTGGCTCAAAACACATTGGGTGCAAGACAATTTCAAGAAAAGTAAGTAAAGCTGCATTTGGACTTTTTTAACTAAACAGGTGCATTTAATTATTTTAGTTCAGGAGTATATGGTGCAAATGTGCTTTAAAAAGGTGTATTTGTACCTCTTTGAACATGCTGATGAATCGTGATCCAAAGCGCCAGGGTTTGTGTCGGTGACACTGCAGTGAGCTCACAGTGATCTGAGATGCCCGCTGGGATGCCGCGGCAACCATATAAACGGCATCATACATCAACGCTGCTTCAGTCTGCAATACAGACAGAGAGACAATCCATCACACACGTAACCTAAACTAAATTAATCTATTCAAATAATTTAGAGCCAAGGCTATGAAATCATCTGAACTTATACTAATAAAAAAGTATAATGATAAAACATTTTTAAATACAGTACACATTAACATGGTAATACCTGGTGGACTTGTCCTATGGTAAAACAATGTTATTTGGCCATGGTGTCTTGGTTATACAATGTTTTTAGACATATTACTTTATACTATTAATTATACATTGGTTATACCATGGTTTTTGTTTTGGACATGTACTAAGGTTACACGGTGTTTTGGCGATTTACTATAGTGATGCCATGTTTTGTTTTTTTTGTTTTTGTTTTGTTTTTTTGGGACATGTACTATGGTAATACCATGTTTTTTTGGACATGTACTATGGTAATACCATTTTTTGGACATTTGCTATAGTAATATCATGTTTTTTGGACATATACATTGGTAATACCATGTTTTTTTTTTTGTTTTTTTTTCATTTACTGTAATATCATGTTGTTGTTTTTTGTTTTTTTTTTGGTTGTTGTTTTTTTGGGACATTTCCTATGGTAATACCATTTTTTGGACATTTACTATAGTATTGCCATGTTTGTTTGTTTGTTTTGTTTATTTTGGACATGTACATTGGTAATACCCCACCTAACAGGGAATGTTCCAACAACTTTGGCTAACAATATTAAAGGTTTGGAAACTGTTGTAAATAACACGTTAATGGAACATACATATAACGTTATTAACCTTAAATAATGCTCTACTAACATAAAAGAAAACTGGATATTTTCATGTTCCCACAACCACAATGTAACATTTGGAAAATGTTTTTTAGAACATAAATTTACTAGCTGGGACTATGGTTTTTGTTTTGGACATTTACTACGGTAATAACATATTTTTTGGAGATTTAAAATGGTAATACCATGTTTTGTTTTGTTTTTTGGCCAAAGTTCCATGGTAAAATGAACCATTGTATTCTTTGAAGTACTTTAGAGTACCATGTAACTACCATTGTACATGAATTTAACTAACATTATATTTATAGACTGTACATACATTGGCAGCCAAAAGTTTGGAATAATGTACAGATTTTGCTCTTATGGAAAGAAATTGGTACTTTTATTCATCAAAGTGCCATTCAACTGATCACAATGTATAGTCAGGACATTAATAACGTGAAAAATTTCTATTACAATTTGAAAACAAAATTCAGAACTTCTTAAACTACTTCAAAGATTTCTCATCAAAAAATCCTCCACGTGCAGCAATGACAGCTTTGCAGATCCTTGTTATTCTAGCTGTCAGTTTGTCCAGATACTCATTGTGGACATTTCACCCCACACTTCCTGTAGCACTTGCCATAGATGTGGCTGTCTTGTCAGGCACTTCTCACGCACCTTACAGTCTAGCTGATCCCACAAAAGCTCAATGGGGTTAAGATCCATAACTCTCTTTTCCAATTATCTGTTGTCCAATGTCTGTGTTTCTTTGTCCACTCTAACCTTTTCTTTTTGTTTTTCTGTTTCAAAAGTGGCTTTTTCTTTGTAATTCTTCCCATAAGGCCTGCACCCCTGAGTCTTCTCTTTACTGTTGTACATGAAACTGGTGTTGAGCGGGTAGAATTCAATGAAGCTGTCAGCTGAGGACATGTGAGGCGTCTATTTCTCAAACTAGAGACTCTGATGTACTTATCCTCTTGTTTAGTTGTACATCTGGCCTTCCACATCTCTTTCTGTCCTTGTTAGAGCCAGTTGTCCTTTGTCTTTGAAGACTGTAGTGTACACCTTTGTATGAAATCTTCAGTTTTTTTTTGGGCAGTTTTATAGCATTGTATAGCCTTCATTCCTCAAAACAATGATTGACTGATGAGTTTCTAGAGAAAGCTGTTTCTTTTTTGCCATTTTTGACCTAATATTGACCTTAAGTCTATTGCATACTGTGGCAACTCAAAAACGGACACAAAGGCAATGTTAAGCTTCATTTAACGAACCAAATAGCTTTCAACTGTGTTTGATATAATAATGGCAAGTGATTTTCTAGTACCAAATTAGCAATTTAGCATGATTACTCAAGGATAAGGTGTAGGAGTGATGGCTGCTGGAAATGGGGCCTGTCTAGATTTGATGTGATGGTGCTGTTTTTTATATCAGTGAATGCCACTTTGGTGAATTAAAGTACCAATTTCCTTCAGAAACAGCAAAATCTGTATATTGTTCCAAACTTTTGGCCGCCAGTGTATATATTATGATTATGATTATGATTCGATTTATGATAATACCTATATATGATTTGTAATAAGTAAAGTACAGTACCATGAAAATACCATAGTATATGAATATGGGAATCATTCAGTATTCCGATCTGATACCATCACTGGTAATATATATTGTATAAATAAAATGTAATACAATAAAATAAAAAAAATTTCTGTTTAAAATCTGTAATAAAATTGATGAAAAGAGGATCCACAGACTGTCATCATGCTGTCCAGCAGGCCAGTCTCAGGTTTGGGTGGAGCCTGCAGTCGCTCCATAGACCATTTCTCCACCACTGATGCCACCTGAGGGTTATCGATATTGAGCAGACGGAAGCCCGTCATGTTCACCCCACTGTATCTGTACGGCTCCAAGTCCAGCGCAAACAGGTCCTGCAATGTATCATAATGCAAAACACTCCATTCAAGTACTCATTCCTTAGAGATATCTAAACCCAGAGACACTTATTATGTTGGAGATTTACTTACCAGAGTGGTGAAGAAGAAATGATAGTATTCTGTCATCATGCCCATCGACAACAGCTACAACACAGAGAGAGAGAGAGAGAGAGAGAGAGAGAGAGAGATTCTTAGGCTGACTAAAGAACTGCCTTGATGGGACATGAACATTAGACACAAATGGACTTATCATGCTCTGAATACCCATGGCTTGCAATCGCATTAAAAAAAAATAAGCATGTTCTCCCCATGTTCGCGTGGGTTTCCTCCGGGTGCTCCGGTTTCCCCCACAGTCCAAAAACATGCAGGTTAAGTGAATTGAAAATTCTAAATTGCCGTAAGTGTGAGTGAGTGTGAATGTAAATGAAATGTTTGTGTGTGTCAGTCTTGTGATGGACTGGCCACCTGTCCAGGGTGTTTCCCTGCCTTCGGCCCAAAACTTCTGGTATAGGCTCCAGCACTACCCGTGACCCTACATAGGACAAACGGCTATAGAAGGTGAATGGATGGGTGGATGGATGGATGTGACAACATGGAATCAAATACCTCAAGAAATGTAATCGAAAAATAAATTTCATCACATGGGAATTAATATTTTATCAATGTACCATACAAAATAGGATTTGATGATGTCACAAAATATGATATAATCATATTGAGAACACTACTGTATGCAATGCGTGTTTTACCTGTTTCAGGACATCTGCTGCACTCTGGTATGAACAGTCAAAAATGACGCAGAACTCTTTTCCCTTCTTCATCTCTTTAAGTAGCGGTCGAGCATCTTTACTTCCTGTTGGTAACTGTCGGATTTTAATCTTGATACTGTATCGTGACGGTGCCTTGATTAGCTCTTGTAGACGAATTAGCCCTTTAAAATATCACATAGACAAAAATCAGCAAAGAAACTATATAAATACAATACTCATGACCCATAAACAATATCTATAAAGGTATTAAGAGCTGCACAGAAGCTTCATGGCAATATTTAGCAAATTCCCAATAAATGTTTAATTTGAAACCACCTAAAATTAAAATTTTAACGATATGAAATTAAAGGGGTTGTTTACCTAAACATTTAAATTCTCTTATCATTTACTCACCCTCATGCCATCCCAGATGTGTATGACTTTCTTTATTCTTTAGAAGCTCTGTAGGTCCATACAATGCAAGTTAACAGGGTCCAAATCTTTCAAGCTCAAAAAGCACATAAAGGAAGCATAAAAGTAATCAATACGACTCCAGTGGTTAAATCCATCGCTTCAGAAACAATATGATAGATGTGGATGAGAAACAGATCAATATTTAAGTCCTTTTTTACTATAAATTCTCCTCCCTGCCCAGTAAGGTGGCGGTATGCATGAAGAATGCGAATCGCCAAAACGAAGGAAGAAGAATGTGAAAGTGAAAGTGGAGATTGATAGTAAAAAAAGGACTTAAATATTGATCTGTTTCTCATCCACACCTGTCATGTCACTTCTGAAGACATGGATTTAACCACTTGAGTCGTATGGATTACTTTTAAGTTTCCTTTACGTGCTTTTGGAGCTTCAAAATTTTGGTCACCATTCACTTGCATTGTATGACCCTACAGAGCTGAGATATTCTTTTAAAAATCTTTGTTTGTGTTCAGCAGAAGAAAGAAAGTTATACACTTCTGGGATGGCATGAGGGTGAGTAAATGATGAGAGAATTTTCATTTTTGAGTGAACTATCCCTTTCAATTAAACAGGAACAGTACTTGAGCCATCTTTTTCTCAACAGGAACATTTTTGGTATGTAAATATTCACATTTGAAGAATTCCACACAGTTACAGTAGTGGCCAAAAATATTGGCACCCTTGGTAAATATGAGCAAAGAAGTCTGTGAAAAAAGATCTGCATTGTTTATCCTTTTGATCTTTCATTCAAAGAATTCACAAAAATCTAACCTTTAATTAAATTAAAACAATTGAAAGAGGGGAAATATCTCATTATTAAATAAATATTTTTCTCCAAAACACGTTGGCCACAATTATTGGCACCCCTAGAAATTCTTATGAGTAAAATATATCTGAAGTATATTCCCATTAATATTTTACATCTTTTAGTGCACCTGGGTGACTAGGAACATGAAATTGTTCAGCCATAACTTCCTGTTTCACAGGGGTATAAATATGAGGTAACACACAGACCAAATTCCCTTAATCGTCAATCACAATGGGTTAGACTAAAGAATATAGTTCTGATGTGCGGCAAAAGGTTGTTGAGCTTCACAAAATGGGAAGTGCCTATAAGAAAATAACCAAAGCATTGAAAATACCCATTTCCGCCATCAGGGCAATAATTAAGAAGTTCCAATCAACTGGAGATGGTAAGAACTGGCCTGGAAAAGGACGTGTGTCTATACTGTCTCCACACACAGTGAGGAGGATGGTTGAAGTGGCCAAAGAATCTCCAAGGATCACAGCTGGAGAATTGCAGAAATTAGTTGGGTCTTGGGGTCAGAAAGTCTAAAAAAACAAAAAAATCAGACATCACCTACATCATCACAAGTTGTTTGGGGGAAAAAGCCTCTGCTCTCATCCAACAACAAACCCATGCATCTTCAGTTTGCCAGGCACTACTTGAACTTCAAATGTGAAATGGGTTCTATGGTCAGATGAAACAAAAAAAAAGAGCTTTTTGGCAGCAAACACCAGAGACAGGTTTGGCGTACATAGAGATGAAGTACCCAATGCCCATGGTTAAATGTGGTGCTGCATCTTGAATGTTGTGGGGGTTTTTCTGCCAGAGGTCCTGGACATCTTGTTCAGATACATGGCATCATGGACTCTATCAAATACCAACAGATAAAAAATTAAAACCTGACTGCCTCTGCCAGAAAGCTTACAATGGGCCCTGGTTGGATCTTCAAGCAGGACAATGATCCAAAACAAACATCAAAATCAACACAAAAATGGTTCACTGACCACAAAATCAAGGTTCTGCCATGGCCATGCCAGTCCTCTGACCTGAACCCCATAGAAAATTTGTGGGGTGAACTGAAGAGGAGAGTCCACCTACATAGACCTCTGAATTTGAAGGATCTGTAGAGATTCTGTATAGACAAATGGTCTCAGATCCCTTGCCAGGTGTTCTCTGACCTCATTAGGCATTTAAGAGAAGACTCAGAGCTGTTATCTTGGAAAAAGGAGGTTGCAAAAAGTATTGAATAAAAGGGTGCCAATAATTATGGCCAGTGTGTTTTGGAGAAAAATATGTATTTATTAATGAGATATTTCCCCTGTTTCAATTGTTTTACTTCAATTAAAGGTTAGATTTTTGTGAATTTTTTGAATGAAAGATCAAAAGGCTAAACAATGCAGTTTTTTTTCCACAGACTTCTTTGCGCATATTTACTAAGGGTGCCAATATTTTTGGCCACTACTGTGATCATATGCTACTACCACTGAATAATAATGATAATAATCTCAGCAATCACGAAGAATATTGCAGTTTGACATTATTGCAAATGGCTCATACCAGATATGATCTCAAGGCAAATATTAATAACAATGTTTTCCATAAAATGTAAAATCCATTGCAGATATGCAAATTCAGTTTCAAATATCTGTCTCCTGGAGGAGTGACATTTGCACTGGTTGTCTGTAAATGCATTTAGAAATCATCCTCTGTAAATGTTTTCTAGTATATTTATTTATTTAATTTGTTTTGCCAAGCATCCCTTGTGTGATGCCCCTATGCATTGCATATGTTGTAGTTGTGCTCCTGGTCTTCACAAACACAATGGTGAGCAAGTTTTGAAGTTGCATTTTCACTCTAAATTACATCATTTACAACTTGCTTTTGCCGCCACACTGTGGACATTCGGAAACTGGAGCTCACACGTGCCCATACGTTCAACAACACTACCAGCTTTGGCCACTGAGGGGCAGTGATTCGAATTTTGCTAAGCACAGACCGATTTCAGCAGCAGAACTTTCGACCTGCTCTTGCTGAAATTTACAGTGTGATCAGTATGCTTGATGTCCAGGATCCCAGATTTGGTTTAATCACATTTCTGATCATTCGGCTCACCTGTTGCATCTTCGTACACCACAGTCACGGCTTTCCACTTGTAGAACTGCACTATATCCAGCACAGCTCGACTGATAGAGGCATAATCTGGGTACAGGTTGATGTAAAAGCTGTCTTTGTTGTCCACAGATGGATGTTTCCAGCGAGTCTGTATGTGTGGGACCTCCAGAGCATTACAGATGGACTGAACTGCACTCACTGAAGAACTGTGAGACGGGCCAAAGACTGCAGCCACACCAAGAGCCAACTGATCGCAGGCTGCACTCGAGACAAGAACAGGAACTTTATTAGAACAGGATTGAGCTCAAATGATAAGAAACTGATAACATAGATGTGTGATCAATATTTCTAATTTAATATAAGGTAAATAATACAAGCTCTATCAATTACTACAGACAATCATTTTGATCCATCCCTCAGACTGCAAAAAAAAAAAAATCACTACAATTGAAGTCTATGGGACAACATTCCTGAGGGTTAAATGCAGAAATATTAAGCTTGTATTTTTGTTTAAGCACTTATATTAATTCCACTGTTTGAGCTGTCAAATTGTCTTAATCGAACTTTTAGTAGTTGGACTAGTACGGTTCTACGTGAATGAACTTCTAGTTATAAACTTCTAGTTATGTGTTACTCTTTGTAAGCAGTCCCTTTCTGGTATCCTTGAATGTATCGTGTGAATGTTACTGGGTTTAATGACTTTACATGGTGATGACAGGAGTTGAAAGATTGAATATAGCTTTGCTCAAACAAGGTTAGCAAGCAATTTCATTACACTAGTCTCAAGTTAACATGTACAATGCTAAAGTCTTGTAGCCATCAGGGCCGTTTCTACCTATAAGCGGTATAAGCGGCCACTTAGGGCCCCACAAAGCAAGGTCCTTTTTTTTAAATGTTTATAATTATTAATTTTAATATACTAAAAACTGCGAGTAAGATTCAGGCAGCTGTTATGGCTCAACTAGACCATTATAGGGGGCCCCCTTGTGGCCTGAGAGGGAAGGGAGAATGAAACTACAGTTCATGGGTGGGGTTGACTGGGGGGCCTCCAAGTAGCTTAGGGCCCCAATATGTTCAGAAACAGCCCTGGTAGCTATACTTTCAAAACATTCAGTGCATTTACATGCACTTTAAAAGTTGGATATCAGTAGGACTAAAACAATCATTCGTCATCGTTGTACGGGTCAAATTTTGTGATGTCAAATTAACAGACCTAGATAATGCAATTTTAGCTCTGTTTCGTCCAGCATGTACAGTTTACACATTAATCAGACCACAACTGGCCTCGGCATTGCTCGCAAGCTCCGAAATGTATTTAAAATTTTCTCAGCTGACGTCCTTTCTTCACATATTCAAAGATTACACATTGTGTCATGTATACTTGGATAGACATATGAAGACTGTAGCGCAACTATGCAACAATCTGCTGTAGCTTGATTTTGACTAAGCATGTAAATGTACTTCTGTGTGCGTATTTTAACGTTCTCTCGGTGTATCCCAATGACGTGCCCCATAGACTTTCACTGTAACATTCCTTCAAGTACTGATATCAGACTCGAACCTCTTCTGGAGGCCTCGAAACTGTCAAACAGGTTGATTCTCTGTATGTCGTAGGTTAGAGTGGTGTTGGGCATTAAAGTCCTGTTTCTGTTAATGTTGGTTACTGCGAATTTGAATGCAAGTTCCTCCACGCTAATTGGTTCATTCTCGAGCGTCTCAAAAATCCCACCTGCATAGACAGAAAAAAGATAGAAACTTTGCATTATTGTATATCTTGTCATTTTGTTAAAGATGAAGTGTTCGATTTCTCTGACACTAAACTAAGTTACAAACATTTTTAACAAACACTCCTCCCGTCTTTCATTGTTTAGATGAACAGGAACAAACCTGCATGATAGAATATTGCTATTTTGGGCCACTTAAAAAAAAAAAAAAGTTTTGAAAGTGCCACTGAGCCACAGTGTTTACATTCTTCAGGAAGTCATCTTAATTATAGTTGTCTCTGCATATTAAAAGAAGAAAGTACCGCAACACACACTTCACCTTTAAGGTAAAGTAATATGTCTGATCCTATAGTGGATGGTGCTGGTTACGCTGTTGCAATTCAATTAATTTTTATAATAATAACCATCCCTGTTGTCTTTTACACTCACACCCACATAGTCACATTTACTCACTTTCTTCTGTTAGCCTCAGTCACCATTTACTTTCATTGCATCATCTTTCCATAATATTCCAAAGTTTGGAACAACATGAGGGTGAGAAATGATGACATAATTTTCATCTTCTGGTGAACTATCCGTTTAAATGACGAAAATTCTCTCATCATTTACTCACCCTCATGCCATCCCAGATGTGTATGACTTTCAGAATGTGAAAGTGAAAGTGGGGATTTATAGTAAAAAGGACATAAATATTGATCTGTTTCTCACCACACCTATCATATCACTTCAGAAGATATGGATTTAACCACTGGAGTCACATGGATTACTTTTACACAGCCTTTATGTGATTTTTGGA
The DNA here is from genome assembly GCF_019703515.2 of Myxocyprinus asiaticus. Taxonomy (NCBI): domain Eukaryota; kingdom Metazoa; phylum Chordata; class Actinopteri; order Cypriniformes; family Catostomidae; genus Myxocyprinus; species Myxocyprinus asiaticus. Next base: position 40,065,000 of record NC_059374.1, on the reverse strand, counting down.
GCTTCAAATGTCTGGTCACCATTCACTTGCATTGCAAGGACCTAAAGAACTGAGATATTCTTATAAAAATCTTTGTTTGTGTTCTGCAGAAGAAAGAAAGTCATACACATCTGGGATGGCATGAGGGTGAGTAAATGATGAGAGAATTTTCAGTTTTGAGTGAACTATCCCTTTAAATCCAGATGAAAACTGCAGACAGAGCATGACAAAACAAACCAAACTGATCAAATTAAAAATAAAGGAAGACATGCATTTCTGTAAGTTGGAACACCAATTATTACAATTATTAAAGCCGTTATTTACTTAAACCATTTCGTATACATATAGTGTGGTGACTAATGTAAAACATATAAGCATTGTTGACAGCATTTAGAAAGAAACATTCACACATAATGACATTTGATAAAACTTCCATTCTTCAATGTCAAATGGAGAAGAACCAATTAAAAACAGAGCAATTACAGTCCTTCATCTCACAGATTAAAATGTATTTTTTATTAATGTAAATCTGCTTTCAAAATCTAAAACAGACTAACAAATAAATCTTGAGCGTGGAGATGTCAAGCAGCATGTTCAATCTCAGTTGCCATTATTGCTTTAATTGTACAGAAAAAAGATGCAATGAAAGTGAACAACTTATGGGTGAGTTAATGTCCAAATTGTAATTTTTAGGTGAGCTATCCCTTTCCAAGGCAGCTCACTGGGTTTTGGAACAGAGTGCTTGTGTGCATATTTCCCTCAGTGTTAAATTGGGATTAATGATGTTTATAATAGTTCTCCAACACTTTTCTTATGTGGTCTTTTGAACTAAATCATCAAATCAGCATGTCTTTTTTTTTCAGTCCACCTCTTTATAAATGACAACACAATCAGGCCTCTGTTTTTGTTTTTTTTGTTTTGTTTTGTTTTTTGTTTTTTTGAGAGAGAGAGAGAGAGAGAGAGAGAGAGAGAGAGAGAGAGAGAGAGAGAGTTGTGCTGATGTTTTAATAGAAGAGAAGTAATGTATGAGTGCAGTGGCTCCCCTCTGGGCCCTGATTGTCAATGACCTTTTTATTCCACCGCTTGAGTGTCACCTTTTATCAAAACACTGAGAGATCCTTGTGTGGGCGCCACACTCACTCAGACTGAGCTCTTCAAACACCAGGGTTAATGATGGCGAGCAAACCACTACAGGCAGCATCTGGTTTATGCGTCTGTTCCGTAGTTTCATTCTCAGGGGAGGAATAAAAATACAGACTTTCTCATTCGTAAGATCACGGTATAATGACATTTCACTGTGGCTGTTTGAGCAGAACCACTAACAGGCTTATGTGAAAAGGGCATAAAAATCAAATATGTGCTCATGCTTCAAATGTGTAAATTATTCCCATGGAGCCGCTCGGTGCTCGAATGCATTTCACTGGTCATGACAGATTCATAATTCCACTTGTGTGTCAGTTTAATCTGCTTTAATGATGCTTATAGTGTGATCTTCTACATAAATTAACTGCATTATAAAGAAATTCGTAAATTCTATAAACATCTTATTAAAGCATCAGTATCATTAACTTTCTCAGTGTAAAAATCAGACGTAGTTGAACAAAATTGGTGTAGAAGGCTCCATAAAGCAAACTTTGCCCATGAGAATTTATGTGGCTTGCGTTTATTCCATCCAAATACTTTTCACTGCTTTAAATAAGATATTGCATGTAGCTAAGTTATTTCGCTCATGTTGAATATATGAGTCAACATGAAGCAATTTATAACTCATTTTACGTCTATAATGTGATGTACAGTACACCTCTATGATCCTATATTAGATCTAGACAGATGAATAACTAAAGACAGTAACCACACACTGGTTCTCATACCTTTCACCCACCTAGAATTTCTTTGCAGCCCATACTAGAATATGAATGCAGAGCAGCTGTGCAAGCAATACAAAATAAATAAATACATAAATAAAAATAAAAGCCAGTTCATTTTTATTTGTTTAAATGCTATTTCAAATCCCAGCTTAAATAAGAAAAATGTCTCTCTCAGGCAGAGGTGAATCCAACCATAACTGCTTGTTGCCGGGTTACTGGTTAAGTCGCCAGGTTTTGTCAGTGATATATGTGAAGTCACTGATGTCATCAAAAACTAATTCATGGTCAAGGTTCAGAGGACTGAAGGGTCAGTGCTTTACATGAGCTGATAAATACAAGAGCCACATGATGGGGTTGAAAAAAAGGTCTTTACATCAAATTAACTTGATGAATTTGATTAAAATAAAGGTTAAATAAATTTGATAATACATTACATTTGATTTAAATATTTTATATATTACATTTAAAATGTAATTTTATTTAATATGTAACACTTTACAATAAGGCTGTATTTGTTAACATTATTTAGCTACACATATTAACACGAACAAACATTGCACAGTTCTTTTACAGCACTTATTAAATCTCTGTTAATGTTAAAATAATGTTTCAAAATATACTAAAACCTTTACAAAATTTTTACTGAAAATATCTACATGTTAACATTAGTTATTGCAGTATAAACTAGCATGAACTTACCATAAACAAAAGTACATTTATACATTTAATTTAAATAAATTATATAATATATTAATATATTATATTTGATTTAATTATTTTATATATTATATTACATTTAAATTTAATATGTAACACTTTACAATAAGGTTAGAAGTTACTTATTAACCTTCATTAATGTTAATTTCAAAATATACTAATACATTTACAAAACATTTAACTTAAAAGTTCTATATGTTTACATTAGTTTATGCATGATGAACTTACATGAACCTACAATGAACAAAAGTAAAATGTCATTTAGAAATTAAATGACATTTTATTTAATGTTAAATATATTATATAAATGATTAATATCATATATTGAATTTGATTTAATTATTTGATTTAATATATTACCTTTACATTTTATTTAATTTGTAACACTTTACAATAAGGCTGTTTAACATTATTTAAGTACACATTTAACATGAACAAAATGCACAATACTTTTACAACACTTATTAAATCTTCTTTAACGTCAATGTCAAAATATGATAATACCTTTACAAAATGTTTACATTAGTTAATGCATTATGAACTAACATGAACTTACAATGAAAAGATTTATAAATTAAATTAAATTGTATTTAATATAAATAAATGATATAATATATTCAATTTTATTTAAATGTTTTATATATTATATATTACATTTAAACTTTTATTTAATTTAATATGTAACACTTTACACTAAGGTCATATTTGTTAACATTATTTAACTACATACAGTATATTAACATGAACAAACAATAAACAATACTTTTACAGCACTTATTAATCTTTGTTAATGTTCATTTCAAAATATACTAATACATTATATTTTACAAAACTTTTAACTGAAAAGTTCTATAGTCCATTAGTTAATGTATTATGAACTAACATGAACTTACAATGAACAAAAGTACATTTAGAAATTATTATTATTACCAAGAATATGCTGGTAAATACAGGTAAAATAACATAACCATGTTTTTCACCATTAAAACAGCTGGTGGAGCTGGCTGAACAGTTTTTTGAGTGATGCTTGTTAAACAAGTCCTGCTGGTTAAACTAGTTAAAAAAGCCTAGTAGGGACACCAAAACACCAGAATCAGTAGCAATGCAATACTAAGATGTTTTCGGACATGAACCATGGTAATACCGTGGTATTCTTTGAAGTACTTTAGAGTGCCCGTTAAATACCACAAAGCCCCTGATGAACAAAAACAGCTGATATTTGCTGGTCTAGCTCGCCAATATTTCAGTACCACAATTCAGTTCTTCAACATTCAGTACCATGATATTACCATCTGATACCAACATAGTACAATGGTACCACCACAGTGCATTTTTGTAAGGGTGGTGACAAGTCATTTAGGTCTTAAAAGAGAGGCTGTAGTTTTAAATCAGAACCTTTTAATCAGAAACCTTTCCCAAGGAACCATTAAAGCAAAATCCATCAACATGTTTGTTTTTTATCAAAGCAGCTCTTGTATCAGGATTTCGGAAAGGTATCAGGACAAGGCAAACCATTAGACGCTTGTTTACTTGCTCTCTTGCAATAGTGAAAAAGGAATCTTTGTTGTGCGGTCCACCTCAGTCTACTCCATATTTATCTTCTTCACACTTGAAAGTCACCTTGTGCACATGCTAATCCATGTCTGGACAGAGACTGCTTGCACTCTTTTTAGTTTAACTAAACCGTTACGAATTGCAAATCCGTGGGTAAATTGCATTAAGCACCTGAAAAGCCACCAGTTTCCACTAGTTTAAACCGCTCTGATTTGGAGGACCTTAATGGACCTGCTGAGAGCTGATGTTTACAAGAGCTTCCCGCAGACTCACTAAACAATCAGGAAACCCTAGACTTTGATTCCCTTCCCTGGAACACCAACATCAACAATCAATCCGGGATTACAGCTCACCCTCTGCTAACTGAACACTGGCAGGTGTGGCATCCCATACAGTACAGTATTTCATTTTCCTTCATGTCAAAGTCTGTTTTCTGACTGATGCCATATATATTTTTTTATTCTTTGATGTAAATGTATTACATTATTCTTTGTAAATTTGGCATCTGTCTTAATGCATCGCTCTCTTTTTCTCTTTCTCGTTTGAAAAGTCGTGGATACGTAATAGTTTAGAGTTTTTTCTTTTGCTGTTGGAGCAAATAGAAATGCAAAAAAACTTTCTTTTTACATTTTATAGTAACCTATAGATGTATAGTGACCTATAGATTAACTACAAAAGTTTGTGTCCAAAGGGATTTATAGTACTGGCACCCTTCTACCATCAAAGCAACCTGTAGTGCAATATGATGCTCAAGGGAAAAATGAGAGGAAAGGTCTTTTAGAAATGCTTTTGTTTATGTGTGGCGCTCTTATTTATATATAAATACATGCTGTGGAACATTCATATGAAAGACAGAGGTCTGGTCAAGGACTGCATTAAGAATCCTAATCTGACATTTGCTTATGGAACAAATATCCCCGAAAGCAGCAGAGCACGATAATGGCTGAGCAGTCAAGAAAAAAACGGTGAACAATTTATCTCATATTCTCACCTTCATGTGACTTACACAGCAGTAATGTAGCAACGCAACAGAGGACTACCTTTCATTAGAGAAGCACTCCACTATACTGAACACCTCTGTTTGCACTGCTGTTCAGATTACAGTGGATTCTCTGATGTTTTACTATTCCTATAGACCCAGCCTGATCACATGAAAATGATATGACTGTCTCAACATTTTCATAAAATGACATTGACGTGGTTCCTTTCATGTATCGCGGCAGTTCCGAGGTGAAATGTCCACTGTGTGGTGCTAAAAGCGAGTTACTGTTCTCCCAAACAGATGAGGATTTTAAGGTTAATGCTTTATCTTGTTTTAAATCAACAGAACCAACCTCTCTACCCTAAACCTTAAACCTAAATGAGTGTCATAAAAAGCAAATGTGAGATAAAAAAATGCAATTCCTGAGCAACCACGTCATTTTGTGGTTCTTCTATGACACTTTCAGCTCACGTGTTGACTCGCGTGCTCTTCGGGACTTGTACATTTGTACTTTGCATCGCAAGTGCAACGCTCGATCAGTTGAGCTTCTGCGCAATTTAATCATACTCGAACAAGCTTGTTAATGTAGTTGGTTATGTAATGCAAATGTTAAATCACCTTACAAGTCATGCGCTATAGCAGGGGTCGGCAACCTATGGCATGCGTGCCAAGGGGTAATCACTGGCACGCCAGCAACGGCGAGAGAGGAGTAGACTATCCTGCATTCCAATCTACATCTTGACATAATCCTTACTCATGATCACGCAGCGTGTCTTCAAGAGCTGAATGGGAGGCTAAACAAAACGTTAAAATATGATGAGACTGCAGTATACCCAACAGACTCGTGCAGCGTGTGCAAGCCATTCGTGCAACACGAGCCGGCAGCGCTTCACTATCGGTTAATCGTGCAAATAAACATACCCGCTTTGCTTCGGTCAGGCTGCGCAGATGACAGCCTACATTCCGTGTTTCATTTGTTTCTTTTTGCTTTCAGAACAACACGTGATGTAATAAGGAAAACACCACTATTAATCCTTAAGATTTCCAACCCAGCATACAGGTACACCCTCCTTAAACCATAGCCACATTCAAAATTACATTAAACGATTAAAGCGCACAACACGAGGTCTTGCGTTCAAAACATAGCTTGATAGAGCGCAAATCCGAATTTAGGGATCTCAAGACGTGCTTTCTAAGTATTAAACTACGTTTAACTTGACACAGCGACCTAAAAATTTTATATTAATGTAGCGACAACCAAAGTGAGATGCTCCGAAAGCATCCATCTGACGCATGTGTACATTGACGTGTCCTCATAATAAATCTCAGTGAGATTGACAAATTCAGTTGCAAAAGGGATTGCTGTGAACTATAGGCCAATGATAGGCTTATGTTCAATAATATGCAAATAAAACAATACATTGGATTCTAAAACCACTTTTTGTTTTGTCTTATCAATGCTTTACTCCTCCTCCTAATGCATTTTAATTATCTGAATACTATTTTTTTATAATAATAATTATATATATTCTATATATATTTTGTGCATTAACAAAATTCATCCCTGTTGAATGTCACACACACACACACAACTGAACACCATCTGACTCCCTTTGCAATTTTTGCACATTTCTGTATGATCTACCCAAATAGTTTTGCTGCTACTGTATTCATAAAAATACTGTATTTAATTTCTTGTCACTTTCTACCTGGCTGCTACCCCAATAAATGCTATGTCCATACATAGTATAAGCTTCTCTGCTGAATACTATGTCATAGTATGTTATGTTTACATTCACAGCATTTTCTATTATATTGTTATATCTTTTGTTTTATCTGACACTTTCACACTAGAATTGTGTACTGGTCGGCGCTGCACTGTCTCTTACTGCGCCTGTTGTCCTGTACAACATTGTACCATTATTGTACCATCTTGCACTGTTTGCACACGTGCACTTTATGTAGTAATGTGTTGGTCTTATTTAGTTCTGTGTAGTCTCACATAGTCCTGTGTTTGTTTTTATGATGTTTTAATGTAGCACCATGGTCCTGGAGGAACTTAGTTTCATTTCACTGTGTGCTGTACTAGCTGCATATGGTTGAAATGACAATAAAAGCCACTTGACTTGATGTCAGGCATATTCCTGACAGTGGCATGCTCCTTTTATATGCATGGAAAATGTGTATCTTCTGACACACAAATCATGGCTAGCATTAACAGGGATTGTATCAGCACGCACTTCTCTTCTACCAGTCAATTTTTGAAAAATTACATGTATTTACTGAAACACTGAAAATGTAACCAAAAACATTTCTAAATTCTAATTACACTTAAAACAAATCAGAAATACAGTCAAAATAACGAAGTGGTCAAAACAATTATACCAAATCCAAACAGATGGAAAAATACAAATAAGCTCATAAATACAATTGTAAGTATAAGCATAACAGGCTAATACTAATTGTAATATAAACCATGACCTATAGACTGTTTAACACAAATTGCATACATTTATCTTTAATAAAATGGTTAGTGTTTGTCAGGGACATTATTTGATGTTCCACTATATTTTCAGAGTTTGGACATGAACTTTTAACCACCTGCTGGTGGAATCTCCAAACAGCAAATGCAGGAACTGATTTTAGACTTTGCACTGAGATAAGACCTGCTACTCAAATGTCTTAGCGCAATGACCTATTTCTCAGGAAAATAAAATATTGTGCTTTGTGCCACTCCATTATCATACAATACACCCACAGTCTGCGCACATACAGCACAAACAGTCCCACCCACCACCACTTGCGCTGGCACAAAAAAATGCGCTTAGAATTAACGCTCTCACACACAAAAAAGCCCCATGTGTTAAAATGTTAGCAATTTTCAAAACACTATTTTTCCTCACTTTTAGGAATATATAACACATACTTTATACACATATATGATATGGTTGGTTGGTCTCTTTCGTGTAAAGAGAAATACGATTGGCTGCCCCATTAGAAATAATCTAATCAGAGCTTTAGTTAAACTAAATTAAAAATAATTATTTTTAAAATATGCAAACAGGAATTTGCAATGGAAAACATATCAACCTAGGCAATACAGTATAAAGTGCATTCAGAAAGTATTCAGACCCCTTCATTTTTTTTCACATTTTGTTATGTTGCAGCCGTATGCTAAAATGATTTTCTGCCATTCTTCTCTGCAGATCCTCTCAAGTTCTGTCAGTTTGGATGGGGACTGTCGGTGGACAGCCATTTTCAGGTCTCTCCAGATATGTTCAGTTGGGTTCAATTCTGGGCTCTGGCTGGGCCACTCAAGGACATTCGCAGAGTTGTCCCTAAGCCACCCTTACATTGTCTTGGCTGTGTGCTTAGGGTCATTGTCCTGTTGGAAGGTGAACCTTCGGCCCAGTCTGATGTACTGAGCACTCTGGACCAGGTTTTCATTAAGGATATCTCTGTATTTTGCTGCGTTCAGCTTTCCTTCAACCCTGACCAGTCCCTGCTGCTGAACCGCACGCCACAGCATGATGCTACCACCACCATCACTGATGAGCGATGCCTGGTTTCCTCCAGACATGATGCTTGGATTTGAGGCCAAACAGTTCAATCTTCGTTTCATCAGACCAAAGAATCTTGTTTCTCACAATCTGAGAGTCCTTTAGGTGCTTTTTTATGTTCCTTGCACTGAGGAGAGGCTTCCGTCTGGCCACTCTGCCATAAAGCCGAGATTGGTGGAGTATTGCAGTGATGGTTGTCCTACTGCAAGTTTCTCCCATCTCCACACATGATCTCTGGAGCTCAACCAGAGTCACCATCCGGTTCATGGTCACCTCTCTTACCAAGGCCCTTCTCCCCCGATTGCTCAGTTTGGCCAAGCGGCCAGCTCTAGGAAGAGTCCTGGTTGTTCCAAACTTCTTCTATTTAAGAATTATGGAGGCCACTGTGCTCTTGGGAAACTTCAAAGCAGCCAAAATATTTCTGTAGCCTTCCCCAGATCTGTGCTCGACACAATCCTGTCTCTGAGCTCTTCAGGCAGTTCCTTTGACCTCATGGCTTGTTTTTTGCTCTGATATGCATTTTCAGCTGTGAGACCATATACGTATAGACAGGTGTGTGCCTTTCCAAATAATGTTTAATCAATTGAATTTGCCACAGGTGGACTCCAATCAAAGTGTAGAAACATCTCAAAGATGATCCAGAGAAATGGGATGCACCTGAGCTAAATTTCTAATGTCATGGCAAAGGGTCTGAATGCTTATGTCAATGTGATATTTAAGTTGTTTTTTTTTTTTAATAAATTTGCAAGGTTATCAAAAATCTGGGATTGCTTTGTCATTATGGGGTATGGAGTGTAGATTGATGTGAAAAAAATAATAATAATTTAAAGCATTTTAGCATACGGCTGCAACATAACAAAATGTGAATAAAATGAAAGGGTCTGAATACTTTCTGAAAGCATTGTATGTAGCTGAAAATTATATCTCAATATTTTTCAACCTTTTTAATATTTTTTATATCTTAATATTCATGTATTTGCTCTGAAATGTTTTTAATCATAGAGGAAGCATTATTTCAACCAAATAGCCATTGTAGCCAAGTAGATTCAAAAAGTTTCCTGCGAGATTTTAAATACAGTATTTCTCTAAAGACACGTCCTTAAGTAAACTTAATGACCAAATAAAGAGTGTACTATATTATCCCAATGTTCACACTGTCAGATTTTATATCACCTGCAAAATTATTGTAAATATATTGTAAATATTCTATATGTATAATTCAGCCCTACTGGGCAATCGCTCAGAGAGCTAATCATCAAGAAAGACTTGATGAACCTTATAAAACATCATCATGCCTGCATTAAGTTCACTGGCTCACATTTCAATCGGCTTGAACATTTCCACCTCATTGGCTGACATGTCTGCAGCTCTGATATCATCACAGGGGCTTTTGGGTAATGAGATGTTAATCAAATGAAGGCATCAATCAGAAGCATGACTTTGACAAATTGCACAATTCACCGTGAAGTGGAATAAATCGGTCATAATTAATTGATTTCAGGCTCTGGGCTCTTAATATTTGTATCACATGGAAGACCTTGATTTGTCTTTGAGACGGTCTTTGAGACTCTCTACGAATAAATTCCACACGAGTAGCACATGGGAGACTCTTAATTTCATTAGAGTTTGATGTTAACATGTTCCTAAGCTAACTATGGTGTATTTTAATAAGCACAAAAACAAATAACACACAAATATTGAGTAAAACAGTCTGTGTTTAATGAAAAACTATTTTTATTAAAAAATAAAGAAATTCCATAGTTTTTGGTATTTGATTATTCTGCCTATATCTGGAATGCACCTATGATGCCATATAATGCTGCCTATGTAGGCAGCTCACTAGGAACAGAGACATAATTATAAATTGTACATAACAGCCAACTGTTATGATATACAGTGTCAAGAAAAAGTATGTGAACCCTTTGGAATGAGCTGGTTTTCTACATTAATTGGTCTTAAAATGTGATCTCATCTTCATCAGTCACAAGTACAAACACAACGTGCTTAAGCTAACAACACACAAACAATTCTAATCTTTCATGTCTTTATTGAACACATCCCATTAAACATTCACAGTGCTTTGGAAAATGTAAGTGAACCCTTGGATTTAATAACTGGTCAATCCTCCTTTGGTAATAATAACCTCAACCAAGCATTTCCAGTAGCTGCGGATTAGACCTGCACAACGTTCAGAAGGAATTTTGGATCATTCTTCCTTACAGAATTGCTTCGGCTCAGCCACATCCTCAGGATATCTGGTGTGAAAGGCTCTCTTGAGGTCATTCAAGTCAAGTCAAGCCATTTTTATTTCTAAGGCACATTTTAAAACAACAACAGCTGAACCAAAGTACCATACAATTTCACACCAAGGTGCAATAGTATACACAATCAAATATATAAATCAAAGTAGAATCACATGAAAGGGAACATCAGTAAGCACCATATAAAAACCATCACTTCAGAATCAGAATCAGAATCAGAATGAGCTTCATTGCCAAGTATGCTTACACATACAAGGAACACACACACACACACACACACACACACACATATATATATATATATATATATATATATATATATATATATACATACATACACACATACATACATATACATACATACACACACACATACACATATACACATATATTAATATAAATACATACATACACACACACATACACATACGTAGTGCAAATCTAAATACAAATCGGTTACGTACAGTGCAAGGGAATGTAATGGCAGAAGAGGTAGGATGTTTTGGATAATATAAAAAGACTAAGCTGTGTATTGCACATTAATTATTGCTCAAAGGGGCAGTTTTACCTGTTCATGAGATGGATAGCCTAGGGGAAAAAACTGTTCTTGTGCCTGACGGTTCTGGTGTTCAGAGCTCTGAAGCGTTGGCCAGAAGGCAACAGTTCAAAAAGGTAGTGGGCAGGGTGAGTGGGTTCCAGTGGGTTTTTCCAGCCTTTTTCCTCACTCTGGAAGTGTAAAGTTCTTGCAGGGGGGGCAGGGGGCAACCAATAATCCTCTCAGCAGTCCGAACTGTCCTTTGTAGTCTTCTGATGTCTGATTTCGTAGCTGAACCAAACCAGACAGTTATTGAAGTGCAGAGGTCAATGACAGCTGAGTAGAACTGTATCAGCAGCGCCTGTGGCAGGTTGAACTTCCTCAACTGCCGAAGGAAGTACAACCTCTGCTGGGCCTTTTTCCGCAATGGAGTCATTTTGGGTCTCCCACTTCAGGTCCTGTGAGATGGTAGTGCCCAGGAACCTGAATGACTCCACTGCTGCCACAGTGCTGTTTAGAATGGTGAGGGGGGACAGTGTTGGGGGGTTCCTCCTAAAGTCCACAATCATCTCCACCGTTCTGAGCGTGTTCAGCTCAAGGTTGTTTTGACTGCACCAGACAGACAGCTGTTTAACCTCCCTTCTGTATGCAGACTCACCGTCATCTCGGATGAGGCCGATGACAGTGGTGTCGTCTGCAAACTTCAGGAGATTGACAGAGGGGTCCTTGGCGATGCAGTCATTGGTGTAGAGGGAGAAGAGTAGTGGGGAGAGCACACATCCCTGGGGGGCACCGGTGCTGATTGTACAGGTGCTGGAAGTGAATTTCCCCTGTCTCACAAGCTGCTGCCTGTCTGTCAGAAAGCTGGTATTCCACTGACAGATAGACGTGGGAACAGAGAGTTGGTGTAATTGGTGTAATTAAACACTTAAATGGTATCAAAAGATAACGAGTACAGATCATTTTTAAGGGAAGATTTAAAACTTGATAGAGATGGGACAGACCTCGTGTGAGAAGGAAGACTGTTCCAGATTTTGGAGGAAACAACAGAAAAATCTCGATCTCCTTTCAACTTACAACTACAGCAGGGAACTGATAGGAGAAGTTGATTGGAGTATGGGTGCAAAAGGTCACTAATATATTGTGGAGCATGACTAGACAGGGCCCTGTACACATAGATCAGAATTTTAAAGTTCATTCTAAACCTGACAGGAAGCCAATGAATTGAAGGCAGTACAGGGGTAATGTGATCCCATTTTTTTGTCCCAAACCAACGTACAAATAGTTACAATAATCCAGCCATGAAGTAACAAGCGCATGGATCAAAGTTTCAAGGACTTAAATGGAAAGAACATTTTTCAATTTATCAATAGACCTTAAATGGAAGAAACCTTTGTCACAGCACTAATTTGTTTGTCAGACAGTAATGATGTCAAAAATGACCCCAAGATTTTTGACATGCTTGTTTGTATTAAAGGAGAGAGACCCTAGCTGGACTTCAATGGCAGAGGAAATCCCGGTAGGGCCAAAAATCATCACTTCAGTTTTGCTTTCATTTAACTGCAAGAAATTATTTGCCATCCAGCCTTTAATTTCCTCAAAACACATAAAAAGAGATTCAACAGAGCTACTGCTATCAGGCTTAATGGGTAAATAAAATTGAGAATCATCAGCAAAGCAATGATAGGAGATAATGAATTTCTGAAAAATGGTCCACAAGGGAAGCATGTAGAGAGTGAACAATAATGGTCCCAGTATAGAACCCTGGGGCACACTGCAAATAAAGGGATGGTAGTCGAGGAAAAATTACCTATAATCACAGAAAATGTCCTTTCTTTCAGGTAGGAGGCAAACCACTGCAAGGCCAAACCCTGAATACCAACCATACACTCCGGGGTAATTCAGATAACTTTATTCCACACACTCCGGCGCAGCCGTGGTGTTCCACTGATCCCTGATTCAAGCAACCTGCCAAGGGCTGCTCATAACTGATCTCCCCAAACAGCCTGCGATGGGTGAGGGAATGTTCAATCAATCACAGGACTCAGCGCAGTGCAATAGGGTGGCGAGGGCTCCAAAGTGGGTTGGTAGAGGCTTTGCACAGATGGAAGAACAGTTCAGTCCAACAGCAAACCAAACAGCGGAACATTCCACAAGCAAATCGGAGCTTATTATGCATGAGCAGTCATCCCAATAAAAGGGCATATAGTCATATCTAAAATGTACATTTTAAATCCACATTAAAAATAAAGTCCAGAGAGCAGCGGCCGTCAAACATGCCAGCGTTCATTCAAACCAGAAGCTGCATCTCAACAACATCTCTACACTCCAAAAGGTGGATTTAAAAAAAAATAATGTTTTTTTATCCATTCTGTAGTGGATTTCGATGTTTAGGGTCATTGTCCTGCTGCATCACCCAACTTCAAATGAGCATCAGCTGATGCACAGCCACCCTGATATTACTCTGTAAGGTATTTTAATAAACTTGGGAATTCATTTTTCGATTATGGCAAGCGGTCCAGGCCCCGAAGCAGCAAAGCAGCCCCAAATCATGATTCTCCCTCCACCGTACTTCACCGTTGGGATGTTTTCATGTTGGTATGAGGTGCCCTTTTTACACTATATGTAGTGCTGCGTGTTCTTCCCAAACAATTCAACCGTAGTTTAATCAGTCCACAAAACATTTTCCAGTATTGTTGTGGAGTGACAAGGCGGACTTTGGCAAACTTCAGAAAGTTTGCTTTAGAAAGCAGCGGCTTTCCTTCAAGCCTTTAGCTATTACTCTAGGGTTCTTTTTACCTCATTGAGCATTCTACTGTGTGCCCTTTCAGTCATCTTGTCTGGATGGCCACTTCTAGATAGAGTAGCCACAGTACTTAATTTTCTCCATTTATAGATAGTTTGTCTAACTGTGGACAGATGAACATAGAAGCTCTTTGAGATAACTTTGTAATGCTTTATGCAAAGCAACAATTCTTGATCGTAGGTCTTCTGAAATCTCTTTTTTGCGATGCATGACTCACGTCAGCAGATGCATCTTGTGAATAGCAAACTCAAAATGTTTGAGTGCTTTTACAGATCAAAGTAGTTCTAGCCCACACCTCCAATCTTGTTTTATTAATTGGATGCTAGGTTTGCCAACTCCAGACTCTAATGAACTTTTGTTGTCATCTTTAGCCTAGGGGTTCACTTACTTTTACCACATCATGATGAATGTTAAATGGGATGTGTTCAAACATGAAAGATTATAATTGTTTGTGTGTTGTTGGTTTAAGTATATTGTGTTTGTCTATACTTGTGACTGTTGAAGATGAGATCATATTTTATGAGCAATTAATGCAGAAAACCAGCTAATTCCAAAAGGTTCACATACTTTTTCTTGCCACTGTAAGTCATAATAATAGTACAAGATGACTAAATCCTACGAGTTGCCTTGAACAAAAATTTATGACTTTAAGAGAAAAAATAAACAAACCAACGAACAATATTATTAGGAAGTTTAACCCCTTACCCAAACCCTAAACCTTGCTATGATTTTAATATGAAAATTACATTTGTGTACCATGGAAGAAAGAAAACAACAAGTTTGGAACGAGACGAGGAGAGCAGGTTATTGATCAGACTATTGCATAATTAAATATTAAATATGTAACCAAATATGTTCACGGACATTTCTTTTCTTAAAATAAAGTGTTGGTCAGGAGGCTAGCTAAAATCTGATGCCTGTATTGTATTGATAAGAAATTATTTTTGTTTATTGGTTGGTCTGTATGAATAAAAGTCGTACCTTTTCATTTGATCCAAGTGGTACGATATCTTATGATTTTGCCATCTTGTACGAATTAGACTACTTTGGAAATGTCATCAAATAATCGGGGAATTGTAATTTTACAATAAGTTTATTGTATTTTGTTTTGTTCAGTCCTCGTATGATAAATTATGCATTACGAGGTGAGAGAGCAGCTAAATGATCTAAGAACAAAGATGTAGTTGTTTCATTCATTCAGCATCCCACTATCTCTCCTCACGGGAACACAGCTAGTGTGTGTGTGTGAGTGAGTGAGAGTTCAAAAGAAAGGAAAATAAAGCAATATTGAAAAAATTCAAAAGACTATGTGTGACTTACTGTAAATGAGAGAGAAAGAACTTGATACCAAAACTTGCAGGATCTCTCCTTATGAGTAGAGCCTGAAAACGTGAGGTTTACAGCATAAAAATGAACGTTATAAGGACCGAGCACCACGTGGGCAAATTGTACTGTAGAAGTAGAACTAGCCTTTAAGATGCTTCATTTTTACATGTTTGTTCTTATTAGACAATAAACAGATGCATTAACAGTCTAAGTTATTTTGTATGAAATAACAGCAAACTTATAATAAACATCACACAATGGTGCAGTTTTGGTGTAGCTTTTCAAAAATGTACTTTAAGTGTTACAAAACAGTTTCTTGTTTGTTTAAATAGGGTTAAAATATTCCATTCCATAATATAATTAAATGTTCCATTCCAAGATCTGTTAATAATCGAGTTGCTAACCACGTGCATCCTTCAAGCAGTTTTTGGCAGGGGCTTTTCAGGGTGCCTGGGCATCAGTGCCCACTCTGAGTGTCTCTGAGCAGAAAGCAGATTAGTCCTGCTTGTTTAACATGCTTAAGGGGAAAGATTTGCCACTATTACCCAGCTGCTACAGAGGGAGGGACTCTAGCGCCAGGACCGAGGTTCTAGCCCAGCAAAAGCGGGTATAATTGAAACGTACCATATGGAGCAGATTAAAGGTTTGCAAAGAATCAAAGATTAGATTCGACCTCAGACCATGAGAAATCATGGAGGCTTGATTAAAAACACACAAAGGACAGATTACAGAAAATGTTCTTATAAAAGAGGGACATTATGAACTGTCTCTGCTACTAATCGTTCCATTAACCTCAATGATAGCAGTTAAATAACACAACGGCATTGTTAATAAAATAATGATGTGGAGTAATATGCACTGATATGGAAATTTTGGCCAATACCATTAACCGATAATTCATTGGAGGCCAATAACCGATACATTTGCCGATAAATTTAAACATGTACAGTGGATAACTGCTTTTATTTTTTTCTTCATCTGCAGAAAACAAGGAAACTGAAAAGAAACATCTAAATCGTTCTTTTCCCATAAAGATTTACCAAATGTAGCCTAATTTGAACCAGTTAAATAAAGACATTTTATATTTCTATATGGACAGCTTTCTTTAATTAAAAAATAATAATTCTGTTGACTCTGCTATTTATAATAAATTCAGTAAATAAGCTACTTAGTGCATACACTTAATTCAAACCAGTCAAAAGACACAAATAAGGAACACAAATAAGACTCAAACTCACTGGAAACATGGACAAAATGACTTTACATACACTAAGAAAAAATAGCTCTTTGGAAGTGGATTCCATGTGTTTGAAATGAGTTTTCTTAACTTGAAATAACTATTTTATATCAACATAAACACTTTGTGTACAAAGAACCTATTTGAATTGGGTAAACCCAACAAAATATGTCAATGTAACTCACATAAATATATTTTATTTCTTTGTGTACTAACTAGTGAGCACTACAGAGTGTAGTTTAGTAACTATGTTACGGTTAGCACAGCATTTGCTCAACGAAACGATCAATCAATTTCCTGAATGCCATCTACCTGTCCTCATCGTTAGCTCAAGCTCTACTCTTCACCACTATGGTAACCCCTAAAACTCCAACATAACAGAAACTCTTCTAAATCTCAACATAACAAAACATTACACATTAACAAGTATCCCCCTCTCCTAATCGAGTCCCATGCAAAATCCCATGCTGCAAAATCGAAATACCCAGACCAGTTTCATCAATGCTACATTAACGCCACAAAAAGTTTACATGTAGTCCCAACTCATATGAATTAAGTAAACTTCCATTTTACACATGTATATGGATAGAACGCAATGGTTGTGACAAAATGCTCAAGAACTGTGTTGCTTTAGTTCAGTTTAATTAAGTAAATTGAACAAGCAGCAAAAATAAAATAATATTTTTTAAGTTTACATAAAGAATAAAGAAACAAAATGCAGGCATTGCATAGAAAAATAAAAAGGAACGATTACTCATATCCAAAAATGATCTTCTAAAGCAAAGTCGCAGTGTGCTGATGTGTCACGATATGCAAAAGGCACCAATCAAAACCCTTATAGAGTAGCGTGTGCCTGAAATGGTTTAAGGATTAAGCCATAATTCAGCTTTTAATATTTCGTCCTAATTTACTTATGGGACCGATAACTCTAAAATGTACATTTATCAGCCGTACAGATTTGGCCGCCAATGTATTCTGCATCCTTAGTTTTTTCAGAGTAAAAATGCAATAGATGTACAACTATTTAACTAAACAACTCAAAGCAATTATGCAACAAATAAACTGAAACCACAGGCCAAACTTAAAACTCGATAAAACCACAAACTCTTACAGCAGCACAATACACAAACCCTAACCTAAAGCATCAATATGGTTGATTTCCAAATTATAATGATAATCATGGTATTTATTAGGCTATGCATCTGTATATATATATATATATATATATATATATATATATATATATATATATATATATATATATATATATATATATATATATGGCATTTTTCTGTAACTCATAAGCCTTTATTTTGCTGGAGTGCTTTATGTCAACATCTTTAGGTCCGGTGGGTCAATACTTGCAACAACAGATCATAAGAAATCAGTATCAGTAGATTGACCTTGGCATTACAGCATATCTATGCTCGCTCTCGCTCTCTCTCTCTCTCTCTCTCTCTCTCTCTCTCAAGACATCAGGAATGACAAGTCAGGATTAAACAGAATAGATTAGACTTTTCAAAGAAAATACTGGACCCCTTGAAAACATGATACATGACCATATCACTGGTAATACAAAGAAACAGGCTCAAAAGTACACTAATTTATCAAAAGTACAGTATAAAACAGAGAACTTCTGAGTTATACTCTGTTATCTAAATGCAAGGACAACACATGGTAGGTAGGTAAACAAATGCTTAAGAGCTTCACTTTACAGAACTTTTTTGAATAGTGTTTCTTTACAATAAATGCCATATGGTTAAGTCCAAATACTTTTTTTGGCCACTATATAAGGGGAAATAGACAAAAGTTCCTCTTTTACAGTAAATAAATAGGAGTGTTTCGTGTATGAGACCAATAAATTGACAGAGGATCAGTGAAATAAAGTTGACACTCACCAATTCTCAAGACCTGCTGCGCGCTCAGACTCAACTCTGCCATCAGACACAGCAGTATAAAGCGCACAGCTCTCCTCTTCGCCATGGTGCACCTGCAGGAGCAAGATTCAACATGCATAGCCCTCTTCTTTTCATGTGCCAGTGTTGTATCCATAAAGGAATAATTTCCATCCGACCAGCATCTTTCCACTCACGAATCAATGATCCCAAACCTCACATCCATATGTGCTAACTGGGCAACACTTTCCAGAATAAGTCGCCGTGAATAAGCATCCCTTCCCCGGTGATATCAGGACATAGCGGTGGGTGAGAGGCACCGGACGCGCAGGAAAGACACCCGGTGCGAGCGTTCCCCCGTCCGTGCGCTCTCTCAATTGAGGGCACAGTCGAGTCTCTGATCCGCAAACATGGATCCGTTTGTGAAGATTAACTTCAAATCTGGCAGCAGCCGACCTCGACAATGTCTTTGCTCTCTGGTACACCGAGGAAATGATTAAATCTTGTGCCGGAGCTCTGATGGAAGCGCGCGTCTAATCTGCCCGAGGGCTGTGCGCAGATTAAACACCCGTTTATCTGTCTGTGATTTCAACACGTGAAGCATTTGTCTTATTCCACTGCAGTTTAACCCACATTTAAGAAAAGAATCTTCATCTTTTCTTATTAAAAGCACATGAAGAAAAAATCAAGGAAAAAAGCGACCATGCAGGAGAGAATTGCGCGGGGAGGTTTAGAGACTAGCCAAGTAAAATCATACTAGCCATATGGCTTAATGTCTCACACTACTCATACAATCGCGTTTTTATGAAGCTGCATGGTCTTCAAACAAATCAGTGATTTAACAGAATTCACTTTTATTTATACAGAGTTGGCAATCCATTGTGCGCATGATCAGAGAGCTTTTCGAATGAGTTGCGCATGTGGTTTATGTGGTGATGGTTCGCCGCATTCTTTAGGTCTCTGTGACAGTGGGTTTATGTGGCATTAGAGGGATTAGACAGGATCTGGATCAGAGATCATATGAATCATTAGAGAGGTAGGATCTAGTTCAGTCTCGGTAAACAAAGACAGATAATACATGATAAGGGATAATTTATTTAAAGCACTTTTAGGCAGGGGCGGAGCCAGGAGTTTTTCACAGGGGTGGCCTGGCAGGAGCCAGAGATCAGTCTGTAGTGGCACAGAAATTTTCAGGCAGCATTTCGTAGGGGGAGGAATATAGTGACACCTGGGACAGAGAGGTGCGGCGACCTTGGTGTGCGCACATGTTAAGACTCCTGTGTGTTGCGGTTGTACAGAGACAGTTCCACCTCTAAAAACTAAATTGTGCCCAAGACAAAAAAAATGACCAAAGCGGCAGTTGCGAGCAGGGTGGCCACTGGGGTGGCCAAGCTTCGGTCCATGGTGGCCACGGCCACCCCTGGCCACCCCCTAGCTCCGCCACTGCATTTAGGGGCCATTCACACCAAACACAACGAATTGAGCGCAATGAATGCAACTGAACACAGGTGTTCAGACGTGTATTTAAAAGCTGATGTTCTTTTTCACTTGACACAGTGTTTAAAAATGAAGCGCTCCAGTACAAGATGCTGCGATACACTGAAAACCCAAATAAGTTGACTCTACTCAAATGATTGTGTAAACTCATTTCCTCAATTGAATTGAGTAATGGCGTCTCCAAAACTTGTGTAATTAAGTTCACTTAACTTGATGTTCATATAGAATGAACTTAAGTATTTAAGGAAACTAGATGCAAGTAGACTTCACAATTTAAATGTTGTTGTTTCAACTCAAATTTAGGTCATACATTAACACATCTTAAAGGTGCAGTCAATCATTTTTTCCTCATTAAAAAAGTTTAACTCCTAAAGACATGAATTGTAATTTTGCAATATATGTAGGAAATCATGACCACTCACATTAAAATGAAGACTCCAGTCATATCAGTGACCTTATAAAAGCTGTTTTATTCTACATGGAGAGGGTCCGCACATGGGGGCAGCCATGTTGAGATTACATGACCAGCCGAATACTACTCGCTTAATCTCTGTAACCATCCTGTTATTGGACACTTTCACTCATTGATTAAAGTATTCATGGCTGACAGTGAATATTACATTTCTAAAATGTAGGGCTGGGTGATCAAATGATTTTGCTGATGATATAAAATTAAAAAATATCGTGACTATTGCGATGATTTTAATGTGCCTTTTATTTGCCCATTAAGTTTCATAGAGTGCATCAGTAGACTAATTTCATGATCTTTCAGGGCTGTATAATTAATCAAAATAACATCAAAATGGAGATATGATCATATGTGATTATTTAACTTCCAAAGGCTGGGATTAAAGACAGATAAACATGGTCTGTATGCACTTCAGACTGAACCGGCAATACGCTGATCTGTGTGCAGGCGCGGGGGCGGCGGGGCTCACAGGCTCGTGTTTTTAGCGCAGTTCACCTGTATTGTGAGGTACTGCCGGTTCAAGCATTCACGTAATTCCAAACATTATCCAAAGCTATTCACCTTATACGCCAGAGAAACTAGATGCTTTGTCTATGACAGTATGCTCCGTGTATCTGGTTGAAAAAATAAATGAAGTAGCTTAAATGTAGAAAACTACTTTTGACATGTAGCTTGTAGTGTAACTTGCTACTTTCTCTGACGTGTAGCTTATAGCTTAGCTTAACTAATTTTTCTGTTGAGTAGTTGGTAGCTTTGCTAGCTATATTTTATTAGCAGCTTGTCCAACACTGTACAAATCTACAAACGTGGAACAGTAAAGGTGAGTTTGACAGCGGTTCACAAGATGTGAAACTCATAAATGTCAAACAAACATGGCCCTTTGCGTTTCATAATAAAAGCTGAAAAGGTGAAATAAACAGGACTGCACTTGCAGTGTCAAAATAAAAACCCCAGTTTAGGGTGAAGTAAATAGGACAGAAATACATTAATTTATCTTTAAAAAATCTTATACTGAAAATAATAATAATTCAGTATCATATTATAATAATAAACTTGACTGGGTTCCAAAGTAATAATTTAGGACTATGCAATATTCATCTGGTTCCAAAAAATAAGCGAAGTAGTTTTGCACAAAGAAAAATGTTTTAGTAAAAATATATGAAGGTAAATAAGATTTAATATTAAGCTTCCATATATGATTGTATGTTAAATATAGGTATAAACATGCAAATGACTGAAAATGATTTTACTCTCTCTTGTGTTAATTTAGTGAAAAACTGTGGGAAACATGCCTTCATCAGTTTAAAATAGATTTTTATTTAATGCCTTTGAAATATTAATTCTACATGGCTACAATGGCTGATATATATATCGAATATTGTCAATTTGCTGAAAAATAGTTCTGAAGCCATATCGCCCAGCCCTACTACAATGACATCTGAAACTGAAAACTGTTGATTTTAAATGATGCTGCATCCAAGCCGCTAGGCGTCAGTGTAAGTCCAAGATGACACAAAGGCAAAAGTTACTGACTGCATCTTAAAATAAGGAATATTATAACTGATTCTAGGTCAGTCATCAAATAAATGTATTTATTTATTTGCAACAATTCAACATAAATAATACTACAAAAGAGCTATAACCTCTATTACTTTTTAATAACAACTATTTAAATGCCCCCATACAGTGGCGTAGCCAAAGGTGGGCTGGGCCCACCCCGGCCCACCTTTGGTTATGCCAAAATGTTAGAGATTCTTTAAATTCAATTATATATATATATATATATATATATATAGTAACAGTTTTTTAAAATGCATAAATTCTAATTTCTGAAAGTGTGAAAGAACTGTTTGAATGCACCTCTTCTCTGTTGTTAAGGAACATTTAGTAAAAAATAAATAAAAAATTGAGGCGAAAACTTGGCCGATCTATTTTTATTGAGGCCCACCCAAAAGTAATTTCCTGGCTATGCCCTTGTTCCCATATGTTTCCTTTGACCAAGGAAACATAATTAAATAATTCAAGTGCAAGACATTGTCGGTATTCCCCATAGCATCAGTTTTGTACTCAATAGGTTAAGTTATTGACACTTAAAATCTTAAGTCTATGGATTTTTAAGAACAAATAATACAAGGTACTTAGATATTTGAGTTATGAGCCCAAAACTTGACATTTTAAATAATGTTTAATTAAGACAACATGATTTTTCCAGAAATTACAATATTAGGGTTTACACTGCATACGCAAAAACGCTTTCGGTGTGAACGGCCCGTTAGAAGGTATTTTAGACTGGAGAGGTGTTAAAACTGTTGATGTTTGGAATAAGTCTACTGTCACCGCATAAAATCTAAAAACAAAAAGCCCACAGACCATTATTTAAAAAAAAAAAGATGACATACACCACTATCTGTGAGATGTGTTTCAGTTTCACTGCAAAATAGCAAACGTTTCGGTCACAGGTGACCTTCCTCAGAGCTCGATTACATTACCAAACCAAGGAACTATAATAGACCACATTACATAATATTACATAACATAAAACGAATTGCGTAACATTTTTTGATTGGTTTTCTCAATTCTTTATAACAAACAAAGGATTAATTTTTTATTAAATATTTAAAAATAAGTTTCTGCTTACAAAAAGCCAACTAAAACGGAAGAAAATGCAGATTAACAACCCATTTGTACGGGTAGGCTAATAAATATGTGTAACGTCATCTACTGGTTAATCATCAGTGAATATTTAGTACATTTACTGTCCCCTGTTTACTAATATTAACAGCATGGGATATTAAAATTATGATATCTTCAAATATTTTCATTTTTTTAGCTCCAGGTCAAACTCAGTGCTTTTTATTTAATCACAGAGAATAACAAACCACTTCTTAACTGGTTTGATATGCTCATATGTTTGCTGTTCTCATGCCCCGTTGTGAAACAAAGGTTGTTTATGGGGGCTAAATTTCAGTTGGCATAACAAACAATCAGTCAAAATCTTTGCACTGAGCTAATAATTTCAAATTGGTCATCAATGTTCTCACAAAATAACCATCAGCTCTCAGAATCCATTTCAAAGTACAAAAAATGTAAAAAATATGAAGAAATAATTAAGGTTCTGCACAAAGTTTAGCTTTCAAATTTGTGACCCTGACCATGTGATTTCAGTGCTACACACAATACACACAAAAAATCAAATAACGTATTATCAGGTTTTAAAGCAAAAGGGGGAAGACATTTTCAAATTGATTTCAGTTTTCAGTTAAACATGAGGTTTTTTTGTTTTTTGTTTTTTTAACTTGTGATGAATAAAATTTGTATTTAATTAGAATATAATGCAAAATAGAAGCATTTTCAATAATGGTCTCAGAGTTTTGGACACTGCATATATTTTAGTTTATGTTGTTAAAAACTGTCATAACGATTTAATTTTAAGGATTTTTTTATTTATTTTTTTATATGTAAAATATGTTATTAAATACGCAGTCCAGAGCTACTGTCTGAGCTGTACGACTGAACCTTGGAAAAGTTGTACCCTATGAAGAGTGGATTCTGAGGTAAAGGTTGAAATGCTGAGCCAGAAGTATAGGAGGCGTACAGATTGCTGCTGTTGCTTCCTCTGAAATGTGTGGAAAGCTGACTGGGATACTGAGTATTTCTGGGTACATGCATTTGCATTATATTTGAGCCGTATGTGTGTGGGTTATGAAGTGGTAACATGTTCTGGTTGTACACTAAAGGTCGTGTTATCATTTGCTGCCTGGTGTAGGATGAACGTTGACCAACAGATGGCGTAATGGCAAAGCTACATACAGAAGGGGAAAGACTGTTGTTCTGGAGCAAGGGCTGTTGTCCAGTAGAACTACAGGTGCTGGAGACAGGATGGAAGCGGTTTAGAGTAGGTTTATTGCCTGGATGACTGGGCGGATACATGTAAAACGAGCCTGACTGCGGACCAACACGACGGCAGAGAAATATGACTCCAGATGCCAGAAGGAGGGCACTGGTAATCCAGCCAATATAGAGTGCCTCTCCTAGTTCCCTACGCTGGGCGTCAATCAGTAATGGGTTATAGAAGTCTCTGATGATGGTGTGGGCAGTCCAAGAGACCGGGATGATAACGCAAATACAAGCCAAGATCTGCATCGCCCCCGCGACCATCACGATAATGTTTTTGAGGCGCGGTTGATCTTTGAGACACGCCGTGCTACGAAGGCCCGTGATGGACACCAGGAGGCCCAGACTAGATAGAGCAAGAGCACAACATGTCAGCCCACGTGCCGCTTGTAAGTCTGGTGGGAGGAAGAGCAAAGAGTCGTAAACTTTACACTGCATGTGAATGCTCGCCTGCCTGAAGCAGGTCATCCACAAGCCCTCCCAGCGTGTCTCCATGACGATGATGTTCTCGCCAATGAAAGCTGTCACTTTCCACATGGGAAGGCCTGTGATCGTGGCCGTGCCAATCAGACCGATGATGCCCAGGCACAGAGCGATGAGCTCACACTTCCCATGAACCATCATTGACCTATGTGCGAAGCCTGGTCACTCTTTCTTTTATGGGGACAGACGTTGTCCTCTGTTATTGCGTCAGTTATCCTAAAAATAGAATGACAAATTAGTTTCAAGGTGAAGTCTAAGGCCAGAAACATACTTCACGTGAGTATACGTAGGCAGATTCTAGCGCTTGGCCAACATGCTTAATGTGTATTTTTGCATTACTGTGGCGGTAACAAACCTCAGTACTCAAGGGAGTGATAGAGTTACCTTCAGAATTCTGTGCCATTAATGGATGTGTTATTATTCAGGTAAGTTGCAATAAATACACTGATAAGCCAAAACATTATGACCACCTGCCTAATTTGTTGTTGGTCCTCCATGTGCCACCAAAACAGCACCGACTCGCTGAGGCATGGATTCTACAAGACCCCTGAAGGTGTCCTGTGGTATCTGGTAACAAGACATTATAGCAGCAGATCCTTCAAGTCCTGTAAGTTGCGAGGTGGAGCCACCATGGATCGGACTTGATGGTCCAGTACATCCCATAGATGCACAAACGGATTGAGATCTGGGGAATTTGGAGGCCAGGGCAACACCTTGAACTCTGCATCATGTTCCTCAAACCATTCCGGACAATGTGTGCAGAGTGGCAGGGCACATTATCCTGCTGAAAGAGGCAACTGCCATCAGGGAACACCATTGCCATGAAGGGGTGTACCTGGTCTGAAACGGTGTTTAGGTAGGTGGCACATGTCAAATTGATGTCCACATGAATGGCCGGACCCCGGGTTTCCCAGCAGAACATTGCCCAGAGCATCACACTCCCTCCACTGGCTTGTCATCTTCCCACAGTGCATCCTGGTGCCATCAGTTCCCCAGGTAAACGGTGCACATGTACACGACGGTTCACGTGATGTAAAAGAAAACGGGACTTATCGGACCAGATGACCTTCTTTCACTGCTCCAAAGTCCAGTTCTGACATTTGTGTGCCCATTGCAGGCACTTCCGTTGCCCTCGTGTATTGATAAGCCTTGGGATGCCCAACACCCTGTTGCTGGTTTGTGGTTTGTCCCTCCTCAGACCACTGTTGGTATGTACTCATCTGGCCATAACAATTTGGTCCTTGTCAAAGTCGCTCAGGTCTTTACTCCTGCCCATTTCTCCTGCATTCAACACGTTGAATACAAGAACTGATTGTTCGGTTACCATCTAATCTACCCGGACCTTGACATGTGGCCTTGTTAGGAGATGATCAATGTTATTCGATTCATCTGTGAATGGTCATAATGTTTTGGCTCATCGGTGTATATTGACTTTAACTTATTGGTTCAGCAATAATTTCCTCAAATCATTGCTTCGCCATGACAGTCGGACAGTCCACACTAATTTCCCCTGTAGCACCTCTTGTGGCAACACGGAGAATGCAATGCATACTTGCGTTGTGTTAAGAATTGCATTCTGACCCATTTTGAAACACAACAACGCACAATATCGAGCTTGCTTAACTAAAAGCATTTGCGTTCACGTTCTTGCGTAGAGTATGTTTCGGCCTTAAAGTCAATACTGTAAGGGGTTGTTCACACAGGACACGTTCTTGCATTCCATCTGCGACATTTTTTAAATTGTTTTATGTACACATGCGCCAGACGAATGTCTTTAAGTGCTTTTTCACCATTGGGCTGAACGGTTACGGGCACAGTGAGTAATGGTTCCAGGAGCATTTCCACTTGAGCATGGATCGATACGGTATGATTACAAACCATTCCCGGTCCTGAATTCTCAGAACAGTTAGCTAACTGTACTCAGAACAGGAAACCGTGCTGGTGGAAAGGCTTTACTGATGTGGCGACTCATGATACAGTGGAAAAAGAAACCGTAACCATGCCAACAAGTCTGGATTGGTACGGAACACTACAGTTCCAAAACAAGAGCTGTTCAGTCCAATGTTGGACAAGTGCCTTTTTTTTTTTTTGAGCTGTGTATTGCTGTTTTTTTCAGTCTTGCGCCAACACAGTTTTAAAACAATGGACCAATCAGATGAATCTGGGGGCAGGATAAACATCTCAGAGTGCATGGAGTGTGTACATTAGCAACGGTATTGAAGTTAAAGATTAAGCATGTAATTTCTGCACCACTAGCGTCACCACACAAAATCGCAAAAATAATGATTGTTTTCAAACTGTTTCCAAACACTCCACTCATCTTCCTTTGGTTGGACAAACAAATAGTCCCGCCCCAAAGTCACATGATTGATTGAGCCAATGTTGCCATGTCGGGCTTCTTAAACAAACAATGTTTAGATAGTGTCACAGAGCCGCAGTGTTTAAACTTTTTGTGGGGATTAACCTACGAATGGATTAATTACAGCTGACTATTTTACAGTTGACTAAATTACACACTATAGACACATTTAATAGAGCTATAATGCCTTCTACAGAACGCATCCTGTGAAAACGGCCCTTTAAAAAATGCTTGGAAACAATCCTTAACAAATTAGAGAAACTACTCACCTTTTAGTGATCCAGCGTGCAAATCCAAAGGTCTCATAGAGTCGTAAGCAAAAGTTCAGAGGTGTATGAGAATTGTTATTGTTATCCCCAAATCACAGAGTGCAACAGTGTCCAAATAGAGCCAAATGGCAGCATTGCCAGGGTGTGACGATATGTGTTTCTGCAGTTTAAGAAACACAGAAACTCAAATTCAAGAAAAAAAGGGTTTGTTATGGGAAAGTGGCAGCACAGTGTTCTGATTGGTTCAGGATGATAAGGGTACAGAGAGATGCTGATGGTGTGTTTACTGTCCTGTGGCCATTTACGCTGCGAACAAACATATGTCTGTTTATCTATATTTTTTTACCCCCTAACCCTTCCCCCTAAACTTTACCCTCACATAAACCTTTCTGTATTTTTAGATTTGTATTAAAACATTTAGTACATTCTAAAAACAAGACATATTTAATTGGAAAGCAAAACTTCTTAAGATATTAAGACATGATTTCAGAGAAAATATGGGGAATATGTGGAGTTTTGAAATGGTAGTTTCAAAACTCCATACGGGGAATACATGGTTACCCTGACAAAGTTTTTTTTTTTTTAAGTATGAACTTCAATAAAGATGTATTTAAGATGTATGCCTAAATTAAGGCAGATTTTCAAATGGGGTAATGGAAAAAGTTAATTTGAGATACTGTATGAAAACAAGTCTTATTTTGCTTCTCAAGTAAATGTATCTGGCACACAGATCAAATGAATCTTTGACCTTGACAAGGTGAGAGTTGTGGCATTATCATACTTCAACACTAGAGGGAGTCACTGTGTCACTCTGGTTACAGGTAACACACTTGAATACAAAGTGAATAGTCAACCTTTCTATCAGTCCTGTTAACAGTCTCGGCTTAGTACTACCACTGAAACCCAAACAAATCCCTTGTACAGACAGGAGTTTTGCTGTGTGCTGAGTTACCTATAGTGTTGTAGGGCTTTACTGGTTGTTTAGATCAGTGTTACTATCAGAAATAATTAATAATTATTTCTGTAGTTATTAATCAATATTTAAATTAATTAATTGTATCTAACTCATTAAAACCTCATATGGGACTCCAGTAAATGTAGTGTGCTACGTTTAGGAGCAAGTTTGGTTATTAGCAATAATTAATAATTATCAAAGATAATTATTAATTATTAAAATCAACAGAACATTGATGAGAATCAATGTTAGCTTTTTTTAATCCTTTAAATCAACAGTTATCAAAGATAATCGTTAATTGTTAACGTCGATGAAACATTAATTAAAATTAACACTAGCTTGTTGATCATTCAAATTCAACAATCAAAGATAATTATCAATTATCAAAAATCAATAGAATATTAATAAGGATTAACATTGACGGGGCACCACCCTGAAATCAGGGGCTAATAACCGAATATTAAAACAGTCTCAATATTAGATTGTTTTCTTAGGAAAATCGACATCCGAAGAATATCGATTTTCGGGAAAAAAAACAATGAATGAAGGTTTGAATCCGAGCACTGACATCCCATCAGCATGACACAGGTCTATGCAAAACAAACCAAAACACTTCTCTTTGTAATATAAACAAAGTTTATTTATGCAGTAATATCAATTAATAATTAATACAATGCAGTCAATAAACTTCAGACTTACAACTACAAACTAAACAGTGATATGATTAGATATGGAAATAAAAATAATCCTATAACACACATGGTGTGTGTGTGACAGTGTGTGTGTGTGTGTGTGTGTGTGTGTGTGTGTGTGTCAGTGTGGTTAGTGAGAGAGAGAGAGAGAGAGAGATGATTAAGTGACAGCCCGAAAGCTGATTTCACGATAGCTGGAGATAAAGCAGCTGTGTTCATCACTCAGAGACGCGGTTTTACGAGCGGATCCATTAGAGTGTTCGGTTGAACACAGAGTAATCTCAACTCGTCCAGCGAGATGGAGATTGTATGGCTACAGTTTCAAGTCGGACATTACTTCCTTGTGCCACGAGGCTGCACCGGAGAGCAGCAAAAAGCTACATCCGTATTCGGTGAACTAAGTCGCTGGAAGCAACTTTGGAAGCATTTCAGAATTATTTGAAGTCCTGATGATGTCATGTTTGAGGGACGTTCTGTTGTGTGCCTCATCCAATAGGAGTTGAGTGCTCGATCCTTTAGTGAGCAAGGCTTCATGGATTTGTAGTCTGTTTTGGACTCCCTTTGTTTGATTTCGGCGCGATTTTTATCAGTAAGATTTACGACTTAGAAGGAGGGGGCTTGAGGAATGTTTTTTATGACTGTTAGGCCTGCCTTTGTCTTCTATCTGAATACATGAGGCCCAACAGTGTGTTCAGATGATCACAGATGTTGTTGCTATTTTAACTGTAGCTGTACTGTACTCTAATCATTGTTGTTTAGCTACTGCAGTCCAAATAGGACGTCTTTGTTGCCGCAATAGACACAATTACTTTTCAAACCCTCTAGTTTGCAGGTCACTCCCTGGCCCTCATCTTTTGCATAAGCAGCCTAGATCAGTATAAGCTTTGTCCTAAAACATTGTAAGATGCCTTGCTGTCTATACGGCCCACTTAGATAGCCAGTTTCCTTCTAAGCATCCTATGTAGAACCTCATATCTGACTGATTTGGAATTGCACAATGCTCTAATCAGCAAAATACACAGTACACAAAAATATTGTACATTTTTTATTTGATGAACCTTTTAGGATTTAATAAAATATAAGATGTAGGCCTATAATAAATATTTCTCTCAACAACGCAATGTTTTGAAACAAGCAATATATATATATATATCTTTTTATTGTTTAGTTAAGTTAAAAGTCTTTGCCTGTATTTACATAACAAACACGTTGCAAAAGATTATTTAATTTAGTCAGTTCATTAATTACAGTAAATCACTTTATTTTTCAATTAATAATTGCTCATTTAATATATATATATATATATATATATATATATATATATATATATATATATATATATATATACATACATGTATATAATTTTTTTTTTCAGAGTGATTCATCTTATCTTATACAATAATACCTTTATAGCAAAGTCCACAGTAAAACAGATCTCACACCCTCACTATGTCCGAAAAGTATACAGTTGCCACTTCAGCAAAGCTGCTTGTCCAGTTTTCATATCTGTGTGTGGTAACTTTTGTATCTGTTTTTTTCCTGCAGAATTTAAAGTTTCCTGGTTCTGTCGTAGCACCACTGCTACTAACATAACAAGCTCTTGTGTGTCTCTGGGTGTGTCTACACTCAAGACAATAGCTGTCTTACATTTCACAGCGGCTTTCCATTTATCTGAAGCCGCAGGGCATTAAGATCACCAATGCACTGAATCGAACTAAACCACCAAATTTAGCAAATAAAGGATCAGCAATTCAACTCATAAGCGCCTGTGACTTGATGAGAAAACATCCACAATGATTCATATAGATAAAAAGATTTCTTCTAAGAATTATTCTTGAGCAAAAACAAAATAGAAAAAAGAACAATACAAACTCATTTTCCATTTGATACTCCATGCACATGAATTGTTTGCTAACACTACAATAAGGTTCTATTAGTTAATGCATTAGGTATTATGAACACTATTGTAAAGTGCTACCAATTGTTTTATTGCTGTTACTTCTGTGTTTTCAAACTACCATTTCAAAACGAAATATCCTAACCTGAGAGTACTTATAGATTCATATCACTACTTTGGGCTTTTGATGTTTCCAAAAATAATAGTCAAATATTAATTTTTTTTCGTAGTCTAGTTTATATTTTAGTCAGCTTCAAATAATACAAAATACCCCAAGTAACAATGACATGAGGTATTTGATCTGTATTTCACAATAAATCATATAAAAAAATAAAAATAAAAACATTAAAACAATTCTTCATCATTTTCATCAATCGGTTCTCAGCGTGCTTATATTTACATCCTTAAAAAAGCCTATATTGCTAACAATATTTATATTGTTTTGCCAAAAATGCCAAAAACACAATACACATGAAATGGAAAAAAAGAGTGAAATGTGCAACTAATGTTGTTACCTTTGAAAAATAAACATTTCGACACATTTTTATAAAAATCCTTTGTTTACAACAAGTCCATTTACTATTTCACTTCCTCTCTAACACGCGTGCACACATACAGTACACAAACGCAAATACGCACGCCTTTGAAATGTCCTGCTGTATTTCAGAGATAAGCGACAGCGCTGCGGGCAGACGGATATCGGGATGGATGTATGAAGGACTGTTGCCTCGATGGCTGGATAAATGACTGCTGTCTGGACGGTTGGTAAGAAGTCTGAATAAATGATGGTGGGTCAGAAGGATGGCTATAAACAGATCTTGGTTGGGGAACATAGGCCACAGGTTGAGGCTGATAGGCCACATAGGGGGCGTTCCTTGCATACATGTATCTGTTTGTGTCCGGGCCTTTGTCTAGGGGGCCGTTACAGCAGACAAATATGCAACCACCAGCAAACAGGAACGCAGACGACACCCAACCAATGTAGAGTGCTTCACCTAGTTCCCTACGCTGGGCGTCGATGAGTAGCGGGTTGTAGAAATCTTGAATGATAGCGTGGCCGGTCCATGAGACGGGAATGATGCAGCAGAGGCAACCCATAAGAATCATGCAACCGGATATGATTAGAATCATGCGCTTGGCTCGGTCGTTGTCCTGGATGCACGCCGTACATCTCATCCCTGCGATCGCAATCAGTAAACCTAGACCGGTCAAAGCTACAGAGCAGCACATGAGTCCCCTAGCGGCCTGGAGGTCAGGAGACAGTGCCAGCAAAGAATCGTACACTTTACACTGCATACGAATGTTTGCTTGCCGGTAGCAGTTCATCCACAATCCCTCGTATCGAGTCTCCATCACAATGATGTTCTCGCCGATAAAAGCCGTCACCCTCCACATCGGCATTCCAGTGCTGGCCGCCGCTCCAATGAGCCCTATCAGGGTCACGCACATTCCCACAATCTCCAGAGCGCCGTTGGCCATGACTGCTAAACTCCAGAGTTCTGTGAGCGTGAGATGTGAGGAGAGGTTTGGAGTGCAAGCTTCGCCCTGGACTGTTTTGCATTCCTCTGGAAATGGAGCTGATAGGTGTTACACCTGTTCCCAGCCTCCTCCCTTTACTCAAGGAAGGGAGGGAGTGCTGGAACTGGTTGCTATGAAAATTAATCCCCTATGCATGTGTTTGTGTCTGGTTTGTGTGGCTTTGGGAGGAGCATGTAGCCGTGTTGCTGTTTGCTTAGTAGGTTGCATTTTGTTGCAGGGATTCTGCTAAAGGGAATGTCCACCAAAAAACATCCTGTCAATATTTCCTCATCCTAATTTTGTTCCAAACCAGTAGGACTTCCTTAATATTCTTAACCTAAAATGCTGCCTATCAACTCCTTTTGTGTTCCAAAGACTATTCAGGTCTGGAATGACATGAGGATGAGTAAATCAGGACATCATTTTCTTTTTCCTTTTTTCGCCTATATCTATATACTTTAAATAAGGAAGCACAGCTGAAGCAATTACTAATCAGCCAGATACATGCAAACCAAGGTCATACTCACAACTCTCAACTGATGTCAATGATTAACATGCTAGGTGTTGTGCCTCATTAAACTGCTGTCTGAAATGTTCAAAAAACATTCTTGAAATCAGCTGATGCTTTAATGTTGATGCTTTACCTTTGGGTAACCTTTGGATTGTTTAAATTGTTTTAATAGAGTATTTCTGTGGTTAACAGGCTGTTATTAGCAACCTGATGTCTTGGAAATTACATGACTGTGGTGAAATTTTTTCGAAAGGACATTACGTGGTTCATTACACGTATCGCGGAAGTTCCGAGGTGAAATGTCCAATGTTTGGCACTTAAAGAGAGTTACATATTCTCCCAAACAGATTACGTTTTTAATGTTAATGCTCTATTAAGTTTTAAATCAACAAAAACCAACCCCACTACCAGGGTTGGGGAGTAACGGAATACATGTAACTGGATTACATATTTAAATACAAAATATAAGTATCTGTATTCCACTACAGTTACAATTTAAATCAATGGTAATTAGAATACAGTTACATTCAAAAAGTATTTTGATTACTGAAGAGAATACTTTGCATTTTATTGTCATTTGTTTCATTTCATATTTATACATATAAATGATGCGATCCAAAGTGCATTTGAACAGCGGTGAAACACTTTCTTATGATGTGTTACATTCATACGAGCAGACAGAGAAGTAAGTTTGAAGTAAGTTTGGAGCAGAAGAAATAGAAATAAACCTTGTGTAAATTGTCAGCTTTACGCTAAGCTAAAATGCTATTTCTAGACATTTTACATGCACATGTTACCAGACACGATCATATTTTTCTATCAAGAAAATTCACATTGGATCATAATTTCTTTTTTCTAGTGAGATCTTTGATATTAGGGCAAAAATCATATTCTTGATGATAATTTTTGTATTGTTTTCCAGTAAAAATATCTAAAAATCCTTAAAACAAGATCAGCTTGATTGATCTTGTTTTAGAAACAACACTGCATAAGATATTTAAGTTTTTCAGAGAATGTATTTTTAACATGTGTTTTAGTCTTACTGTACTGGCAGAGTTTTTATAGTCAAAACAAGTGAAAAAATCTACCAGTGCTGAAGAAGTAATCCAAAGTATTTAGATTACATTACTGACCTTGAGTAATCTAACGGAATACATTACAAATGACATTTTACAGCATGTATTCTGTAATCTGTAGTGGAATATATTTCAAAAGTAACCCTCTCAACCCTGCCCACTACCTTGAACCTTAAACCTAAACCTAATTGATAATGTCATAAAAAGCAAATGTGAGATGAAAAACGTAACTGATGAAACAAACACGTCCTTTTGTTGTGCTTCTATGACACTTTTGGCTCTCGTGTGCTCTTCAGGACTCGAACCTCAGTTAGAGGTCTGCAATATGACATGGGCTTTGGGCCAGGTTAGGGTCATTTTTTTTTACAAATAAAGAAAAACTAAACAGGCCTACCTGACTTGTTTCACACACAAGCTCTCTTTCACAGACATGCGCGAAC
Organism: Myxocyprinus asiaticus; assembly: GCF_019703515.2. Lineage (NCBI taxonomy): Eukaryota > Metazoa > Chordata > Actinopteri > Cypriniformes > Catostomidae > Myxocyprinus > Myxocyprinus asiaticus. The sequence goes on along the minus strand of NC_059374.1, from coordinate 40,030,220 downwards.
AGACAAGTTAGGGACCATTCACAACGATCGGTTTTGTTTGTGTCTGCTCTATATTTCCATAGTTTTTCTATGTAAACACGGACTGGACAACATCATTGACCGTTGCACCACATCTCACTTTTTTTTCAGCGTCTCGTGCAGGACCGGCGCATTTTTTAGACACTGTGTCAAGTTAAAAAATGAACCTGCATTCCGCTTGATTCGTTACACTGCTCCTAGCTTGTTTTTAGCGCAGGTGTCAAAAAGATTTAACGTTCAGAAGAAGTTCTGGCTGCAAAGAGGACTTCAAGTGACTGTTACACAGTTACACATGATTCCAGATTGTTCTACACCAAGCAAAGTTTCGACACTTGAGAAAAAAAAAAAAAAGATTTTCCCCTTCTGGTACAGGTCGGGTTCGGGTTTCAGTTTAAGGCCTGTGCAGACCCCAAACCCCAAACCCCAGAAGAGTTTCCACTAAGAAATTTTGGTGATAAAGTTTGCTGGACAAATTGGTAAAAATCCGGTCAACTAATTTCGGTGTCAATTTTGCGCAGTAAATGCGATGGAATATGCGATATAGGCTAATAATGACACAATCAACTCAAATTAATGATAAACGTTTGTTCATTATTGCTTCTTGTTCATAAAAAAAAAAAAAAGCCATCACAGAATTAGCATCTAATTTTAAAAAACAAACAATAGGGGCAAAACAAAACAACTAAACTGCAATTTGCCACATTTGTTACATTTATAAATATTAAAATAACAAATCGAAAGGTTATGTCATATAATTTCTCACCTTGGCTAATTTTCATGGCTCTTTATTTTTATGACTTTTTCCCTCCGATTTTTCATAGCACAAAAGCGTTTTGCTGCCAAAATGAAGTCAAGTGTGTCCAGGGTTTTTTCAACCACTTGAGATTCACATAAGCCTTGTGTCCTTCTCTCCAGAAGATGTCAATGCAAGGCTGTTTTAACGTGATTCTGAAGTGAGAACTTTCTCACTTCAGGGCACGCAAAACTGGAATGAAGCAAGCTGCTTTTGCAGTGTTCGGGACACAATGCGCTATAGTCACGGATTAGGACTCCGCAAGCTGTTGGGAAAGTTTAAACCTCCGTGGCAGTGAAGCGCTGTTATAATTGGCATGACATCACACTGTACACTTGTGGCACCAACAAAAGGGGTTGCTGACACATTTTGTAAATATTTTCATCAGACATTGATGTTTGAATTTGTCAGACATTAGGACATTTTAACAGTCAAAAATACTGTAATTACCAGCTAACAGAAACCCTGAACCCTGGTACTTTGATCACAAGTGCAATGCTCTATCAACTGAGCTACCATGCAATTTGATTGCACTCAAACAAGCTTGTAAATATAGTTGGTTATGTAATGCAAATGTTAAAATTGTAAGTCCTGCACTGTAGTAAAAGTGTTTAAATGAGCCACGTCAAAATCATTTTGAGAAAATGTAGTTACTAATGTAATTAATCGTAATGAAAGTGATCGATTAATCGAGTACTCATACAGCTTTAAATATCCGACTAGTAATAACACTACTCGAATATTGCTTTGATTTCATTTTCTGCTTCCATCACCTAAATCTTGCCGTTACAACTCAATGCTTTGGTTGGTGCTGTGGATGCATGATGTTATAAAAGGAATAGTTCACCGTAAAATGGTCTTAATAAAGTGACCTACGTGGTTCCCAGCTGTTGTAGTCATCCGTCTCAAGGTTCGACATGTTGTGCATTCTGAGATGCTATTCTTCTCACTACAATTGTACAGAGCGGTTATCTGAGTTACCGTAGCCCTTCTGTCAGCAAGAACCAGTCTGGCCATTCTCCTCTGACCTCTCTCATCAACAAGGTGTTTCTGTCCGTAGAACTGCTGATCACTGGAGTTTTTTGTTTTGTTTTTGGCACCATTCTGAATAAACTCTAGAGACTGTTGTATGTGAAAATACCAGCAGTTACAGAAATATTCAAACCAACCCATCTGACACCAACAATCATGCCACGGTCCAAATCAAGGAGATCAGTTTTTTTTCCCCATTCTGAAGGTTGATGTGAACATTAACTAAAGCTCCTGACCCGTATATCTGCATGATTTTATGCATTACACTGCTGCCACACGATTGGCTGATTAGATAATCGCAAGAATACTGTAAGTAGATGTACTGGTGTTTCTAATAAAGTGCTCAGTTAGTGTATGTTTCAATGTGTAAGTGCAAGTGTTTTTTTAGTCTTTTTTTAATCTAGATGTTGTTCATGCATAGTGCTGTTTTTTACATAAGAGAAACGGGTTTCCCACGGTTGAAGGTTGAACTTAAATTCTAAAAAATTTTTATGTTAGAGTACTCTACTTTAACATTACTCCAAATGCCCATCCCTACTTATTAGAGGTGTTTGCAAAGGCAGTTACTATTGCTTATACATATTTTTCAAAATCCCTAGACCTCAGTATTAAACTCGGCCCAAAAAGTCTGTGCTACATTAAATCAGGAAACTTGTGTAGCAGAGGATGCGATTACTTTTCTAAGATATTGGATTGATGATATTTGCCTGGTGGACACTAAAAATAAATGAATAAATAAATAAACACATTTGCTTTCAAGGAAGCATCCAAGCTATATCTAGGTAAGCTTGTGGGCTCTTTTTACATGGGCCTGCACTTAACCACCTAGACACCACCCCAAACACCCTAGCAACATCCTGGAAACCATTTACAATTCCCCAGAATCATGGAGATGATTTTTGGGCAGCCAAGCGCCTTTCATATTTTCTTATGAAATGTAAACATCCAATTGTATTTGCAGCCAAAAGAGCTGACAGTAACTGCAACCATAAAGTTTTTCATTATTTTTGGACTGTTTTTTATTATTTTTTTTATTTTTTTATTCAGTTGAGCCTGAATGAGAGTTCTGGTGAATAGGTTGACGTTATTTTAACGCACTGATCTTACAGTAGATCATGTCTCTCTTTTGTATGTCTCTCTGTAATATCTGCTGTAAATTTGCATTATAGGTGTGACAGTTGTAAGTTCTGGAACATTTCCACTGACAACAGAGGAGAAACAAACACGGTCACCTCTCATTCAGCCATCTACCTCAACTGGTTTTACCAGTGCCACCAATGCTGGACTGAAATAAAAAGAAAAAATATATATATATTGTTTAGTCAGATCCACGAAGGGAATATTTTAAGACTCTGAGACTCACTGTGTTCAACTATAGATTTAGACCAGGCACTAGTATATCCATTCTTAAACATACATTTTTATTATTTTTTACATATTTTTTTCTACATATGTTTAGACCAGTGCTTACAAATTGACAAATAATAATAAAAAAACACAAGAAAATATACACAATTACGTCACATATCCAAACGTGTTCTTAAATCACTGATAACAGTTAAATGCTATGTGGAAATATTCCACTTTTTTATTTATTTTTTTAAGTTGCTGTTTCCTTAAGACACTTCCATTTTAGCTGATATTACCCCTTGTTTTTGTGCAAATGTAAATTGTGAGCAGTCTTTTATACAAGACAAAATTGAATCTCAAGGAAATGCATTCATAATCAAGAAAAGCAAATTTAGCACTCACATACTGTATATTTACAGTCTCACAGATAATGAACAGTACTTAAAGGGACATTTCACCCAAAAATCTGGCAACTTTTTAGCCTCAGTTACCATTCACTTTCTCTGTATGGAAAAAAGATGCAGTGAAAGTGAATGGTGACTGAGGCTAAAATTCTGCCTAACATCTCCATGTGGATGTGTAAATCACAGAATTTACTACCCCTTACTAACGAGAGCCATCTGGCCATCTTCCTTTTTATTGCTGACACCAAATAATCCTTTCGATTGAATAATCCATTTCAGTCTCTTTTAGAAGTCTCTTTTGGAGATTTTTAATGGTAAAACACAGTACTCGCTCACTGTCTGTCTCAGTATCGTGGTGGGTTATAGACCGCAGGTGGTGCTGGAGAATACGCTGGCTGATAGCTGTATGCAGGCTGGTAAGTGTAAGCGGGCTGGTATCCGTATCCGGGCCTGTACGAGTAGTTATACGGGGCTGATCCGGCCCGATACAGCACTGATGCCATGTCCTCCTTGTCCTGGGTCCGTGGAGCGTGTCGACAAAGCAGAATCACTCCAGCACTGAAGAGAACAGCCGAAGTGACCCATCCGATGTAAAGCGCCTCTCCAAGCTCTCTGCGCTGGGCGTCAATCAACAGCGGGTTGTAGAAGTCCTGAATGATCACATGACCCGTCCAGGAGACGGGAATGAGTGTGGTTATGCAGCCAGCCAGGTACAAACACCCTCCGCTGACCAAAACAATGTGTTTGGTCCTAGGACGGGAGTCTATGAGTCGCGTGCAGCGCATTCCGACGGCTGACATGATGCAGGCGAAGGTGGTGAGCGCCACGGAGGCACACATCAGACCCCTGGCGGCCTGGAGGTCAGCTGGAAGAAATAGCAAAGAATCATACACTTTACACTGCATACGGATATTGGCTTGCCGGTAGCAGTTCATCCACAAGCCCTCCCAACGTGTCTCCATGACAATGATGTTCTCCTGAATAAAGGCTGTCACCTTCCACATCGGGAGACCCGTGACGGCAGCAACGCCAATCAGTCCGATAAATCCGATGACCAATGCTATGACCTCACAGTAGATAGATTCCCGTCGTTTTCTCTTCTCAATCTTGAGTTGTTCCTCATACGCCTCCTTTTTCGCCTTCTCATCCGTGTAACCGGTGTAGGCGCTGCCACTGTAGGGTTTGCCCACGTAGGACTTGTCCACATAAGACCCGGCCGTGTACGACATGATCTTGCAATGCCAGGAGGAACTGAAGACGAATCAGACAGCTCTCTCTCTGTTGATGTATCCTTCACGGATGGTGTTTCTCAAATAAGACCGGAACATCCAGATGAGAAGTATTTACACCCAAGGAAAAATGTTAATGATGTTATGTGAATAGACTGGTTCACCAGCTCTTGGAGCATCTGATAAACACCTCAAAGGAAACTGGTGATACTTGAATTGTTCAAACAATTGTGGCGACAGTGGCTCACAGCTGTTAGTTGGCTTCTAAATTAAAAAAAATATATATCTTTAAGAAGGAGAATTGAATTAAAAAAAATATATAATTATACAATTATATAATAAAACATTTTTTTAGGTGAATGGTCAAAAAAAGGTAATTTTTAGAGTTCTCAGTCATGTTTCATTGACGTAACAACTTTGTCTAAGATGTTTTTCTTAAAAAACCTTAGGAGAAATATAGACACAAATGAGACAATTGTTAATATAAAGTAACAGTATAGAGCTACTGTATAAAATGAATGTGGATAGCATAGTTTAGTAGTTTACATTTACATGTATTGTGAATGCAACTCTGAAGGTTCACTTATTCTGACATTGCTTTATTCCAAATATTTGTGTCTGTATACGTCACCATACATAGTAAATGACATGCAACAACATTAGATGAATTGTCATGCCATATAGTGGTTCTAGCTTGTATGGCGCCCTGGATGAAACACCCTTCAGCTTGTTCACTTTCTGTGGCATTTTTTGACCAGAGCCCCCCTTCATTTCTGACCTGAATGACTTTTGATCGCAGACTTTGGTATCTTGGCAAATCTGAGCCCAGTTTGAGACATTATTGAAACACATATGAGATTGCTAGGATCTTTAGGAGACTTTATTAACTTTAAAAAAAAAATCACTTCCTGCCAGCAGTCGACACATCACAATGCTGTTGTGTGACGTAAACGCAATGGCACGTTCACGCGAGAAGTCAGAAGAGCGCTTTGTATACAACAGAGGAACGGACGTCACACGAGAGTTAGGCCATTTCAAACAGCAATGCAGCGCTGGATGGAAGCAACGATTTAAAGTTAAAAACGTTTTAATTATCCATTTGTTTCTTACACCAACCTATCAGTTTGCTTCAGAAGACATCCACTGATCGACTGGAGTTGTGTGGATTAGTTTTATGCTGCCTAAATATGACTTTTGGACTGTCAAATAGGCAGCAGTCTAGTGGCACCCATTACCTTGCATTGTATGGACAAAAAGAGATGAAATGTGCTTATAAAAATCTTCACTTCGGTTCTGCTGAAGAAGGAAAGTCATACACATCTGGGATGGCTTAAAGGTGAGTAAATCATGAGAGAATTTTCTTTTTTGGTTGAACTAACCCTTTAAGGAGTTCCTGATGCGATTAGAGAGCTTGAATTCCCCCTGAAGTCCCTGAGCTTTACCTGCTGTTTCCTTCTGCTGCTCTATCTTTGTGAAAGGTCAGGTGTGTTACAGGTATTACTGCGTTTCCAGGTATGATGCTGAGCCAGAAATTGTGTTAAACAGGTGATGGAGGGTGGAACATGAGAGGGATTGATTTCAGTCTCAACACAAACACACAAACACACACACACACACACACACACACACACAGTCTGAGGGTTGGCTGAATAAGATATGCTATCGCATCATCAAACTCCGGTCTAGCATCAGTGTGGTTTACATTTAGTTTCACTTACAGTAAATACATGCTGCTTGTTTTGAGCATATCAGCGTGGATATGCAAGTAATTTCACTAAGAGAATGTCTCAGAAAGACACTATGTTTCCGCATATTTTTTCTGTCAGGTGAACATTATGTAGAGGGTACAGTAAATGCCATAGCCAAAAGAGACGGCACAAGTGTGTATGAAAAGCACAGCATGCTTAAACAAATAAAAAAATTATGCTTCAAGCCCCCTTTACAGAAAAATAAAAAAGTATATCTCTATAATATCTTGATTGTTTCTACTGGATAGTAATAGGATTAAATGGAGAGCAAATGGAGCCTTATGCTTAAGTCTCCTGCCTCTCAGATTTTTCTCATGAGAAGACACTAAATGCACGTGTCTCCTCCAGAGTTTCAGAAGAGATCTCAACAATATCTCAAACTGTTCTCAGATTCAATCAAAAGCCTAATGTTTCACCGTTGAACTCATTTCCCATCAAATTTCATCAAGACAGCTGTGCAGTCCATATTAATTTCATAGCTCTATACTCTTAGGAAAAATTTAGGGAAAAATCTGATATGTGAATAAAACATCACTAAGAACTCTGAGTTATGCACAGCAAAAAATAATTTGCATATATTTTTTGAGTATTTTTGTCTTGTTTTCCAGTAAAAATATCTAAATATCCTTAAAACAAGCAAAAATTAATTGAGAATTTAAATGACTAAAAAATGAATACATTTCAGAGAAATCTACCAAAATTTGGTGGGGTTTATGCATAAAACATGAAATATATATATATATATATATATATATATATATATATATATATATATATATATTTGCCAATGAGGTAAGTCAATTTTTTCTTGTTTTATGCATAAACCCCACCAGATTTCTAAGATTTCTCTGACAACAAGACAAAAAATCTTTTGTCATTAAATTCTTAAGTAATTTTTACTTGTTTTAAGGATATTTAGATATGTTTACTGGAAAACCAGAAAAAAATACATACAATAATTTTTTTGCAGCGTGAAAGAACAACCTCTGAGCAATAAAAGTTTGCTCTATAGGAAACCAACATTTATATCACTTTATTTTAACCATAATATGTACAATATTTAGAAATACACACTACCAGTCAAAAGTTTTGAAAAATGTACTCATTCTTTATTATAATTTATTTATTTTTATTTTTTTTTAGAATAATAGTAAAGTCATCAAAACTATGGAATAACATAAATGGAACTATGGGAATTATGTTGTGACTAAACAAGATCCAAAATAAATCAAAACTGTGTTATATTTTAGCATCTTCAAAGTAGTCACCCTTTGCCTAGAATTTGCAGACATGTACTCTTGACATTTTCTCAATCAACTTCTTGAGGTATCACCCTGGGATGCTTTTTAAACAGTATTGAAGGAGTTCCCATCTATGTTGGGCACTTATTGGCTGCTTTTCTTAATTATTCGGTCCAAGAACTTCAAAAACTTTTATTTTTTAATTAAATTTTAGATTTATAATGAAATAAATTAATATGGTGGAACAATTATATTTTTGTCTACAAAACTAATTTCAAACATTTAAGCATACGCCTTCAGATCAAAAGATTTTTAAGATCATGAGAAACATTTCAGTCAAGTGTTTCAAAACTTTTGACCGGTAGTGTACATTACAAAGTAATTGAACATAAAAGCAAAAATAGCAGAATCTTTTTTATTTTTTAGAAATACTGTTTTAGAAAGTAAATTTTTTGTGTAAGCATAAGGTTAGTTTCATGTATCTTAACAAATATTTACCATAGTAACCACAGTTTCCACATTGTTGCTAAGTTGTTATAGGTATGTTATGGTTTCCGACTTGGACAACACTCCATTTAATCAAGCACATTTACATGCACATTCTTACACCGATTATGCTTAATAAGCCACCATTGTATTAGGCCATTTTACTGGCTTAAATGGTTTTCCTTAATCAGGGTAAGGTCATAAACGTTACACATAAACCAATCGACAGAGGTAGATTTTTACCAGTGTTCTTACCAACTTATCCAATGTGTGCCTGTTTATGTTTTGCTATGTCATGTAAACACAGGTTTCTTGCGTTGTCAGATTTTTTCAATAAACTTATTTTCAGTGTATTGGCATGCATGTAAATTATCTCAACATGTAAGATAATTCAATGGTGTTCCTTTATCAGGGTAAAGTCGTGATCAGTTTAAGTGTTTACATTTTGACATCAAAAGCAAAGAATAATCAGATGATTTCAAGTCTCATGTCATGTCAAATCTCATGTCAATATTTCTTCCGTTGTCTGTTTTCTCGAATAAGATGATTTAGTAAATGCACTCAAAATGTTTGATAATCCATGAGGCTTGTGCCTCAGATCCCATATTATAATATAGTCAGGCACGTTGGACAAACTGAATGTACTGAAAATAGCCAGAGTCAGAAAGGAATTGGAATTGAACTATAATCAACTACCATTTATTTTATTGTCAGACGTACTGATTCTTCCGGTAAGAATTAGAAGATGTTCGACTCAACATGGACATTCTCTGTTTGTCCTCATCCACTGCTGCATACACCTCCTCCTCCTCTTCCTTTCTGCTTTGTTGGGAGAAACGGCAGAGCAGGATTACCCCCGCAATGATGAGAAAGATGAATGTGGCAAAGCCGACATAAAGGGCCTGTCCGATCTCCCGCTTCAGCGATTCCACCACCATGGGATTGTAGAAATCTCTGACGATGGTATTAGTGGTCCAGGACACAGGAAGTAGAGTGGCTAGGGAAGCGAGAACAAACAGGCAACCACCAACCACCAGAATCACTTTTTTGGCCCTGAAATCTTCTTGAAAACGGTTTGTCCCCCTCATTCCGAAGACGGATACCAGAACGGCAAGAACGGCCAGCGTTATGGCTGCACACATGAGTCCACGGGCCGCCTGGATGTCCGCTGGTAAGATGAGCAAGGAGTCATAGACCTTACACTGCATGCTAATGTCTGCCTGCCGTATGCAGGCCATCCACAGCCCCTCCCACTGCACCTCCATGATGATGATGTTGGGGCCAATGAAAGCCGTGACCTTCCACATGGGCATCGCGGTCACTGCTATGGTCCCTACAAGGCCAATGGTGCCCAGCACCAAGGCTAGGATCTCCAGTTTACCCCTCATGACGGCAGCAGCGTTGGTGACAGCTCTGGTCGTAAGCAGAAATAAGAAGAACTGAAACTGTCTTTGACACAAGTATCTGATAGGAATGAGGTAGGAGGGGTTTGGGCTATCAGTGCAATGCTGTAATACTAGTTTCTGCCAGCTGATGACAACTGGACTTGCAGAGCTGAGCTGGTCGAGATTTTTACCCTGCTCCTCACACAATGCTATCTAAGCACTTTTACTATAGCGCATCACTTGTACGGTGATAAATATAACCAACTACGTTTACAAGCTCATTCAAGCGTAATCAAATTGCGTGATAGCTCAACTGATTGAGCATTGCACTTGCGATGCAAAGTACCACTGTATGAGTCCTAAAGAGCACACGAGTCAACACGAGTCAAAAGTGTCATGAAAGTACCACAAAATTACGTGTTTGCTTCAGAAATTTTGTTTTTTATCTCACATATGCAATTTATGACTCTATCAGTTAGGTTTAAGGTTTAGGGTAGGGAGGTTAGTTTTGTTGAATTAAAATTCAATAGAGCATTAACCTTAAAAACCTCATATGTTTGGAACATTTAACTTGCATTTAGCGATGCACAGTGGACATTTCACCTCGGAACTGCCACAATATATGCAAGGAACCTAGTCATATAATTTAGACAGGAAAAGAACGTCTGAATGGCACATTGAGCGACCAACCGTGGTTTGCTTTGTTGTTACTTACCAATTAGGCAAATCTGAAATCGAAGATAACACAATAATAGACTAGCATGGAAAAACTGTTCACAAACGACTACAGAAAACAGAAGACATTCACGGAAAATGTTTAATGATTTTATGATCAGAATTTGTACTCTCTAAAAGTAATAAGTACTTATTATTTGGCAGACATAACTCAGAAAAGAGAAGCAAAATATACAGTTCTACTAGCTACTATGTGCTTCAAAGTGGACCATCATCCCTTACCAACAACTCTGAAAACTGTGCAATTAGTGGATGCTCAACAGTGATTCAATTTATTAAAATTTTTGAGTTGGATTTGGAAACAATTGACTAAATAAAATGGTCAGTCATTTCTGAATCAGTAATGTTATGGTAAATAAAATTCTTGGCAAAACAGACTTTATCCAGACACTCTAACAGCGAGTCATTATTATGTACTAAACAATTCCTGGTACAGCAATTCAGACAGATTCCCTCACTGCGATCTATAAGAAAAGAGCTCACAGTGAAGTATGTTTGGGCATCTGATGTGTTTAAACAGCTAAAGGGCATTTACAGAAAAATAATGGCATCACATGTGTTTTACTTTCTCTTTTCAATAAATAAAGAATTTTGACTCCTATTTATGCATTATTTGCCCCAACGTATTTAAATTAAATTGATTAAATCATGACTAAGTGTGTGATTTTAAGACCTCACAGAACCTTGTTTCACCAGAGCTAAAATGTCACTAATGTGAGCAGCGTTTCAGTAAAACACTGTGAGCTATAAAAGGTTAGAGGAGTTTCCTGAAGAGTCAACAGAAACTGTCAAACCTGTCTGACGAGTCAAACCGCAGTGACATCATCTGTGGAGTTTTATATGTAAACTTACACACAACACAAACACTTATTTTTCTATTATGGTGGGGACTTGCCATTGAAATATTTTCTATCTCCTAAACCTACACCTAAACTTAACCCTCACACAAACCTTTCTGAATTTGTACATTTTAAGACATATTTTTGCATGTTTCTAAAGACGTTTTTACTGCTGGTCCAGTGGTCTGTTGGCTGGTCCCCACAATGTCAGAGATTTCAGGTTTTAGTATCCTTGTGGGGACCAAATATCTGCAAAACCTGACCCCAACAAACATATTGTAAATGTCATTGGTGCATGTCCAAAAGGAAGTTTTGTTTTAAATTTGCCTGACAAAAAGAATGGAAATGTTTTAGTACCACATGAGACATGCAATCAAAAATACATGTGGGAGGTTGAATTACACTTTTGTAGAAATGTATTTTTTGATTATTTTTCATTCCTAAAGTAGCACTTCACTTTTGCTTGTTTACATAAATTGTTTGTGATTAGCACCATCTTGTGCATCTAGGTACAACTGCACATTGCAACCATGATATCAAAATCCAGAGGAAATTTTAATTATATATATATATATATACAGGTGCATCTCAATAAATTAGAATGTCATGGAAAAGTTCATTTATTTCAGTAATTCAACTCAAATTGTGAAACTCGTGTATTAAATAAATTCAATGCACACAGACTGAAGTAGTTTAAGTCTTTAGTTCTTTTAATTGTGATGATTTTGGCTCACATTTAACAAAAACCCACCAATTCACAATCTCAAAAAATTAGAATACATCATAAGACCAATAAAAAAAAAATTTTTAGTGAATTGTTGGCCTTCTGGAAAGTATGTTCATTTACTGTATATGTACTCAATACTTGGTAGGGGCTCCTTTTGCTTTAATTACTGCCTCAATTCGGTGTGGCATGGAGGTGATCAGTTTGTGGCACTGCTGAGGTGGTATGGAAGCCCAGGTTTCTTTGACAGTGGCCTTCAGCTCATCTGCATTTTTTGGTCTCTTGTTTCTCATTTTCCTCTTGACAATACCCCATAGATTCTCTATGGGGTTCAGGTCTGGTGAGTTTGCTGGCCAGTCAAGCACACCAATACCATGGTCATTTAACCAACTTTTGGTGCTTTTGGCAGTGTGGGCAGGTGCCCAATCCTGCTGGAAAATGAAATCAGCATCTTTAAAAAGCTGGTCAGCAGAAGGAAGCCTGAAGTGCTCCAAAATGTCTTGGTAAACGGGTGCAGTGACTTTGGTTTTCAAAAAACACAATGGACCAACACCAGCAGATGACATTGCACCCCAAATCATCACAGACTGTGGAAACTTAACACTGGACTTCAAGCAACTTGGGCTATGAGCTTCTCCACCCTTCCTCCAGACTCTAGGACCTTGGTTTCCAAATGAAATACAAAACTTGCTCTCATCTGAAAAGAGGACTTTGGAACACTGGGCAACAGTCCAGTTCTTCTTCTCCTTAGCCCAGGTAAGACACCTCTGACGTTGTCTGTGGTTCAGGGGTGGCTTGACAAGAGGAATACGACAACTGTAGCCAAATTCCTTGACACGTCTGTGAGTGGTGGCTCTTGATGCCTTGACCCCAGCCTCAGTCCATTCCTTGTGAAGTTCACCCAAATTCTTGAATTGATTTTGCTTGACAATCATAAGGCTGCGGTTCTCTCGGTTGGTTGTGCATCTTTTTTTTCCACACTTTTTCCTTCCACTCAACTTTCTGTTAACATGCTTGGATACAGCACTCTGTGAACAGCCAGCTTCTTTGGCAATGAATGTTTGTGGCTTACCCTCCTTGTGAAGGGTGTCAATGATTGTCTTCTGGACAACTGTCAGATCAACAGTCTTCCCCATGATTGTGTAGCCTAGTGAACCAAACTGAGAGACCATTTTGAAGGCTCAGGAAACCTTTGCAGGTGTTTTGAGTTGATTAGCTGATTGGCATGTCACCATATTCTAATTTTTTGAGATAGTGAATTGGTGGGTTTTTGTTAAATGTGAGCCAAAATCATCACAATTAAAAGAACCAAAGACTTAAACTACTTCAGTCTGTGTGCATTGAATTTATTTAATACACGAGTTTCACAATTTGAGTTGAATTACTGAAATAAATGTACTTTTCCACGACATTCTAATTTATTGAGATGCACCTGTATATATATATATATATATATATATATATATATATATATATATATATATATATATATATACATATATATATATAAAACTAAAAAAAGAGCCGCTTACGTGTTCGTGTCTTTTTCAAGATGGCGTTCCGTAAGTGTTTAGGGACACATCCCGCCGTCAGATCAGCATGAAAGCTGCATTCGCTGTCTAGGGGCCCACGCAGAAGCAGCTCTCATGGAGACAGACTACCCTCACTGCAAGTGCATGAGTCTCAAGATGCTTCGCTCGCAAATTGCCCTCGTTCTGAGGGATGACTCAGCCTCCCACACCCTCCCACCTGCCTCTTCTGTGACTTCCGAGGGATCATATGAGGAGGCATGGTGATGCAGCAAGGTCGAGCAGGATGAATTTTAGGTTAGCTGCGAGCCCCTCAATCTCCATGTACTGCGTCTATGCTGATACAATATGTGCGTGACGAGCTTCGGTCCTCTGCTGGAGCGCATGACCTCATCATGCTTGGCAGTTCTGATGCTGGGGATGATGTTATGTCTCTCACCGCATCTGGCAAATGGTCAATGGATGAAGTCCAGCGTCAGTGAGGGTGAGGAGTGTGCACGTGCCACTGACAAGGAGATGCTTTGCGTCCTTTCAAAGGCTTTCGAAGAGCTCGGTCTCGAGTGGTCTCCTATAGAGGAACCTGAAAAATCTCGCCTTGATGAATGGTTCCTGTAGTCCGTAAGTCGTCAAGCGACTGCGTTCCACAGACCTGCCCCATTCTTCCCGGAAATTCATAACAAATTTACAAAATCCTGGAGCACGCCCTATTCAGCTTGCTCACATACCGATTCCACTCTCCTCACCAAAGTGGACCACAGGGAAGACAAAGGTTATGCCCAGCTACCCCTTGTCGAAGAGGTGGTAGCGGCACATCTCTGCCCGGCGAGTAACAGGGTGTGGAAGTCACGCCTCGATCATCCTTCCAAACCGTGTCGACTTACGTCAGCACTGGCTGGAAGAGCATACTCAGCAGTGGGCCAACCTGGTTCAGCACTCCATGTGATGCCCATGCTTCAAGTGTTTCAAGCCAAGCTGCTCAAACAGATGAATGAGAAAGGCTTTGATCTGGAAATGTTCAAAGAGCTTCGCCCTGCTATGGACTTAATGCTGCGAGCCACGAAAGTTACTGCACTTAATTTAATTCCAAAAAGGATCAGTACTGCAACACAACCGACTAGCTCTGTCTCGAGTCAGTGCCCGGCTAAAAACACCACGTCTTCTGCATCAGCGGCGACTTTTGGCGCAAGCTGACAGTAAAGCAGCACAAGCCGTGACTCAAACAAAGGCAACCGCCTCAGCGCGAGACCCGCACAGATGGGAAAAACCCTCCTGCGCAGCAAAAGCATTCCTGACGGGTACAGCCCTATGAAGCGGAATGCAGAGCTCGCTGTTCCTTCCGGACCTGTCTCGAAGAAGGCTCGATTAGAGACACACAATGCTGTTCCCCTCTTCCCCACAGCTGTTTGTTGGGAAAGAAATACTGTTGTTCAAAATGTTGCTCAAAATTTTGTTTCTGTGTCTCACATTCATTCACTGAATTATATGCAATAAACTATGCAAAAAAGAGTACAGCGCTCGTTGCGAATGTGCGAGAGCTCTCTTCCACTTCAAAGCCCACACATTATGCACAACTGCTTCCCTATGTTGAGCGGTGCATTATGTCATACAATGAACAAACCAGGTGACCCTCTGTCCCTTACGGTTGTTTCCGACTGGGTTCTAAAAATGATCGAACATGTTTATGTGATCCAATTTGCATGTCGGCCACCCCTTTCAATGGCGTTCTGGCTTCCATGGTTCCGTCCAAAAACACGCCGGTGTTACAAGCCGAAATACACAATCTCCTCACAAAGGACGCGATAGAGGTTGTTCCAGTTTGTCAAGCCCACAAAGGGTTTTACAACCACTATTTTCTTGTTCCAAAGAAAGACGGTGGGCTTCGGACAATTTTAGATCTGAGGCATTTGAATCGCGCACTTGCAAAGCGCCCGTTCAAAATAATTTCTCAGAAGCAGATCTTATCGCATGTCCACCCACATGACTGGGTTGTGTCGATAGATCTGAAAGATGCATACTTTCATGTACAAATTGTACAACAACACAGGATGTTTTTGAGATTCGTGTTCAAATAATGTGTATCAGTTCAAAGTCCTGCCCTTCGGATTGTCCCTGGCTACTAGCACGTTCACAAAGTGTATCGATGTGGCACTCACCCCTCTGAAACTGAGCGGCATGCGCATTATGAACTACCTCAACGATTGGTTATTACTGGCCCAATCAGAGGATGTATTATGCCAGCACAGGGACCTATTGCTCCAATATCTTAACAGCCTGGGCCTCAATGTCAACTGGGCAAAGAGCACACTCTCCCCAGCCAACAAATTTCCTTTTTGGGAATTTTGGGGCTGGTGGCGGCGGCATCCGCGAACAGAGCAAACAGGGCATGGCACATCAACCACCTGGAACTGTCGGCTGTTTTCCTAGCCTTCAAGGCTTTTCAGTCCGAAATAGCAAATTATCAAGTTCTGATTCGCTGACAGTTGTGGCATGCATAAACCACCAAGGTGGAATTTGTTCCCTGCCAGTGATGAGACTGACGCGTCACCTCCTCCTGTGGAACAAGGTCATCTCTCCTTGCGGGCGACACATGTCCCAGGCTGTCTGAATTACGGTGCCGACCTATTGTCTGAGGAATGGTATTTGCGCACCCGCATTTATACTGGACAGCTTCACTCCTAAAAGGCCAGGGATTAAACACCATAGCCAATTTTAGAATTGCCGTTATTGTAAAAAGCTTTCAACCTTTCTGCAATAAATTATATTATTTTCATGTGGACTACAGTCCACAGCAAACCATTTTGCAATTGAATTCGTCAATCTGTCCGAGATAGACTTAAGTACTATAATTGATTTTCTAAGGACACTTCAATGTAAACATGCATCAGACAGATGCTTTTGGGGTGTCAGACTTTGGTTGTGTCATGCCATAAACAGCGTTTTATGTAACTTTGTCAAGTTAAACATAGATTTAAACTTAGAAAAACATCTCAAGATTGCTGCATTCAGAATTTCACTCCATTTTGAACATAAGAACGCATTTTCATCTTGTGCTGTGGCTAGCGTCAAGCAAGCCTAAACGTGTGGTTTGTTCTCTGTACAGCTGTGCGTTGCCTAAACAGCTGGAGTTTTGCTTACTGCCCCCGGCTGAAAGCAGGTGGTACTTCAAGCTTGAAATGTTCCGATGGCTTTTCCCTCAGCCCATTCCACAATAAACTTCTGCACAGAGATTATTTTCCCAATTTTCAGCAATGCCTTTAGTAAAAGCAGTCTTTATTTTGTCTTTAATCTCTTTTCTCTTCTCTTCACATCCTTGTTGAGGTAAGGGGTCAAAGTAGATTGGAATGTCTCGCGAGTGCTGTGTTCTGGGTGTTTCCCTCTGTAAAACCTCATGTTCTTCATTCACTCCCTTCACTCTCTCCCTCTATGATGTAGAGCTGTTTGTTAATCCTGTTCAGAGGGGTTGATTCTTTTGTCATTTGAATCCATCAAATAAACTCTCATACTTGTTCTTCATGCTGGTTTTGTGTTGGTCTTTTACTCTCTGCAGGACATCATCCACTGTCTGCAGGGCTTGCTCTGTGCAGTGCTGCCTGAGGTCAGTGGTAATTGTTCCATTATCACAGATGAGGGGGCTCAATAATGGATCTGTTACTCTTCATTGACACACGGCTGGTTTCTGGAGATGCTGCTCTTTGAGTTTTAATAGCACTCGCCTCCTCTTTTCCCTCATTGAGGCTCGTTTTAGAGGCAGTGCTGCCCTTTTTTCCCTTCATAGATAAAAGGTTAATATTGGCCCTGCAAATACATAGTAGTTGACAACATATAACATTACTCTAATTAAAGAAAAGGCCAATAACTTTTCTCTTAGATTTTCATTATTTGGCTGAACAACAAAGAATGCAAATTTTGTTTATATTGTAAAATTGTTTATTCATATAGAGCGCAATTGTGCTTCTGGATTATTTTTCCCATTTATTTTTTTCCCATAGGGATTACATAAAATCCTTCATAAAAGTGTTCTAAGCCATTAACCTAAGCCAACCAGCTCTGAAGTGAATCACAAAATTACAAACTTTGGTATGAAGCAAAAAAGTATTTAAAAAACAGACAAAGGAAGACAAGGAAAGAGACTGTACTTACCATTTTTAATGAGGGAATGAAGCATTGTGAAAGACGTAATCCACTAAAAAAACGGCAGAAACATATAAACCTATTGATTTAAAGTTGTTGATTATAAGTATAAAAACTGTTTTTTTATTTTATTGTAAAATATTCACAGTGTGTAATGGGAGTGGGTGGTCACTGCAGAGCTCTTTTGGCGTGCTTTGTTCGCCATGATTCTCTGATTGGTGGATCTTTCTTTTCAGGATCATGGAAAGTGTAGTTCTACACCAAGTATTCTGATTTGTACAAATTTTAGTTGAAAGGATGCAGATTAATGGCTTCAGCAGAAGCATATACCATCAATTAACAACCTCAGAACTCACAGTAGGTCTATAAGTTATCGTCAGTGTGAGGGTTACTTTTGAAATGTATTCCACTACAGATTACAGAATATATGCTGTAAAATGTAATTTGTAACATATTCTGTTAGATTACTCGAGGTCAGTAACGTAATCTAAATACTTTGGATTACTTCAGTACTGGTAGTTTTTGTTTTTCACTTGTTTTGACTATAAACAAGTTATTAACAAGTGAAAAAATCTGCCAGTACAGTAAGACAATATCTTCAATTTAAAAATACATTCTCTGAAAAATGCCTAAATATCTTATGCAGTGTTGCTTCTAAAACAAGATTTTTACAGAAAAACAAAACAAACATTTTCATCAAGAATAAGATTTTTGCCCTAATATCAAAAGTCTTACTAGAAACAAATTATGATCTAACGTGGTTTTTCTTTATATATATATATAAAAAAAAAAAAAAAAACCTGGTAACAGGTGCATGTAAAATGGCTAGAAATAGCATTTTAGCTTAGCATAAAGCTATATGTTCACATGACAATTTACACAACGTTTATTTCTATTACTGCTGGTCCGAACATACTTCTCTGTCTGTTTGTATGAATGTAACACATCTTAAGAAAGTGTTTCACCGCTGTTTAAACACTCTTTGGATCGCATCATTTATATGGATATATGTTTTCCAACTGAATAGACTAAATATTATATGGAACAATCTCTTGTAATCTCTTCAGGAATCAGTATACCTTTTGAATGTAATTGTATTCAGATTAACAATTATTTAAATTGTTACTGTAGTGGAATACAGTTACTAATATTTTGTATTTTAACTACGTAATCCTGTTAGATGTATTCCGTTACTCCCCAAACCTGCTTATCATTAAGAATCAATCCCCCAATTAAAAAAAAGGGATTTTCACATCCTGAACCAGACTGTTGTCTGATTTGTTACACGTGCCGAATTCTTATAAATATAATCTTTGTTGGTTTCATGCAAAATGTTAGATATAAAGAGTACTAAAATACTTTTCTTGCACTTAAAGGTGCTGTAAGCCATTTTAGTGTTCTGAAGTTTTCATGTGATTGAGCCGTGACTGAGCCGTTGAATTAGCCACGCCCCCATTCCAAAACCTTGCCCTCCAAAGTTAATTTTGAGACCAAAACCAAGCAAAAGAGCAGTATTGTTTGTTCCTGTGGCTGTCAAATTCAACAGTGGCACAATAGCGCCCTCAACTGACAAACATTATTTATAATAGCCTCAATGATCCACTTCAAATACAACACTATGAGAATGAAATGATTGACAGGTGAAAAGCATTAATGTCCGTGCTCCACGGACACATTTTGTTTGCTGTTTTCAAAGTCTACAGCTGTCACAGAGACAAATGATATATGTCAGGACACTTATTTAATTCATATTAAGGGAGTACGAATTTTTTTTTTGCATACTTTTCCATGAAAAAATCACTTACAGCACCTATATATATATATTGACAAACGTCATGATTTTTGGAGTAAAAAATTGAACTGCTGCAAATAGGAGGCTAGCTGCTAGCAACAGTGTGTTAGCTTATAGTTTGAAATGTGCTACAATTTAATAGCAGTGAAAAAATTGGTGACAAGTAACAGCATATAAAAATATACATTTTCCCACATGTACTGTATATATATATGTATATGTATATTTTTTTTCTCCCCAAATTGGAATGCCCAATTCCTAATGTGCTCTAGGTCCTCGTGGTGGCGTTGTGACTCACCTCAATCCGGGTGGCGGAGGACGAATCTCAGTTGCCTCCATGTCTGAGACTGTCAGTCCGCATCTTATCACGTGGCTTGTTGAGTGTGTTACCGTGGAGACCTAGTGCATGTGGAGGCTTCACGCTATTCTCCACGGCATCCATGCACAACTCACCACGCTCCCCGCAGAGAGCAAGAACCACATTATAGCGACCACAAGGAGGGTACCCCATGTGACTCTACCCTCCCTAGCAACCAGGCCAAGGAGTCACTCAGCATGCTCTGGATTTGAACTCGCACTCCAAGGGTTGTAGTCAGCGTCAATACTCGCTGAGCTACCCAGGCCCCACTATGTACTCTATATTTTAACCAAAAATCTTGAAGTTGAAAATAAAGTTACTGACATTAGTTGTGAACACAACTCATTCAAAACACATAAAAAAGCAGTATACATATCACTGAAGCATATAAAAGCAAATGTTGAATCATGTACCAGAATGATTTAGAAAACTGTCTTTCAGAGCAACATAAACTGCATAACTTAACATGTAGGCTTTACGAAAAATGTCTAAAGGAAACACTACAAAGACGTACTTCTGGTTGCACACATAGTATAATGCAAACAAAGCTAGTTCCTTCATTTTATAATATAGTTTCAGGCGGATACACCTGACTATGCTTCATAGTTTTCATAATTTAAAGTGACGTGTAGTTTAATGAAGAACTTACAGTTCTACTGCAAAGTAAAATAAAATAAAAACAAATATCATGTCTTGTGTGTTCAGCGTCTGTCATCTTCCTTGATGAAATGCTGCTATGTGCTTATACTCTTTATTTTAACCTTTCTACTTGTTTCACATGTTCTAATGTAAAATGTAAACATACCTGCCATCTTCCACAAGATATCTGTAGCCAATTTAAAATTATATTTGGCTTTTCAGCAATTTAAGCAGCAAAACAATTTGTGACACAGCAAGTAGAAGAAATATGAAACACACAGTTCAACCTTTGGGTTAAAATCTTAATAACAGAGTTGACCCTTGACTTTTGACCCTTAAACATACCAGTGTGGTTTTATTGTGCTTACTTGTTTACCCAGCAGCTATTACAAAAATATGTATTGGAATTTTAGCTTGAAGACAGTTTATAGAAATACACTACTGTCTTCTGTCACTCCTGATGTGTGTGTGGACTTCTGATGTTACTCTGGCCTGAGGAGAGGAACTGTTTCATTGCAGCTATCAGCTTGTGTATCTGGGAGACGTATGAGTGATGAGAGATTAACTGCTTTACTCCTCTATATTTCCTCCTCTTAAGCATTCTGCCTGAAGTGTTTGCATGAAGCCAATCTTTCATAAATGCCAAGAGGTACAGTAAAACCAAATTCCATCATAACTGACTTATACATTAGGGGCAAAATCACACACGCAGTTCTAAACACCAGTTGCACTTTTGGTATTTTTCCTAGTTGTCGCAGGAATCACAAGAAATCGTCTTTGGATATGTACGAAACAAATTTATTTGATATAATATCAATCAACAACTCTATTTACAAAATAATAATGCAGTCTCTATAGCTCAATGGGAACAATTTCAATTAGAATTTAATTTCATCCAAAATATTTTTTCCAGTGGCTTCTCTTGATTGCATCCAGCAAATTTGGAGTTTTAAATCATGGAAATAAACATACTTTTGACTATCAACAAAATTCAAGTAAAACAGGAAACAGTGACCTAGAATAAGCTGTAAAAAAAGCAATAAAAAAAAGTCTAAACCAATTTTGTTTAACAACGTTAGGCATTTCTCTGACCTGTGATTTGTACATCTAAATCAACTTCCAATGTAATATGAATATTTAATTTACATGTAGCTTATAATTCAGGTCAGAATACTGCTCGGTGTGTACAGAACCTTTCAAATCGGTCTCGGATAAGTCAAAAAGAAATAAACGCAAATATATACAACCAAAAAACAGTGTTTACAGCTTCTCTGTACAAATATATGACAATGTTCAAAAAATTCATTAAAACGTGAGATATTTGATCAGGCTGTTGTTTTTCTTACATCTAAAGAATATAATAAATAAATTACAGCCAGTTATTACAACTTATTTTGTAATTAAACAGCTTTAGGACTCATATGCAAAAACTAAACAATAAAAACAGAGAAACTTTTGGCAGACGTTGGCGGCCAAACGTATGAAGCTGTCAGCGGTTAAATGTGCAATTCTAAACGTTGATTAAATCAATTGATTGTACCACCACGTTTTCCAGGTTTCTGATTGGCCACAGCACACATGTAGAACTCATCTAATGTGTTTACGTGTCTATGGTGGAAAAGCGTGATATCTTACAGCTATTTCAAAAAGTTGTCTAACATTCAGGAATATTAGCGCGGAGAAGCCGTCATCATGCATTTCTAGTGCAGCGTCAAGCACTGGTTTTCACCGTTTTTGTCTGACTCCTGATGCGCTTCAGCTCTCGGGGTCTTCCTGTGTCTCATTCTCTGTGCTGCTGTCGTCCCTTCGCACCCAGATGACATCATCAGGTACCGCCTGCTCATCCACACTGGTCACGGACATAGCACACTGCTTGCCTAAATGCGACAACTTGGCAGCATGCTTTGATTTGTAGTCCTTGAAGTCCTTCTTGTTCTCCTCAACTTCTTCTCCTCCCTGTTCCTCTTCCTCCTTCTCCTCTTCTTCGGCCGTATCCCCCTCCAGAGAGAGAGTGGAGAGCGGTCCCTCCATGTCCGGTTCAGTGGACGGGCTGAGAGCGGACTGACAGAAGTCATCGTCCTCACTCAGAATGTCAGTTTCTTTCACGTCGTGTTCCTGCTCTTCGTAACGCTGAAGATCAAACTGTTCCTCCACCCAGCGGTCGGTGTCGCCTGCTGGAACTACGCCCTGTTGCTCGGCATGCTGGGAGTCTGGCGAGTCGCTGTCGGGCTCTGTGTCGAAAACGATGTCCGTGTCGATGGTGAAGCGGTTTCGAACCAGTTTCCTCCGGCCCAGAGTGCGAGTCGGTGCAGAAACTGATAAATGTAAACAAATGTTAGTTCACAAACTTTCATCATAACAATTATCACAAGCATCTCTATAAATTCTGTAGACATAAGTCACCAGTGGTTTTAAGAAAAATATACTATAAGGTAAAAATATTTTGGAAAAACATCTGGTTATTCTGTCTGTCTGTCTGTCTATTTGTCTATCAATTTTATCTGTCTGTCTGTCTATCTATGTATCCATCTGTTTTTCTATCCGTCCATCTGTCTGTCTGTCTGTCTGTCTGTCTAACTATCTATCCCCACTTCTTTAACACACTGACTCAACCTCTGGAATTATTTATTGTTCTTTGTTGTTCTTGTTATATTTCTTTTTGTTGATTGGTTGTGTGTGTGTGTGTGTGTGTGTGTACCTGCTCTGTTCATGGCTGGTCGAGCTCCTTTTAGAGCACACAGGCGTTTCCCTCCAAAGGGAACATACTGCTGACTAAGTGGAAGACTCTCCGTCTTCAAAAGCTGACGACGCTGTTTATCTCGCAGTATGGAGTGAACCGTCTTTAAGAAGTCTTTCTTACTGTCTGGAGAACTGAAGATACAAAGTAAGCAAACAGAACATTAAATTACCATTATGTTGCACAATAATATTAGTTTAATATGCATATTAATCTTTAACCTATGTCAAAGATTAGCCTAAAATGTATTCAAATGTTTCATTCAAATGTTAATAAATGGGTTAGATAAATGTGTTTTTCATTTTGATATTCCATGTTCACATAATAATAGTGCAAATCGGCTTGGAACGAGACACTGCGTAATCGCATTGGGACATGCCCTGAGTGTCACGTGGTCTGAAGCCCTTACACAATCATGGCAATTTATTGGCTGGTGGCGCTTAAGAGATGCCCCTAAGGAGCTACGTCATGGGCTCCATAAAAGCGCTCGCTTTGTTGCCATCGAGTCAGATTTTCTGCAGGAATGCACGAGCCTATGCAGCTGCTAGAGTGTATGGCCAGCTTACGCAGCGTCTCGTTCCCACTCAGGGAACCAGGGTTATGTTTCACGTTACCGAGACATTCCCTTTCATAGGAACTCGAGCTGCGTAATCGCATAGGGAACGATATACATTCCCACCATACGAACAGTAGCCGCCAACTGTTTACGCCCGTGTGGCAAGCATATAGCAGCGCACAATCAAGCGAAAGCGTCTGAACAGAGAAAATTATGAGTTTACTCCTGTTCCAACAGAGAGAACCTGGGAAGCAGGAGACAAACCCTCATCCAGATTATAAAATCTAACAAATGTATGCAGAGAGGACCACCCTGCCACCATACAAATGTCCTCCAAGGACGCACCTCTAGCCAAAGCCCATGAGGATGCCATGCTCCTCGTAGAATGGACTCGAATACCCGAAGGT
Source organism: Myxocyprinus asiaticus (assembly GCF_019703515.2). Lineage (NCBI taxonomy): Eukaryota > Metazoa > Chordata > Actinopteri > Cypriniformes > Catostomidae > Myxocyprinus > Myxocyprinus asiaticus. The sequence goes on along the minus strand of NC_059374.1, from coordinate 40,006,087 downwards.
AAACCACGCGCTTCGTAAGCACTTGAAATTGCATCAGTAAGCCAATAAGACAGTCTTTGCTTGGTCACCGAAACACCCCTGTTGCGGCCACAAAAGCACACAAACAACTGCTCTGACTAATGCCACTGGCTTGTACGGTCAACATAAACTCACAGCCCTGAGCTGGGCAAAGCATATGCAATCTTTCATGCTCCTCTGACTCAAATGGAGAGGATAGAAAGCCTGAAAATTAATAAACTCAAACGAGGTCTTAACACCACTCTTGAACACCCTGGCGCAAAATCCATACATAAGGGATTGATCAACAGGGCATGCAAATCACCAACCCTTTTAAACGATGCCAATGCTACTAGCAGAGCTGTTTAAAGAGTCAGAAACGTATCAGCGACTGTTGCCAAGGGCTCAAATGGAGCACCCAAGAGTGAAGCGCTCTTGCAAAAAAATCCAGCACTGTACCGACAGGGCATGAACTGGATTTTCACCTCATGCTGTACACCAAGAAGCAAAAATACACCACTTGAACATAGCGGTGCCAGGGGAGGGAGAGAAAACCAGAGAGGACAATGTGACATCTCGCTCTAAGTGAACAGGTCCACTTCTGCTCTACTGAACCTTCTCCAGATTTGTTCCATAATCTGAGGATGTAATGTCCACTCTCCTGTCTGGACAGGAGATCCACCCCCAAATTCAACCGGCCTGGGACATGCACAGCTTGTAGAGACAGCACATTGTCCCGTGCCCGCAGAAGAATGCGACGTGCCAGTCTCAGCATGGCATGAGAATGCATTCCTCCCTGGCGATTGATGTAGGACACCACCATACTGTTGTTTGACCGGATGATGACATGGCTGCGCTGAATCTCCGGGAAGAAAATCTTTAATGCCAGCAGCACCATGAACATCTCTGGACAGTTTATGTGCCAATATTGCCGCTGGCCCATCCAAACCCCATAGGCTGGACAACCCTCGTATACAGCGCCCCAACCCGTGGAGGAGGCATCCGTCGTTATAATTTTGCTGGGACACACCTGTCCCAATAGAAGGAATTTCCATGGTTACAGAGTTCGGTAGCACCCACAAGTCACTTAGAAGAAACGGAACACATTCATCAGTGGTTGAAGTCCCTTTGTGGAGTTCATTCAGCAATGAAAAGGTCTTGCACGCAACATGCCCGAGGGAATGACAGCGGAAACCATGATCATGAGTCCCAAAAGCCTGTGAAATGTTCTTGCAGGGAGAACGCGTCCCACTCTGAACATCGCTAGACATTGGCGAAATGACAGAACGCAAACTGGAGACAGATGCGCCTGCATCACTCACGAATCCAGACCTAGCAACGGTACACTCTTGTCTAGGTTACACACAGCCCTAGATCAAATGGCTAAGAATGACATCTCGATGTTGGGCAGCAAATTCTCAGAGTGGGCAAACTTCAACCAATCGTCGAGATAATTCAAAACGAGGATGCCTTGAAGCCTCAAGGATGTCAATGCTGCATCTATGCATTTTGTGAAAGTGCGTGGTGACAGTACAAGTCCAAACGGAAGGGTGCAAAAATGATATGCTTGCCCCCGAAAGCGAATCTGAGAAAGCACCTGTGCTTTGGCACAATCTGAATATGGAAATAAATGTCCTTCAAATCTGTTGTCACAAACCAGTCCCTCAGCTGCACTTGTGACATTATTTGTTTCTGTGTCAGCATTCTGAATTGACATTTCATTCGAACGAAATTCAAACGTCTCAAAATCCAGAATGGTATGCAAGCCGTCATCTTTTTTCAGGACCAGAAAATAATGGCTTTAAAAGCTGCATTTTCTCTGAGGAGGAGGAATCTCCTCTATTGCCCCTTTTTCTAAGAATCAAAAAAGTATCCTGTTCGAAATGCCCTACAGCTGCTGCCAAGCCGACAGACGGACAGACGGAGGGATTAATGCATAACTCTTGCCTGCAGTGCGACCTGTAACCACTAGATGGCATGCTTGGGTTACTTTTGGCGACTGCCCCAGAACCAGCGGCAGATCAGAGGGAAGCCTTCACTCCTCCAATACTGTGGCTGGTTGAATGGAATTTGATAAAGTTTTTGCCTTTATTGTATTTAGGCATAAACGATGAGCACCCTGAAATGTATCTACAGCAGGGACGCTGACAGAATAAACCTGTTCTCTCGTACTTGAACGGGGAAAAGTGTATGAACATTGGGGGGAATGTTTATTTGAGAAAACTGGTTTGCCACAATGGCCCCAGCATTCTTTATGGGACAACGTGTGGTGCTTATGTTCACTGTGTGTTTTATGTACACTTGTGCCCGATGAACATCGAATTCTGTTATGCATGTCTTGAAATCTTTGGTCATGGAGACAGAGGCCGAATTCAATCAGACATTAATATAAAAAGGTCACTCTGAATGTATTTACAGCAGAGGACGCCAGATAAACTATCTTCCCTAGCATAGAATGGGGAAGAATGTGCAAACATGGAGGGGAATTGCGCTTGATGAACATCGAATTCTGTTATGCATATTTCGAGACCCTTGGTCATGGAGACAGAGGCTGAATTCATAAAGCAGTTTTTTTTATTATTTTTTTTATGTCTGCTCCTTAGCAAGCTGCGGGGGAAAACTGAACCATATTCTGGTTGTCGGACATTCGAGGCACATACAACGGCGAACTCATTCCAATACTGACCGAAGGGCAAACAGGAGAGAAATGGATACGTTTATACCATCCAATTTCGTTCACTGAATGGGGGCTCATCCTTAGTTACACAGCAAGCATGTCAGGCTCATGTGTAGACCTATTTTTATTGTACACTGAGTTATATAATGCGTGCCCTGAGACACTTGGTCATGGAGGCAGAGGGCAAACTCAAGCTGAAAATATTAAATGCTCGTTCACCAGCGTAAATTACGAGGGAAACTAAGCTAAATTGGTGTACTGAAAAACGGGTAAGACACTAAACCGATCCCAGCATATAATCGTTGAACAACATGTAGTACCCGGATAGCGCGAAATACACTCATGAACAAAAGCATTGCATTGACCAACTCATTCCCCAGCGCAAGCCATGGGGGAAAAGACAAGGGAAATTTCAAATGGAGCCGATATTAGCTCAAAGTCATTCCTTAACGCAATGCGCTTGGTTGGACTGCAAAACCATCATGTATAGATCCAACAGCTGACTGAAAAGAGCGACATCCATGCCGGCAACAAAAACAGAGCAAAGATAACAGTGCACGTCTCTTGTCTCGCCAGAACACCCACGTGGTCCACAAACGGGCGAAAGATAAAAGAAACAAGTTAAAATACCTCACATCTCCCGATAGAATCCCGAAAGAATAATAACACAGGTGAAGCACTCTGCACGTTAGTTTGCCATCACTCTGTTGGGGAATATTCTCTTATTCCAGCCCCCTCATTCTGAGGCCGGGCTCACCGGCCCATGCATGATCCACCCCGCCATGAGCAGTTCACTTTGAATGGGGAGGGGAGAGACAGAAAGGCAGAGGCCGCTCCTCAATTGTCTTATTCATGTGCATTCTCCCATAACAACACAGAAAATGACAATAGGGACAAAGGGGCCAATTTGTTCCTTACCTTAAAACAACGAATTCTCATGATAAGAAATTGCGAGCCTCGAAAAGCACAGCTGTGCCTGTCAGAACCTTGTAATATTTGGAAAAAACACATTAAAATTGCTCTGAAATTTACGCTGTATAAATGACGTCCTTATGTGTTCGCCACTCAAAAGGGAGGATTAATAATACTTGCTTCAATGTGAGTCACTGGAACAAATACGGGCTTTGACAAAATCGTGCACTGAAGAACAGAAAATCAGACTTGATGGCACCAAAGCGAGCACTTTTATGGAGTCCGTGACACCAGCCAATAAATTTGCATGATTGTATAAGGGCTTTAGACCATGTGACACTCAGGGCGTGTCCCAATACAATTACGCAGCTAGAGTTCCTAAGAAAGGGAACAACTCGAGGTCATGTGTCACAGTGATTTTACTATGGCACAAGGGGCCTAACAACACCCATTAACCTTACTGTGTTAAAATCACAGTAATGTACTGCCTCAATTGTGTGTGTGTGTGAGTCACACTGACCTGCAGCAGAGCTGAAACACTCTCTCTGGTCTTCCCTCTGATTCAGACTTCACATGGATGATCTCACACACGGCTGCACTCTCTCCATCTGTACACACACACACATACTATGTTTTTATATCATTGTGGGGACTCTCCATAGACTTCCATCCATTTGATGGATTTTATACAGATCTAACGATAATTTCTATCCCCTAACCATAACCCTACCCCTAAACCTAACCTTCACAGAAAACTTTTTGCATTTTCACATTTTCAAAAAAACATCGTTTAGTATGTTTAATAAGCCATTAGCCTCGTAGGGACCACTGGCTGGTCTCCACAAGGTAGGTTTTCTCGGGTTTTACTATCCTTGTGGGGACATTTGGTCCCCACAATGTAGTATAAAAATGGTTACACACACACACACACACACACACACACACACACACACACACACACACACACACATAAAGGCACACATCATCATTAATTTTAGCATTCAAAAACCTGTAGATGGTTTAACTATATTCATGCACTGATTAATCTGTGTTGGGCCATGGGTCAGCATGGCACAGGTGAGCTTACCTGTGTTGGACAGGGTGCGCACTTGAAGCGCATCAGTTGGGATCATGTGACGGAAACGGAACGGATCTTTCTCTTCACCTGAGACTGATGCTCTATGAGAGCCACCCTGAAAAAGACAGAGACAGAGATGTGTGTGTTAAGAAGACTCTTTTGTATTATTATTTGCAAGTGAATCTGGGCATGAACGCTGTACGTTCCTCAACAAAACAAGACAATTAAATGCAACACCCAGTTAACTGTTGAATACGTCTTTAAGAGGCCCATGAAAGCCTATTAAGAGAGACAGAGAGAAGTGTTTGGGCTTAACTTTCCCATACAAAAGATTCAACTGGTCACTACACTCACCATTTTCTTCTTCTGTTTTGAGAAGTCTTTACAGATGAAGACAACAGCGGTTTTGAACACTGGAAGAGAAAGCAAATGTATTAAATTCAGTTCTCTTCAGAAACAAATGAAACAGCTGAATTACTCAATCTTAGGGTGTGCAAATCACTTGTGTGTAATAATGGTTGGGGGCTGAATATGTTTTCAAGACACTGTATATATATATATATATATATATATATATATATATATTACGCAATTAACGCAAAGGCCAAGGTTTATAAACAACAAATTCCACTGTCTATCGGTCTGTCTAGGGTGAATCTTACAAGAAATATCCCCACAAAATCTAATTAAATATTAAGAAATTATCATTTACATAAATAAAATAATAAAATTAAGCCAGTTTTAGGACCATTAAGAGTTTTTACATGGTGACATTATTTTCATGACAAGCATATTTTAACCCCAAATCTCAAATCATAGTCCACTGTCCTGCAAAAAATATCTCATATTTCACAGATGTAATGCAATAAATAAATAAATAAATAAAATATTAATAATATTTTAATTTAAATTGTAGTGTACATTTGTAGTGTAATCATGGTAGTATTTGTTGTACTGAATTTAATTTATGGTGATTTATGTATATATATATATATATATATATATATATATATATATATATATATATATATATATAGTGCCTTTTTCATGAAATACAAGCACAACAAATGTGTGTGTAATTTGTTCATGAATCAGTTCTTATGTAAATTTTCCATTGAACTCAATGGGGGAAATTAAGCCTATATACTGTATATATTTTTTGAAAATGAAGCCTATATATATATTCTTAAGTACACTTTTTATTGAATTAAACATAAGAATGTTTTAACTAATGATTTACACACAAATTTGTTCATGGTTTATGAATAAGGCCATTGTGCCCAGACAGTATAATGAGAATTGTAGGTGGGGAAAATATTCTTATAATGTCACAATACATACAATTTCAATTCCTAAGTATAGGCTTCGGTTTCTTTATGCAAAATATAATTTCTTATTTTTGTCTTTTTATTTTTAAGTGAAATATGACTCAGACATTTGTTCGTGACATTCACATATGTAGCTAGCTAGCTCAGCAGGCACACTATCATTTCTTCTGTGATTTTGTCAGAAATCAGGTTGGGGGGGGGGCAGAATGTACCAAATGTGGCCAGCTGTGGTTCTTTCTTGCACTTTCCTAGAGAAGAGGATGGGTTGATCCATGTCACACTGCTGTGGAGGAGTAAATCTCCCATAGACAAGTCAGCAACCTGTAATCATACAGTAGCAAACGACACAGTTAGTGCTCGCACAACACAGATTCACATTACAGAGAGAAAGAGCTCACAGTCTGCAATCCAGAAGGCAACACGTCTGTCCCTGGCTCCATTATTTAGATTAATTTCTGTTACATAAATTAAAGTAAAAGTTTCACTCTATTCAGATAATAGACCAGTAATTAGACCCACAGCAAATCTGTGCCTTTTTTCACACTTCTGTGCTGATTTGGAGGAAAAGTATAATCCTGCAGAATTCCACACATATACCTTCTGTGCACACCTACTAATAAAATTTAAACAAAAATTAGATAAAGTAAAAATTTAAAGCAGAATGAACAAAGCACCACAATGTAAATCTGTTTTATGTGAAGTTTTTAGTTAAAATCTGCAGCAGAACATGAGAGGAAATTGAAAACAGTCAGAAGTTGACAACACTTTTAGTCTTTTGCAGAAGACTAAAAGATGCCAAAGAAATAGTGAATGAAACAAAAAAAATCACATCACATTAAAAAAAATATAAACTGCACAAACTGACCTCTTTCTTCTCTCCAGTCTGTTCAGAAATGAGAAGGTCAAACACAGCTCCAAACTCCTCATGGATCTTCTGCATCTCATTAATGTGACTGGCAACTGTGTTCATGGCCTTCATCGCAACTGCACAACAGCAGAGAAAAGAAATTATACCAAATACTACACAGAACAACACAACAGATCAACTGCTGGTAATTCAGCAAGTAACTGAAAAAATAAATAAATAAATAAAATAAAACTAAAACCCAACGAAACAAAACAAAACACAAAGCAAAGCAAAAGCAAAAAACAAAAGAAAATTAAAATCAAACAAAGCCCCAAACAAAACAAATGCAAAACAAAAAACAAACCAAAGCAACACAAGCAAAACACAATAAAACAAAACAAAAAAAAACTAACAAAATCAAACAAAAACCCAAACAAACACAAAGCAAACAAACAAAAAACCCAAATAAAAAACAAACCAAACAAAGCACAAAAAAACAAAGCAAAAAACAAAGCAAAACAAAACAATACACAAAGCCAAACAAAAAACAAACTAAACAAATAAAAACAAAAACCATAATAAAACAAAAACACAAAGCAAAAAACAAACAAAACAAAACAAACAAAACCAAAAATCAAACAAAATCAAACAAAACAAAACAAAAAACAAACCAAAGCAATACAAACAAAACACAAAAAAACAACAACAAAAACAACAAAAACCAAAAAAAACACAAAGAAAAAAACAAAGCAAAATAAACAAAACAAAACAAAACAACACAAAGCCAAACAAAAAACAAACTAAACAAATAAAAAAACATAATAAAACCAAAAATCAAACAAAACAAAACACAAAACAAAACAAAACACAAAGCAAAAAACAAACAAAATAAAAAAATCAAACAAAACAAACAAAACACAAAGCCAAAAAAACAAAAAACAAAAATCAAACAAAACAAAACACAAAGCAAAACAAAAAACAAACCAAAGCAAAACAAAACAAAACAAAACAAAACAAAACAAACACAAAAGAACAAAACAAAGATCAATCCAACCAAAATAAAACAAAAACCCAAACCAAACAAAACCAAATCAAAACAAAGCGAAGCAAAACAAAAAGCATACAAAACCAAACCAAACAAAGCCAAAAACAAACAACACAAAAAAACAAAACAAACCAAAAATCAATCAATAAACAAATAAATAAATATCCAAGTAAAACAAAGAAAAACAAAAGTGAACAAAAGTTAAAATTAAGTTTATATATCTATAATAGCTAGGCAAATGAAAAACATTAGTTGTAAAAAATGTTAGTTACATTTTTATTACTTGTCACTACGTTATAGTGATTTTACCTCAGTTCAACAGGTTGTTGGCTTTCTGTTTTCTGTCATGCCAAGCAACACACGTTAACCATGGAAAAATCACTGTAACGCACAAGAAGACTCATGTGGAGGCTCTTGCATATAAGTCCATTGTCAGAGCCGTGCTCACCGTTCAAATGGTAGTGCTCCTCACTGTCGGGGTCAGTGAGTGAGTGCAGTTCTCGCAGCAGTAGAGGATACTTCAGCACTCTCTGGATGGGTTTGATCAGGTACGACTCCAGTGTGGATGAATGCTGCTGTTTTGGGTTCCGCTCATCCAGAAACGCCTTGAAGGCTGTGTCCGTCTTCGCTGGAGGGACATAAAAACAAGGTTATAATTATGATGTCACAAGACTGTATGCTTCTTAATATAAACTACCAGGCAAATGTTTGGACACACTTGACTGAATTTATGTTTCGCATTATCTTAAAAAAACTTTTGATCTTAATGCTAATGCTTACATAAATTGTGCCTATGATTGTCTCTACAAAACAAAATTTGTATTTAGTTATTTATTTTAAATAGATGAAATGCACCAGTATTGAACTCCTTCAACACTGTTTAAAAACACTGATAGTGTGCAGAGCTGTAATCTAAGCAAAGGGTAGCTATTTTAAAGAAGCTAAAATATAAGATAGCTTTGATTTGTTTAATATTTCGTCACTATTTGGTTTAATATGTTTTTGGTCAATACAAAACATCCATACTTCCATTTGTGTAATTTCATAATTTTCATGACATTAAAATTGTTCTAAAATGTAGAAAATAGTATTAATAATGAATGAGAAGGTGTGTCTAAACTCTTGACTGTTTGTCAAAATCAAACCAAAAACAGATCAAACAGGATTTCACAAATTTAAATATTAGAAAAAAAAATATATAGTTCAAAATGTTTCAAGAACATTAAGTTCTTCAACAAACTGAAAAACATTGTTATATAACAGTGCAGTGACAAATTTACAGACTCTATGTTATCTAATAAAAATAGACAGCGAGAAGATCCAGACCAATCTCACAGACACCCACACACACACAGTAAAACCACACACACCTCACTGGCCACAAAATTATACAACTGAAACCTCTCAGATTAGATCTACCGACTCAAGGTGTGGAATGGGGTTAGAGTTGCAGATATCTGTGAAAACATGGCAGATTTCACCAGAAGTAAGGTAGTGTTTGAGCTGATTTTTACGTACCTTTGACCAGCACTTTCGGTACTTTAGTGTGGCTGGCACAGAAAGCACTGTAGATCTTGAAGCGATCGGCGTAGTACAAGAAAGAACCGCCCAGAGAGAAGAGAATTTTCTGAAAGACCAGAGTGATTTAGAGAGAGAGAGGGGTCTGGGATATATCAAGTGGTCTCTAAAGTTTACAGAAGGATTTTTGATGACAACATGATTTGTGTCAGTAAAATCTTGTTGTGAACAGCTCTAAGAGATACGAGAGAAAGTGTCTTACTGAAACGATCCCATAATTCTCAAAATAGATTTTCATTTTTGCTACTCTTAATTTTTTTCTATAACTAATGTATTTATAATCATATTATGTTATTAATCAAAAAGGTATTGTGATGGTATCTGATCATAATACTATGGCACTTTGATATTTATATTGGGGCTGTATAATTACCACATTCATTTACCAGACTATGTATATGGTACCATATTAAAAAAAAAACAAAAAAAAACATGTTACATTCAAATAAATATTTCAGCCTATTTTTAAGATTTACGCATTTCAATTTCATAACAAAATTGAATTGTGTAATCTGTAACAAAATTAAATTAATTTAACAATTTTGTTAAAGATTACTCAGTTGCATCTGATGGACATTTGTTAGGAAATTGAAAAGTGTAAAATGTAAAAACATTTTTGAGTGTATACAATTACATAAATTATTTGCTTGTTATAATAATAGGGAATTTTTCCTGTGTAAATGTTATATTAATTTATTATAATTTATTAAAACTTATTTATTTAGTGTTATGTCTATATTTATTATCTATTTAAATAAATATTTATTTTAAAATGTAGGAAATAGTTATTTATTCAATTAAATAATTTCCTTTATTTAAATAAATAATTAATAATAAATAGTAATTATATTTTATTTAAGTCTTTATTATTAAATATTCAAATAAGTATATAATAATAATAATAATAATAATAATAATAATAATTAAATAATATATATATATTTTTTTTATGTCTGTATTTATTTAAGTATTTATAAATGTCTGTTAAACAGCATCAACAGGAAGTGTACCAGACAGACTTGACTGATTGAGATCACATTTAAAATCCTGATGTAAATGAGATCACAGTTCTGCACCTTGAACTGTTCCACTCGCTCCAGTTTCTCCAGGTCTGGCACCAGTCTGGTTCCGTCCTCCAGTGTCTTCAGAAACTCCACCTGAAACTCCAGCATCTCCGGGAGATTTCCAAACAGCACATCCAGCTAGTACACACAAACAAACAAGAAAATCACATACATTTCAGGGTGTAGCAAGCCTTATTTTATTTTTTTTAAATGTGTACCTTTGTAATATATATATATATATATATATATATATATATATATATATATATATATATATATATATATATATATATATACTGTATAGAGAGAGAGAGAGAGAGAGAGAGAGAGAGAGAGAGAGAGAATATTACATTTATCTTTTAAATTATATACTATATATATCTAGAAAGCAGAATGGCAGTATACAGAGCATTAAAGGAGAACAGATTTGGAAAAAACATTACATTCTTTATGATCCTACACGATCTCTATGTCCCTCAAATAACTTCTGTCTGATCTAAGTTTTCCTACCTTTTGTGTCTCCCTCCCACTCTATATGTCTGCCTTTCCTTGTGTGTGTGTGTGTGTGTGTGTGTGTGTGTGTGTGTGTGTGTGTCCTCCTACATGCTCGTCTTCATCAGAGTATAATTATGAACTATTATTCTATGTTCTGGAGGAGTGTTTGATAATGACATAAAACTATCACGATGTACTTTATGTGACTCACCTCATCTTGAGTGAGGAAAGACTCCGTCTGAAGCGGAGTTAAAAATCTGCCGATCAGACAGTTCAGATCCTGAGACAGAGAGAATATACACAGTCATGTTAAAGAACAGAACACACACATACACACTCACAAACGGCAAAATAAGCATTTAAAACAATATCTTCATTTATTTTAACAGTAAAAATAAACTGAACTATAGTAAAGAAAAATACATGTAGGTAAATTTTGCTGTTTATTACTATTTATTGGTGCATACTATATAATATGATTAAATACAATTATTGGGTTAAATTTGCTAAAACAGCAGTAGCTGGTTTTTTTTTTTCCTGATGCATTTTCTGTTGTTTTTTTTTTTTTTTTTACCCCATTTGGGTTAGTAGTTTGGATTTGTACTTTCCCTGACAAAAGTTTCATTGGCACTGGCATCACAAAAAAAAAAAAAAAAAAAATATATATATATATATATAATTTGCAACAATATTTGTGTGCATCAGAAAAATATTGTTATTTTACAAATATTAAATATTTATAAATGGTACATAATCATTTAATTATTTACTTTTTTCATTCAATGTTAAGTTTTCTTTTTTTAAAAAGACAATTTGCTACACATTTATTCGAATTTTCATTTACAATAATAGCTAGAAATTATATTGTAACTCTACGAAAACTGTGAATTCAAACATACACTTTCTCTGGAAAATTATGGCATATGCTGCAAAATATTCTAGATTTGTTTGATGCTTCCATATTAGAATCGCCAAAAGGCTGAAAAATATTGAGATATTATATTTTTCAGCTATATCGCCCAGCTCATGTCAAGATCGTTAGCTCTCGTTTGCGCTCGAGAGGTTTATTATGGGTGTTGATTTAGTTCCTTGTTCCAACAGGCAGATGAGTCCTCTAACACAGCGCAAATATTCCCAGTGACAGGGGGATGTCAGTGAATCTGTTACTGTAATCTCTCTATCCTCAGACAGAGATGAGGAATACTATTCCAGCTTTGTAGTTAAGCTCAACACGACTATGTTAACTAGCAAACATTAGCTGTGTTATAGAAACAACATTTATTGCTGTCTGTATCTGCCAAAGGGAGAGTATGCAGTATGTATGCTGCACATACTGTATAATGCTGGTACATATGCCTTATAAACCGGATAGATCTAGTCCTGGATGCTGATTGGTCAATAGAGCATTCCAACTGTGTTAAAGAACACATAGAAACAGCTATGATGTGAAACACCTGTTCACCTGTCTACTGTACATATCACTGCACAGCACCCATAGAATAATGTTTTGTTATTGTTTATGTATCAAGAACTATATCTAGAAGAAGGATGGCACTTAATGAATTTGCTTAATAAAATAATGTTTTAATAAGCTTTAGCGTCCTTAGTGAGGGATAATGTAAATCCAGCCGCTCATTATTGCAAAATAAACCCTGACTGTGTGCACCCTGATTATTATTGCACCCTGTTATTTTGTGATAATGACTGGCTGACTGTACATTATCCTGCTTATTACATGGCTACTTACCAAATAAATGATTAAATGGACATGAAATATTGATCTGAGTTGAAATTACGTTATAATGTGAGAAGAAAGAGCGGAGTTCTGTTGGTGTTTATTTTGCGAAAAATGACTGATTGCTTATTATCATGCTTATTACAAGACTATTTGCCAAATAAATGAATGAAATATTGATTTAAGTTGAAATCATTTTATTAGCTTACTTGTAGGGACCACAAAGTGATACAAGAAGTAGGAAAGATAACTCAAAATACACAGATGACCGGTGAATTATCACTTTATCACCAGATGTGCGGTCATTATACCGAAAAATTTGTCCGGAGGGTGGTGCAATTAACCAGTCAGAATCGAGTATTCCTGAGAGCCATGTAATAAATATGTTTATCATGAAGTCACCATTTTTACAAAAGCAAACTGGATTAAAATGCAAAATAACTGCATTTATTTCTGAAATGAAAACTGGACGTAACGTGTTGAGGCACAGCAATACAGTTACATTCTTCTGTTTATCTAACGTTGATCACTGCATAATAAAAAAAAGTATGCAGTTCATACTGTGCAGTATGCAGTACACTTTTATTCCATTCCAAACATGGTCATAGTGAGTGGGTGCAGAAACAGCCCAGCCATAAGGGCAGATTTTGTTTTCTCCAGGCCTGTCTCGACGAAACATCATGTCGTGTTTCTATGCAGAATGAACGTAAGGAAGGGCATACACCTCTGTAAACCCTAATTTATACAGTGTTTGTAAGCTGTCTCATGTAAAAAAAAAAAAAGTGTACTTTGAAACAACCTTGGAGAAGGGCTTCAAAGTTATCACTTTTCAACATTAAGATAATAACCTAGTTAACTACATTCTCCTCAAAAGGCATGCACGATTGTACATAAAGAACAATACGTTCAAACCATACCCACTATTCGTTTTAACCCATCATCAACGCTCTTCGACAAGCCGAGATGTGTGCGAGCAGGAAAAATATCACCTTAAGAACACCTTAGCTGAACGAAAAATTATTTTTAGGCAAACTAAAAGAAGCATGTTCGCACAGTACGTATAAATAAGTCTGTTATGAAGCCCACAGCTGAAATACACAGTATTATGTATCTCTGATTTACGTTTCTAATCTAAAACACACACAGACAGGTACTTACTTTGACATAGGTGCGTTCCGTCTCCACCAGTTCGCAGATGACTTTGCGGAGTTTGTCGGCATCGGTAAGCTGGCGGGGGGTGGCATTGCTTGGAGGGAGCGAGGAAGACTCCGGTCCAGATGAGGAACAGGAGACGACCTCAGATGAAGGATTCATCTCGTGAAGACTGCGACAGAAAGCTGCGACCTGCTCTGTACTCTACAGAGAGAGAGAGAGAGAGAGAGAGACAGTTAAGATGAGAGACACATCTCACTGTCCTGAGCTGTATTTAGGACACATGGGCTGCAGGCTCTGCCTCTCATGCACTCACTACAGAAAAAAAATAAAAAAATAAATCACAAATAAGATCTCTTTAATATCTCATTGCTTCTCCTAGACAGCTTAAAAGAATATTCCGGGTTCAATACAAGTTAAGTTCAATCAGCAACATTTGAGGCATAATGTCGATTACCACAAACAAAAACAAAAACAAAAAAAGAAAAATCTCGGTTACAATGAGGAACTTACAATGTTAGTGAACGAGGCCAATCCATAAACGTTTAAATACTCACAGTTTCATAAGCCACAAGACGTAAACAATATGTGTGTTAACATGATTTTAGCGTGATAAAATCGCTTACTTTTTCTGTGTAAAGATTTATCCAATTTTACTACTTTGTTGCCATGACAATGTAAAGTCAACAAACACTAAAACCCTAAAATTACCATAAAACAATTATTTAAAAAACTTTACAGCTCAAATAATACAGTTATAACAGAAGAATTAATGTAAGTGCTTTTATAAAATTATAAGCTCGTCGTTTTTACGGTCGTTAAATTTATACAATTATAAAACCGTCCAAAAATTGTCCCCATTCACTTCCATTATAAGTACTTCACTTTAAAGGAATAATTCAGGTTCAATACAAGTTAAGCTCAGTCGACAGCATTTGTGGCATAATTTTGATTACCACAAAAAATTATTTCAAATCGTCCGTCCTGTTCTTTAAAAAAAGCAAAAATGGAGGTTCCAGTGAGGCACTTACAATGGAAGTGAATGGGGGGAATTTTTGGAGGTTTTAAAAGCAGAAATGTGAAGTTTATAATTTTATTAAAGCACTTGCATTAATTCTTCTGTTAAAACTTGTGTATTATTTGAGCTGTAAAATTGTTTAAATTGTCATTTTTTCAGTCATTTTGAGGGTTTAGGGTTTGTTAACATTACATCATCATGGCAATGAAGTTGTAAAATTGGCTATAAATTTACACAGAAAAGGTAAGTGATTTTATCACATTAAAATCATATTAACATGCATATTGTTTATGTCTTGTGGCTATACTTTTGAAACAGTGAGAATTTTAATGTTAAAAAATTGGCCCCCATTTACTTCCATTGTAAGTCCCTCACTGTAACCTGGATTTTTTGCTTTTTTTAAGGGGCAAGTCAAACTGAATTTTTGTGCTTATCAACATATTGCCACAAATGCTGTCATTTGAGCTTAACTTGTATTGAACATGGAATATTCCTTTAAATTGTTTTCCTTTTGTCACATATTCCCTGTTTTTTATATTGACTTTTATGTTGAAATTCTTGTTTAGTTCCCATGTTCCTGTTTCCTGTTAGTTTGTAGTCCTTTTGTAGTTTCATTTTATGATTGGTTTTCCCGATTGTTTCCACAGGTGTTCCTCATTCCCTTGTTTGCCCCGTGTATCTAAGCCCTTGTTTTCCCTGTTTCTTTTGTCAGTCTTCACATGTGTTGTCATGTTCTGTGCCTGGTTTCCCGTGTTTTTGTTTCGTTTTATTCTGAGTTACTTTGTTCATCTTTTGTTTCATTAAAGCTGCATTTAGATCCTCATTCCTCACCTGCCTCATCACACCTTTATTGTGGTACGGTCATAAACTGTTTAAGCAAAAGAACGATCGGCACTCTAGATTATTCGTATTGCATGTAAATGCTTTTTCTTACTGGCTTATCCAGTGTGCGCAAGTGTTGTGCGCATGACTGTTTACATTTTAAAGTCAAATGCAGAAAATTATCTGAATTCAAATCTTAAAGCTTTTTATTTGTGCATTGGCAGATTTTTAAATAAGCTTTGGTAGTTATCAGCCTATTGGCATGCATGTACAAGCACTCATTGTTTTCAAATTAACATGATGTTGATTCTACATCGCATTGTAAGTCATCTAGGCATTCCATGCACGCAGACAACTGACATACTGTGCATAGACTACATACTACTGTACATACTGCACAAAGAGTACTACGTTAGTATGCTATTCTGAACACAGCCAGATTTGCAACACCTGCAGCTGTATCCTGCAGCTCACACGCCTGTCAGAAATGAAGAACGCTACAAAACTCATTAGCACTCATTTGTTCTATTTTCAGCCTGTGAAACTGCGGTTATCTCTCCTCCTCTGTCACTCCATTTTGGCTCTCTATCTAGTCTCGCACTGTCTTTATCTCTCTCAAAGTTGTCTTCATCCCTCCCTCTTTGCTCTGCTGAAATATCTTAATTTATTTTCTGAACAGCAACCAAAACATGAGCACCTGTCCATGGATGCGGTTGCTATGGTAATGGCTATGATGGTACATGTACTGTCATTCTCAGTCACATAGACGGACTGAGAGAAAGTTGCATCCGTCCATCCAAAAGACGGGCTGGTCTGAGTATTTCTGTAACTGCTGATCTTCTGGGATTTTCACACAAAACAGTATATAGAATTTACTCAGAATTGTGCCAAAAACAAAAAAACTTCCAGTGAGCGGCAGTTCTGTGTTTGGAAATGCCTTGTTGATGAAAGAGGTCAACAGAGAATGTCCAGACTGGTTCGAACTGACAAAGTCTATGGCGCACTCTCATGAGGGCAAGAGATAAAAGGAAAGCAGAGAAAGAGCACATGTTTCTGGACTCTACAGGAGCTACTATTGTTAATGCCGTTTAATTGAGATATTTAATAAAGATGTTTGAATTACACCGCATCTTGTTACACGCATTATTATTGAGATGCCTATGCCAGGACCGTTTCACAGCACGTGCTGTTTTCCCTTTGCCTTGTCGCATAAAAGTACAGTACACAGACTTTTCATATTCGCCATATCTCTTCCACTGCAAAACTCTTAACAGCTGAATCAAGTTTGTTGTCTTACAACACTATGGCAGTATTCCCCACACTCCATGATATCATGACAGAGCTGCTTATGAAGGTAAAATAGTGCCTAAATGATTTGCAAGCGCAGTGTAAATGAAGTTACAAGCGTGACAGGAAAATTTGCATGCGCAGTGTAAGATTTGTGAAAGCGTAAATCAAGTTGCAAGCGTAAAAATAAATTGCATGTGCACAGAAGGTTTTGGAAAGGTGTAAATCATGTTGCAAGCATAAGAAAAAATATTAGCAATACTTTAATGCTTTCTTAAGTGTAATTCATGTGTTGTGAATTTGCAATTTCATATTAACACAAAGTAAATGTGGTCTGTATTCTTCTGACTTTTGCCGCAGTTTTTGTGCCCAAGCATGGCGAAAAACATTGCAAGCCTGCAATCAGCGATATGCAAGCAAAGAAAGGGTTTAAAGAACAGCAAAACGGATTGACCAGAATCGGTCTGTACGTGTAAAATAAACTACTGCAAACATGTAAATGACTTGTGTTTGTGGCATAAATATTTTCCAGAAATAATCCGATATACACTGTTCCAACTTCCCTTTTGTTGCACTCACACTTTTGGCACAAATTTCTCACTGAAAAGAGTTTTGCAAGCGCACGAGGAGGAAGGCGGGTCTACCTGCTTCTAGTAACCAATCAAATGAGGTTTTCCTTGACCAGTTTACTCTGATCTGATTGGTTTAATAACGTGACAGACAGCTTCTTCTTCATAAGCTCAGCATCGTTCCTCTGGGTATCTCTCCTCTCTTAAATATTAAACTTAAATATTAATACATACCCATTCTTATATTGAGAGTGTAGATGAGCCGACACCGTTTACTGATATAAATATGATTCTCAATCTGGTTTTCAAATGTGTCTTCTTGTTGCTGTTCATTATTTTAATTATATTTACTATTAATTTATGCAATTGGCCAAATTACCTATGACCAATCGAGTACTATGACACGAATATCGTCCGATACCGATTGGTGGCCGATCAATCGGACCATCCCTACCCCCTAGTGACAGTTGTGATGAACTTTCAATTTGTTCTTAATGGATTGTTGTATCTGTTGCAAGGGAGAAGGCACTCGTAACATTTACTGATGTTAACAAATACAACCTTATTGTAAAGTGTTACCCAAATGTCTTTTGCAACGTAAATGATAATTTCTGACTTCTACATTGATAACAGTCCAAACTGCTAAATTAGCAGGCATTTAGATTAAAATATAGAAAAAAAAAATAATAATTATGAATGGGTACCAAAACTTTGAAGCTCCAAAAAGCACATAAAGGCTGCATAAATGTTATCCATAAGACTCCAGTGTTTTAATCCCTGTCTTCTTAAGCAATCTACTAGATTTTGGGTGAGAACAGACCAAAATGTAACTCCTTTTTGTCTGTACATCTTGCCATTGCAGTCTCTTTTATTTGTTTATGCTGACTTTATCTGCTTTTTGGAGCTTCAAAGGCCTGATCACCATTCACCTGCATTGCATGGACCTACAGAGGTGAGATATTCTTCTTAAAATCTTCGTTTGTGTTCTGCAGAAGTAAGTCATCAACATCTTAGATGGCATGCGGGTGAGTAAATGATGAGAGAATTTTCATTTTTGGGTGAACTATCCCTTTAAGGCCAAAATATACTTTGGTTGTCCGTGTCAGTGATTGGAACGCACGCAGTAAACATGATGCAGATTTTGTCATCAGCACAGTTTGTGTGGACTGTCCACGTGCGGCCCAGATTTTCTCGATACGTGGACATTCCTCATCTGTGCGCATCATCGGTGTATGCGCCTGCCATCGACTGTACTAAAAGAGTATCACAAAGCAATCATAGCGTGCATGCGTCGAATGAGTTAGTATTCGCTTGTGGTCAAAAGAGTATACTTCGAAAGGCTGAGCACTCGGAACGTGGAATAATGAAGTATACCCGTGCCTTAAACTCTTGCTAAATATTAAATATCTCATAAATATAAATATCTGCCAAGACCTTTACAAACTTTGTCAAAAGCAACTAGTTCTTCCTTGGAAAGGCACATTGTAACTTTGACAATTGTATTTCCCAGATGACCGATAAAAACCTTTCAAAGAGTTGTATGCGGTTTTAGCCATTTTGCAAACTTCCAGACCTCAGCCATGTTCACACAATATGATTTTGGCCACTATTTTTCCATGTGAGACAAATTTTGGGGATCATAAAAGATTTCTCTTGTCCTATGGTAAAATCAGCAGTCTTCGTTAGTTTTTTGTAAAACAAAAAAAACAAACAAACAAAAAAAAACACTGATATAAATAGCACAGTCTCAGTCCAATGCTTTTTTATTTTGTCACCAAGATGGCCTGCTACTAAAACATTGTTTACCTTATAAAATCCAGGCCGGGGCTAGTTTATTTCTCAGGGTAGGTTTACTTTAAGTCAATTTCTGTATAGACACACACCTTAAAGTCTTGTCTACAATCAACCTTGTGAACGTTTCCACCGTTATTGCCCAGAAAAAAACTATTCAGTTTACTGAACACATGTTGACCTTTTGTGACAACTTGCCACAATAGCAGGACATCTTATCACACTACATGGGGTAAGCTGTCACAATGGAACCTGCCATTAAACAGTTTATTATGGGATTTCAGAAAATTTAAACAGTAAAACAATGAAACACGAAAGATAAAAAAGGTAACATAATATATATATATATATATATATATATATATATATATATATATATTAAACCATTGTTTTGGCCAACAAATATTGAAACTAATAAATTGTATAAATGTATAACATTTCAAACACGCAACAATTTGCCTCAATAAAAATGTGACACATGACAACGCCATCAATAGAGCTCCCAGAATGCATGCTAAACACTTGCAAATGTCATTTACTTTTATTTACTGAGCATTAGCACATTTATGATGTAAACAACATTTTTTATTGATATTTCAACCTGTTTTGAAGCTTCGTTCTCTTAGACTGTAACAGGAAGTGACTTCATCAGAACACAAGTGTTTATTTTGGCTCTTAAGTTCTAAAAGAATGACAAATTTTTTTGAAACGTGTGAAAGCTGCTTTTCTCTGTGCATTAGCAAAGAAAATCTTTAGTGGTCCTTCACTGCCCACGCAAGGACACGTGAAGGATGAATGACAGTGTTTCTCCAGCGTCCTTGAGTCTCAGAACACTCACCATAACAGTCAAGAGATAATACAACACCCGCACGTTCAGCACAACATAATAAAGCACATTAACTGCTGGGAAAATGCTAATGTCACTGCTGTGAAAGGAAAACATCTTGTTAGCGGTGTTTGCTAAAGCAGGCAACCCTAATGCTCACACTTAGGTTTAGGGATTTCAGAGCACCCCTAAACCTAAAAGTATTAAACTCACTTAATTTGTGCTATGGAAATGAAAGATAGCTCAAATAATGCAGTTTGTTGGGGGAGAGGTGTGCTATTACTTTTTTAAGTGATCTGACTTCCCTAGTCTTATGTTTAAAATGGGAACCAAGCCATATCTAGAGTAGAGACCATAACATTATATAGAGACTTGAGGATGGAATCATTTGATGCTTTACTCTTCTGATTAGCATCCGTCTAGCGCCACCCTGACAACCACCCACAATACCCTAGCCAAGGGATAGCAATATGCTAAAAGATATTCAAAACACTTTGGCAACCACATAGCAACGCCCTGGCAACCACTCACAGCACCCTAGCAACAGGATTAGTGCTAAAAACATTCAGAACACTTTAGCAACCACAAAGCAACATGCTGGTAACCACTCACAACACCATAGAAACTGGAAATAAGACCCTATGATTTCCGCGTTGTGGAAAACACGGACAGAATCACGGAATCCAGTCATAAAAACTTATTTAACTATAAAACGTGGAATGCAGAATTTTTTTCCGTTGTCTCCCCAATTTGGCATGCCCAATTCACAATGCTCACTAGGTTCTCATGGTGGCGCAGTTACTCACCTCAATCCTGGTGGCGGTGGACAAATCTCAGTTGCCTCCGCTTCTGAGACAGTCAGCCTGTGCATCTTATAACGTGGCTTGCAGGGCATGTTACTGCGAGACCTAGCACATGTGGAGGCTCACACTATTCCCCATGATCTCCACGCACAACTTACCACGCGCCCCATCGTTAGTGAGAACCACTATATCGCGACCACAAGGAAGTCATTCTTCGCTGAGCTACCCAGGCCCCTTGAGTTCTGGCAAACTTGCCGTAAATTTGCCACACAAATGAGCTTACAATTTGCTGGAACCCTGGCAACTACCCACACAACACTCTAGCAACGGGGTAACAATGTGCTAAGAAATACTCAGAACACTTTAGCAACCACGAAGCAATGCGCTGGCAACCACTCACAACACCCTAGTGACTTGATAGCAATGTGCTAAAAGACATCTAGAATAGAGGTAGACCCATATCTCTTTTTTTTCTTTTTTTTTTTCGATTATCAGTGCCGATAGTTGCTTTTTGGAACTATTGGTTATCTGCAAAAATCTATGCTGATAGATGGCGATCATTTTTTAAATAATTTTCTCATTATATAATAAGAGTCTCTCGGGTGTGTTTCGGGTTTGTTTATACTTAAAAGTCCTGCGCTATGCACCAACTCTTCATTTATTCTGGTTATTATTGGGATTTTGGTTGAACAAAAAACTGCATCTGGAATTTTATTCATTTTGGACTCTTTGTCTGTGCCCCCACATTAAGAAAATAATCTGAATTTTTTTATTTGACATTCTATACATTGATTTAAAAAAAACTATCGGCCGATTAATCTGCCTTTTCCACTAGCTTAGTTATCAAATTGACAAAATCCACTATCGGTCGACCTCTAATTCAGAACCCTTTACCAACCACAAAGTAACGCAGAGGCAACCACCCACAACACCCTTGCAACAGGATAGCAATGTGTTTAAAACAATCAGAACACCTTAGCAACCACAAAAAACACCTTAGCAACTTCTGCACAGACAAAATGGAGAGAAAAAAAAAATCAAGCTCCTCCTGAAATTTCATGGTTGTTGCTGATAAGGTAGCTCATATTCCAATAAGTAAATGCTGAGTCCTGATTCCACAAGATTTTGAGTGCTGAAGTGAAATTATGGCTCTTTTTTATTGATAGTATGAAGGCTGCACACTGTGAAGAACCATACCGCACACCTGCAAACAGACAAACACTGCAGGAAATTTGAACTGCCAGTGAACTTTACTCCATGAAGTCTAAACACGATTGCAGACATACACAAGGGTGGTAACACCATGGTATTTTGATATATGATGAATCCTGTATTCATGTACCATCAGGTGTTTACATGGTCTTCCATAGGAACACCATGATATTAACATTGGTACAACATTACTATAGTAGCATGTAAAAAAAAATTTTATTTACATGGTACTCAAAGGTATACCAAGTTCCAAAAACATGGTATTACTACAGTAATAATGGGTATTTTTTTTAAGTGAACCTCACACTGAAGTTCTTACTGCAATAATCCATAAAATGTAGGTGATACCCTCCTGATGACACAAGCTAGAGAAACCAGCTCAAGACATGAAAAAAATAAACTGACCAATCAAAGAGAGCGATTAGTGAAAATGACAGAAAGGAAGTGGTTCTCACCAGGTGTAGCATGTCGTAAATGGAGTCAGATGAGCGTTTGCTGTGTCTGTTGCGTTTGAGCACAGACATGACTGATTTCACATCACAACCAACAGCCTGAAAGAGAAACACTGACACACACAACCGACTGCTACTGATGCTGGATCAGTTACAGGAAACGGCTCACTGATTCTCCACTGCAGCACCAAACAACATCCCTCCACTTATGACAAACAGAACAAACGACAGGGCGAGGAGAAAGAGAGAGAGAGAGAGAGAAAGAGAGAGAGGGTGCTGAAAGCAATCACTGCTCGCTCTCTCTCTCTCTCTCTGGTTCTCCCACCCCCTCTTCCAACTCTCCGTTATTCACCCTCCCATTCTGCTGCGATGCCATCTCATTTATCTTTTCTTTTTCTTTCCCTCTCTCTCACTCTGGCATGCTAAGCTAAACTGCAGCTCCATGATAAGTTGAGTTATGATACTCAACATACACGTACAGACAATCAAGGATGAAATTGAGAAGGAGAGATCAAGAGAAAGAGATTGAGGGAGATAGGAATCTCCTTTTCAAGGTTGTTGCTGTAGTTCAGGATGGGCTGGGCAAGTTAGACTGCAGCAGCACATAATTGCAGAGAGAACGAGAAAAAAAAAAAAGACAGAGAGATTTTAAATTCAGTCTGATTGAAAGAGTTTTAATTTAATCAACTGAAATGGAGAGTTTGAACTGATTCATTAAAAACAAATCAAACTTATCAACTCTAAGGGGACCTGAAGTCATTAATTTCAATGACATTTGGCGTCAGCAGCCACTGGTACTCTAGCAAGTTTGAGCAGAGTTCAATTTTATGCAAATTATCAGAAATGCTATGCGGCGATCATTAATTGGTGTGCAATTAATCAGTGATCTGCCGCCTGGATTCAGCAATCCAGTAGGAACATCTACTAACGACCAACAGTCCGCAATTTAATTGCTGTATGTGTAAACACCCCTTAATACGTGTCCCAACCAGAGAGAATGGTCTGTCTGCATCCTGCAAGACTACTACAAGGCACGTCCATTAAAAGTCCCCCCCAAATAACCAGCGAAATGCTTGAGTCTTGCAACAGTTGGATGTTACATTCATACACTGTGTTTGTTGTGTTTATTTGAGTCCCACAGCAACCCTACACCTATCCCTACCCCTAAACCTACCCCTAAGCACAGAGATTAAAAAATGAAAAGTTTGTAAAATTATTAACTATACAGCATGTTATAAGTTCTATTGAATACAGTCATACCCTCGTATCACTAGGTGGTGACAGTGAGGAGAATGTGATGAAAATGAAGAGGAGAAGAAGCTAATGGTATGCTAAGCTAATAGGCTATCCGGTTAGCTTGTGAGTTAACTGGAGAAAACAGAGTGAAATTTTTTATTTCACCATTTATATCTTCGGTTTAATAATATGATATGTGACATATAATTTAAAAGTTATTCTTTGTCATAGTTACATAGTTGAGACAACATTAATCATACAGCGTTTGCATAGGATTTTAAAAGTTCTTTCAGCCAATACAATTTCTTTGTGATCCAAGGATACTTAGAGTGGGCGTGTCATTCAGTGGGTGTTCCTTGTCATCTTGCGAGACAGACAGATACAGTTGCAACCAGACGCATCAGAACAAACAATAAAAACAAATAAAATCTCTTCCATATAAAATAATTTTTGTCCTAACTAACTGTGACAAAGAACAAGCGACGAATAACAGGACATTTTGACCATTGCATAGTGACGATTTCTGTGGTGTCATTTTGGATTACATTCATGATTAATTAAAAAAAGTTACATAGCCCCACCCACAGTGAAATCTCATTGGTCCACTTAACTAATTTAAACATTAAATATCTTGATATTGGTTGTGATTTTGCCACATCACGCTACATTTTCACGTTCAGTGTGGTAAGACAAATTGTAGCTGCAAACTTGCCGACAACGCATCGGGTCAGGTTTACCGCCGTTTTTGCTACTGAAGATTAAAAAAAACTAGGGCTGGGTAAGAATTGATTTTGATTAATTGATTAATTTAAATTGATCTTGATATTGATTCATAAAATCCCAAGGTTCAATCGTTTACTTTTATTTTAAAATGTACTTCAGTTTTGCTTGTGTGGATTATTACATCTGTTAAATAAATAGCAATTGAACTGAATAGTTTGAGCCCTGTTTATTTTTTAAATTAATATTTTCTTAATGTACCATGTTAGACGGTTCCCTGTATAATTACAGCATTAGCTGAGAGATAATTTCTGTCAATTTAAGCAAAATGGAGATTTTAACTGAAAAATACCCAAATGAATCAGAAAATGATCAAATCATTTCGAAATTGGAATCAAATCAAATCAAATCAAATCGGGAAATCTGTATTGACAACCAGCCCTAAAAACAAAACTTAATGGCCAAATAAAAAGCACATTAAAATCATTGTAAAATTCTCTGCAAAATCACAACAAATATGTTGTTAATTAGGAATGTAATAAAATATCGATACATAGATTATTGGTCGTCACGTTATTTTCTCGATACATTTTTGAGGCATTGATATATTAACATTAGCCGACATTTAAATTAGAAGCCAAATTTGTGTCCTTTCCAATTCACTGTCAATTGGCCTTCCATTTAATGTAGTCTGGCGTAATAGCTTTGGGAGACCACAAGGGGGTGATATAGCATTAGTATTAAGTATACAGTACTAAAGCCAGTAGAAAAACCGACGAGAAGCCCCACGTCGCGAGTAGGACAAGGCACAGGTATCACACACAGGACGTGTCGATGCGGTGCAAGTGGCAGTTCAAAGTTTTGAATCTAGTCACCATACACACAAAAGTTACGAAGGTTTTTGTACTTCATCAAGAATGAACGAAGTTTCTTTTATTATAGCTTTTGAGAGTTTTGAGAGTATTTCACATTATATTATTTACTTGCCGATAGCGATACCTATTTTTAAAACATTTTATGAATTCCATATCAACAGTTTTTTTAAATAAATGAAAAAATTTGAACAATTAATTTTCAACCTATTATTATATTATATTTATCAACTAAAGTTCTTTATACAGAACCTCACAGCACAATCTAAAATACAACATTGGAGTTATTTTTGTTTAAAAACAAAACGTGCTGCATAACTGAGCATATCAGATGTGCTATATTGCTTAAATATAAACAAAAAATGACAATTACTATTGATTTATTATTGTTATTATTATTATTATTATTCCTAGTAGTATTACAGCAAATATTACATAACTATACAGAAGTGTTATATTTAAACTGAGCTTTTATTTTGGTGGGAGCTTTTATTTTGGAGTGAAGCCCTTGTTGTTTCTGTGTGTTTTTGAAGGTAGCTTCTTGCTTCCAGAAAAGCAGGTCACTACATGACCCAAAGTGATTATTAAACCGCAAAAGGCTGATATTTAATTAAATAAATATGTAGTCTTCATGTGCCTCACACTACAAAGTGAATTAGCACTTTCCTCGCTGTCATCTGCTACAAACAGAGTGCAAGATGCTCAAGATGGTGTTTTTCGCTTATAAACCAAGGAGCTCTAAAAGGTATGAGCAGCCAGTGTGGGCACAACACTTTGAAGCACGCAGCACATGCAAACTATATATTTATCTCATTACATCACAGCCTTTGCGGTTGAATAATCACACTTGGACAAAGTGATTTTAATTGGTGCTTTGAATGTTTAAGGAATTATATTCTTACGTAAAATGGTATCGGTTTTTGGTATCGGAGTATTTTTACGAGCATAAGTACACGTATATAAGTATGGTATGTAAGTATGTAACCCGATCCTTCCGACGGGTGAATATCCGTAAAGCCGCGGGTCCAGACGGCATTCCAGGCCGCATCATCAGAGCGTACGCGAACCAACTGTCTGGTGTTTTTACGGACATTTTCAACATTTCCCTCTCCTTGTCTGTAGTCCCCACATGCTTTAAAACATCCACCATTGTGCCTGTTCCAAAGCAATCCAAAATCACTTGCTTAAATGACTGGCGTCCTGTTGCTCTGACCCCCATCATCAGCAAATGCTTTGAGAAACTAATTAGAGATTACATCTGCTCTGTGCTGCCTCCATCACTGGACCCATTGCAGTTTGCTTACCGCAACAACCGCTCCACTGATGATGCCATTGCATCTACAATACACACTGCTCTCTCCCACCTGGAAAAAAGGAACACTTCTGTGAGAATTCTGTTTGTAGACTACAGCTCAGCATTCAACACCATAGTGCCCTCCAAGCTTGTTGAGAAACTCCGGGCTCTGGGCTTAAACAGCTCACTGTGCAGCTGGATCCTGGACTTCCTGTCAAGCAGACGCCAGGTGGTTAGAATGGGCAGTAACATCTCATCACTGAATCTCAACACTGGAGCCCCACAGGGCTGTGTTCTCAGCCCACTCCTGTATTCCCTGTACACACATGACTGTGTGGCAACACATAGCTCCAATGCCATCATTAAGTTTGCTGATGACACGACAGTGGTAGGTCTGATCACTGACAATGATGAAACAGCCTACAGAGAGGAGGTGCTCACTCTGACATGCTGGTTTCAGGAGCACAACCGCTCCCTCAACGTCAGTAAGACAAAGGAGCTTGTGGTGGACTTCAGGAGAAGAGAAAGAGAACACAGTCCCATCACCATCAATGGAGCACCAGTGGAGAGAGTCAGCAGCTTCAAGTTCCTGGGTGTCCACATCACTGTGGAACTCACATGGTCCATCCACACTGAAGCCGCTGTGAAGAAGGCTCATCAGCGCCTCTTCTTCATGAGACGGTTGAGGAAATTTGGAATGAACTGCCACATCCTCACATGGTTCAACACCAGCATTGTAGAGAGCATCCTGACTGGCTGCATCTCCGCCTGGTACGGCAATAGCACCTCCCACAACTGCAAAGCCCTGCAAAGGGTGGTGCGAACTGCCAGACACATCATCGGAGGTGAGCTTCCCTCCCTCCAGGACATATATACCAGGCGGTGTTTGAAAAAAGCTCGGAGGATCATCAGAGACTCCAGCCACCTGAGCCATGGGCTGTTCTCACTGCTACCATCAGGCAGGCGGTATCGCAGCATCAGGACCCGCACCAGCCGACTTCATGACAGCTTCTTCCCCCAAGCAATCAGACTTTTGAATTCTTGATCTCTCATGATCACTATAGATCAGCACTGCATTTTATTAATTTTATTATCTCTCACTGGACTGTCATAAATTATATTCTCTCTTAACAACACACTGGCAACTGACTATCAACTGACAGCCTGAATGTCAGTACAGTACAATACAACCTACTGTACATTTTATATATACTACATATAGTATTTTTTTTATTGTTTAATGTGTATTCTATATTGTATGTGGATTCTATATTGTGTGTGTATTGTATACTGTACATTGTATGTTATTATTTGTATATTGTGTTGTGTGTAATTATGTGTATATTAGATTTTAAATTGTGTTGTGTAAATTTGATGTTTATTGTAAATTGGTACATGTCTCATCTATGTCTCATCACTGTTACAACTGCTATGTTGCTCGGAACTGCACCCAAGAATTTCACACACTATTGCACTTGTGTATATGGTTGAGTGACAATAAAAGTGATTTGATTTGATTTTGATTTGATGGTATCGGTATCAGGACATCCCTAATTTATATCCAATATTACAACTTTATTGTCATGAGGCCAGTATAAACCTTGTAATCTAGTAAACAGTGTAAAGTCAGTAAATCCCTACATTTTATCACAGTAAAATAATGTCAACATGTATAATGTTTATATCTTGTGGCAATAGGCTACTTTGAAACAATGTGTATTTTAATGTTTATGGACTGGCATCATTCACTTTCTATTGTAAGTGCCTTATTGTAACAACTTTATATATATATATATATATGTGTGTGTGTGTGTGTGTAGGATGAGAGAGTTTAGTCTAAATTATTTTTTGTGGTGATTACCATAATGCACCAAATGTTGTTGATTGAGCTTAACTTCTATTAAACATGGAACGTTTCTTTAATCACTAAAATGTAATACTTAGGGTTAGGTGTTTAGAACAAACCTTAACCAGAAAGTTTGAGGAATATCAGTAGAGTTAAGTCTTGTTTGATTTTAAACTAACAGTCTGAGCGAGAGAGTGAGAGATTCTTGCAAAACAAGACCAGCGATGAAGGATGAACTTGACAAATTTTTGGCACTAAAGTTGTCTCGTGATAGAACATAATCACACACCGTAAGCTGAACGAACCACTTTAGCCTGTTAATGGGGAGATCAGGAAGTAAACAGAAGCACAAATCTGACAGAAAAAATGTTTCTCTGACAGTAGCGAATGATGTATGTGTTCAGAATCACTCTGTGGCCCATTTACAGAATAATTTCACACCATATATTGAAGTAAGCACTTCACTAATGTTCCACCAAGAGCACAAACACAAATGATTGTTCACGCCTGAACTCACAAAAATAAAAATGTTGACAGTCACTTAAAAAACGGGGTTTGAAATGGGTTTTTATTGTGTTGGCTTGACTAGGTTTAGACCATATAATAAATTGTGACCACTCCTAAAGATTTCAAGCTACATCCTCCAAAATTGGCACAGACCTTCAGACTGTTATGACTTAAATTGGCATATCTTTTCCAGCTGAGTTACAGTTTTCCTGTAGCAGGCATTGAAATTCCCCAAAATTCCACAGACTTGCAGTATATTGACGGAATTAAACGGGCCAAGACTATTCAAACTCCAACTGTCAAAAATTCAATTTCCAAAATCCAAAACCTTTAGCCAACCTCAATGAATATCATGATATGAATGGAAGATCATATCATACAAATAGTAAACCAAAAAATGCCCTTGAAAGAAATCAGTAACACTTTACACAAAGGTTATATTCATTAACCTTCAGCCACATCCACACTAATCCAAACAAAGTTTGAAACCTCTCTTTTTAATTTCCTAATGTCATTGTTTTCCAAAGTATGCAGTAATGGGGAGCGTTTTTGAAAGTCTCAGTTTTTGGTGGAGGAAGACTCTGCTCCAGTGTGGACGAGAGGTGAAAACGAAGGTAAATTAAGGCATTTATTAAACAAAAAAATCATTGTGGGCATGGCCATAGTTAACTACATTAGTTAACATGAACTAACAATGAACAAAACTTTTACAGCAATTATTATTCTTGGATAATGTTAATTTCAACATAGACATTTTTTTAATAAAAATATGTATGTGTTAAAGTTAGATAATGCATAATGAACCAACATGAACAAACAACAAACAATGGTATTTGCATTAACATTAAACATAAACAAGGTTCATGATAACTAATGCAATTACTAATATTAAAAAATCGAACCATATTATAAATTGTAACCAAAATAGCAGATGTATATGTTAACATTAGTGAACGCATTATGAACTAACATGAACTAACAATGAACAATAGTATATTTATACATTAATATTAACTACGATTAATAAATACAGTTATTTATTTGTTTTTTTTATCTATCCATCTATCTATCCATCTATCTATCTATCTCATGGGGTTTATCTATCTGACTACAGAACACGTTTTCTGCCAAGGAGGAAACTCTACAATACAGTGTGTGTGGATGTGTGTGCCCTAAAGTTGATCATGGATTCCTTTGCATTCTTTGTCTGACCTCTATGATACTTTCTCCTCTTTAATAACGTCTGGAGAGAGGGTGCTATGCAGCGAGACAGACACATGTCAGTGCATGCCAAAACCAATCTTCTCCAATCTCCCAGCGAGCCCTGCTGTATCACTGCTGACCCACAATCCATCACTCTGCACGGGCCTGACAGCCAACCAACACACTTTAGAGCCAGAACAAACTCATTTAGAACATTAACCCTAATAATATTTGGTCTGAATTCGGCGAGCTAAAGAGATTAGGTCAACATACAGATACAAGACACAGATATTTGACAGTGAACTCTGGAAACGGGTTTCCAAAAATAGTTTCTGTATGTAAATATGGAAGAGTCGTGTGGAATCTGATTGGTTCCATCATCTCAACATGTCATTTCCAATGAAACGCTGTGACTGCCTCCTGCACGATCTTAACTATGTCCCTTATTAAAGCAATTAGGATGCAAAGAAAAAACAAACAATCTCTTATTGAAATCCACCTTAACACAAAATAATTATCTCCAGCCTCCCACACCAAACCCCCTGCCAATACATGCATACTCTGCAGATATTTCATTATCATAGATAGATAGATCAAATAAACTGATTAAACTGTAATTGTCCCTCTGTTTAAAAACAGAACAGATGACAGATGGTGAAGCTGAGCTGAAGTGTGATTCTTCACTCTAGGAGTTCAGAGTTTTGAGGGAACACAGTTTTAGATTTGGTGAGTGTGAAAAAACCCACGCACAACAGCACGAGAACTGTCCCAAAGTTATGGGCTGAGTTGCACAGAAAATGTGATTACATAAGCAGAACTCTTTACCTTTCCATAGTCATCAAATTCAGCAAAGAGCTCCAAATCGTCATCTAAACTGTCTCCTGAAGACTCTACGATAAGGCCAACGCCATCATCAAGAATCTCCTCTGTGGACAGATAATTATCAGAATGATTATGATGATATGAGGATGTCAAAATCCCAACAGAGTCTCATGGAGAAATAGTACAGATTCTTAAGAGTTGGCTAAATCATATGAAATCATACGAGTAGGGTTGTATGAATTCGTACATATCAGGGCTCTGTTGAGTTTTTCAGTTTGTTCTGTTTGTTTTGTTACTTCTCTCCCTCATGTTTCGCAGACGCTGCTGGCATGCATGATCAGTGTTTCCATGGGAACACTGATTGTTCCCAGGGGAACGCTGATCATGCCACTAATTAGCATACTAGCAGCACCTGGTTCTCCGATGATTCACTCCCTACTTAATCCCATTGCGTCTCTTTGCTAGATTGTTGTTTGGTGTGAAGTAACTTACCTCAATCTCTCTGCCTAGTTGGTCCTGTCGAGTGTATCTGTTTGGTTGCCCGTCTCTGCCCGCATTTCGAGAGTGTGGCTGCCTTCCAGTTTGCTGTACGCTTGTTCTCTGCGCTCACGAATCATCAACGGAGGATTCCTCACGAATCTACTCCTGACTACCACGACGCACACATTTGCCTACGAACACACTATTCACGGAGTCCTCATGGATCTGTCCACTGCGTGGCCATGGCGCTCACGCATCCATGAGCTTCTCCCCCTGCTACTGCAGCCAGTGCCAGGTTCTCCATTCTTCGCCAGCACAGTTTAAGTTGCTATTTATTGTTAAATAATCCTTTGAACTGTTCTTCTGCTCTTGGGTCTCTTTGTCTCGCTCTTGCTCTGTGACAGTATATCTTTTGCAACAGCTAAACAGGTGACTCTCCCTTGTTTCCTTCTAAAACGTGACAGTTACTTTCTTCTGTAGTGCAAAACATACTCTTTATACTTCAAATCATCCTCACAGACTCTACTCTATGTTTAGGTTTAGGTATGGGGTTTGGGTTAGGGTATAAAATTAATAAGCATGTACACAATGTCTGACACGCAGCACTTTTGCTAACTTCCGCAATTCATGTACGGGTATTTGCACATCTAGAATCCGTACAAATTCAAACGAGCAAACTTGTACGATTTCATATGGATGAGCCAACTTGTATGAATTAGTACAACTTCTCATGAGATTGGGTTGCAAAATCCATCACACTGGATCTTTAACCAACTGAACATTAAGCATCATGATGTGGATGGAGGAACTTTTGGTCAATCAAATAAGTTAGGACTTAGGCCAAGTCCACATTAATAGACTT